>NW_020537646.1:7398569-7428116 GCF_003426905.1 Ctenocephalides felis | reverse complement strand
TTTTTTTCAAATTTTTCAACAAATATTAAGATATATCTAGTTTACGCCTTAGAAAAAATGGGTGTCTGTGTGTATATGTGGATGTGTATATAGTATGTGTGTGCGTATATGCACATTGATTAAATTTTGCAAGCAGGTTTAGAAACCGCTGAAAAAAAGCCAAAAAAAACTGTCATTTTGTCATTTCAAAATTTCAAAAAAAACTTGAATTGGCGTCCAGCAAGTTTCAACAAATTGCCTTAAGGTACGATGCCATGCGCCACTAGTTTAATGTATTGATTGCGTCGTGGTTTTGAAAAAAAAATGCACGTGAAAAAAAAATATCGAAAAGTGAATTATCAGATGATGTGTGTAAAATAGCGAATTATTCGTTATTTATCGTTTCCGTAGGTGCAGTTCCGCAATCGCCATCGCCATCGCAATCGTCTGTTGGCTGTTGGCTGTTACATACCCTCGTCACGTTGCGCTTATGCCGACGCGTGAGCACGCTCTTTTGAAAGTCGCCAGGATTTGAATTTTATTCCATTAATCAGCGTGACAACTCCCGACTAGCCGTTTCCATTGCCCTCTCCCTTGCCACTCTTTTACACTCTTTTTCCGCTGTTCCGTCACTCTTTCCGTTATAATGCATTCGATTCTCCGATTTCAAAAGCAACGATATCGATAGATAAATGCACTGTGTTTAATTATACTATTTGATTATTACATAATTAAATTTTTGGTTTCATATAATTTCAATGAAATTCGATCCGAGTAGTTTACGATTGCCTGTTATCATTTCGGATAATTTAATTACAGATCATGATTTCATCAATTACTGGTCTGCGGATACGGATTTATATGTAATTAATTTGGGAGAGCTTTGGTTTTGTATTTTGATGTGAACCAACATTAGTGTAAATGCATCATGAAAAAGTTTGTTGCACCGCAGCTAATAAACCATATATTTTATATTTATTTGTTCTAAAAATATAACATATCTCATAAACCTAATTCCGATTCCTCTCCCAACAATGTCTATTATTGAAACCTTATACTTAACCCATATTCTCTTCTATTTATGTCAAATATTAATAACACGTACTCGTGGTACACGAGTCATTTCCCGGAAAGTAAGATGATAGAAATCAGAGCCATATATAAAATATTTATTTGAAAACGTCTATATATCACCTCTGTGCATCGAGTTGCATTTCAGCGTTTCCACAGTATAAGCCCTGGAGAATCTCTCGTACTCTCTGACGTTTAAATATGACAACTAATGTGCAGACAAATCCACAAAACAGCAATATCATCATCGATAGAAACGTTCGACGAGAGGAAAATAATATTTTGATATCATTTGACACAATAGGAGAGGAAACAATGACATTTATTATTGAATCAGAATTGTTGATAAATTCTTGTAAAACGTCATTTCCTATGCCATGATAAATCCATAAACAGATAATATTAATACAATACTTTTTTATAATATAATTAAAGTTTTGTATCGTTAACAAGATTGGTTAATGAATTTTTGTAAAAATGAGTATTTAATTTTTAATTTTTTAATTCAATTTATAATTGTAATAAAGTTATTAATTTAAAATAGTTATGACGAACTTATTTATAAATGGTTTTAGTTACATTTATAATATAATAGTTAAGTAATTTTGTCTTAAATTTTTGTAAAAAATAATTTTTTTTACCATCATAATAATTAATTTTTGGATAAATATAAAAAAATGACATTAAATATGATTGTAATGAAAATTGCAATCAAGTAATTTTATTAACACGAATTTTTATAGGCAGGTATAAGAATAAAATGGGCATAAAATAGGTTAAGATAGTATAATATGGCAATATTAATAATAATACTGGCAACCACAACTTTTTAAAAAATTAAGTATAACATTACATAGTGCCTCAAGAAAAATTTCTGGAACTTTCTGTACCGTAATTTAAAATTTTTGAAAGCTTCAAATTTTAGTGCGTCAATACCATTTTAATGATTTTGAAATCATTCAAATGGGCTCCGTTCTCTTCAAAACTGAACTGCCATTTCTTGCACTTTTTGCCGCGTTTGCTAAAAACTTATCAGGACGTCTTCCCATCAATATGAATCGAATGTTTTTTTGAATAATTCAAAATAAGACAAAAATGGTATCCAAACATGCATACCACGCACATACATACACATACAGACACATCCACATACAATCATTTTTACTAAGGTATGCCAAAATGTTCAGTAGTCTTTGAAAAGCAGCGATATGCACAAAAATTTACTATAACTTATCTCATGGGAAGATAAAAAGCTCCTGATATAAATGTTGGCGACTTTCAGATTTGTAATTGCAGCAAGATTTTATTTTTTTATTTTTTTTAACTCTGTTTTATTCAGAAATCAGAAATACATAAGAATTTCTATAAGCTAAATTGTCAAAATTTGAGAGCGATGTCTAAGACTAAATCTAAAGGCCATTGACGTTTCAATCTTCTAACGCCAAATGGTTGGATAATGTATATTTGATTTATAAGCACATCGTCAGAGCTTAATTCCGTAGGTCCAGATTGGTTTAATGATTGATTTATATAACAGCAACTAATTTTCAAGAGAGAGCTTAGACTTTTTACACAGTAGCCAATCAAATTCTTTCATTTCGATCCTTATTCGCTGTTTTTTTGTTTTATGTGGTTTTTCCAAGTAAGTCTGCTATCTAAATGGAGACAAAGATATTTCACTATGTTCTGTTTTGGAATCTGGATGTTATTTAAATAAATTGGAGGACACGAACCCTCTCTCAGGGTAAATGTGATATGAGCTAATTTGGTTTCATTTATGCAAATCTTTTATTATGTAAATTATGTAAAAAATCATATTTCTAGTAGCATTGATTAGTAGATACTGATACACTCTTAAAAATTACCTTACATTTGTGTATAAATAATACGTTTTTCGCTAAATATTTGTTAAAAAAAAGCGAAATAATAAATCTAGAAATTTTACCAAGGTCCGCAGAACTCTAAATGCAACTGCCATGTGTCAGTTATACGTGTTAACTACGTGGAAATACAATCTCACATTTCCAAAAGTAGCATTTCTCTCCAGCACGTGGACATTCCCGTCGCCTGGCAAAAGTTTTAGAATAATCGTGTAATAAAATCACACGTCCAGTAGCGTCGGTCCGTGGAGATCGCGCGTTTCTCGTCAGTTAGAAGAAGTTTTTCATTGGTGCCGCGCTATGACATGTCGGTGTTCGGTAAGAGGAAGAATAGACGGACGACTTACGGCTTACGGCTTACGGCTTACCCTTGCTTTGGCCCCGAGTTTACGGCGTCACGTCTCCGAGTCCCCGCACTGCATCGCCTTCTAAAGCGTCGCGGCCGGGCTGGAACTGCACGGGCGCACGTTCGGGAATTCGCCCGACATCCGTTGCCGCGTTCGTGAGAAATGTTGTTGTGCTTTCGCGTAATTACTTATCGGTCTTTCGACGTCGACGAAAGACGAAAAACGAACGAAATCGGTCATTCCTTAACGGCTATTTTATTTATTTTTACTAGTACACTCCACGTTGGTAATAATAATAATCTACAACTAATCTTAAACATATGTTTACCAACTACAACAGTACACCTCGTGTTATATTTATTATTAGTACATCTATATATTTTTATTAACTTTCCGTAATAATAATCAAAAATAATCCATAAACGTAAATTATCAAGTATTTTCTAGAGAAGTTAATAATAAGTTGAATGTAAATATCGCTTCACCGAACATTGTAAAATACTCAAATATAATTGTCTCAAGGTTTCAAAAAAATTCAAAGCTTAAAATTTTAAATTACGGTACGGGAAGTTTAATTTGCCTAAAGGCACGATGCCATGCACCACTAGTTGCAATTTCGGTACTAATGCAACTATTTTATTGATGTAGCAGAGCCGAATGAGGACGATTATTGCTATCGATATTTCCAAGTGAAAATCGATTTCACTACTGCTTCGGGATCAAACCTGGAATCTCGGATCCAGGCCCAGTTGGTCTATCCGCTTTCCTTAAAAATCTTGCTAACAAAACTGCAAAAGTATTCGATAGTAAACTTGAACTCGTGTTACATTTATTATTAGTCTATCTATAAATTTTATTTAAGTATGAATGTAACACACATCGGTTTACTTATTGTTGGATTCCCTTCCTTTAGTAAGTTTTATTCTGCATGCAGAATCGGTTTCCGAATTAAGTTTTAAACTTATCCTATCTAACTTACCGACGGTTTTCTCTTTACAATAACGACCCAAAACAGCTACGAGAATAAAAACTCGATCAACCTTTCTTTCGTTGTGGCGTAAATATATACATAGTATATGTATATACAGATACATATACATGTATGTATATATATATATATACATATCCATTTTTTATCATTATTACAAATTGCAATAAAAATAATATAATTTTTGTAGTTATAGATATATGTGATAATTATAAGACTAGTTAATTCCATATACGAGCGCTTGGCTTTAGGGATGACAAAGAAATGAAAAATTCGTTATAAAACTAAGTTCGAAAGAAAAAGCAATTAATTCCACGTACAAGTTCTCGACACGTATTGTGTTGTAAAAGATAAACGGAAAATTACATTAAACGTTTTCGCTTTGACATTGCACCGTGATATCTCGCCACTTGAAATGCCGACTGGTGAGTGAATGAAAAGAAATAAATTCATGGCAGTCAGACAGTTTTACCCCAATTACAGAAGTTCTAACGAGACCGCTTTGGAGCTTTCGGTAAAGCTCACAATACAGGCAAAAGGCCACGGTTCTTATTCAAAGAAAAGTAAGGGAAAGATGATTGAAGATATAGAAGGCCTTCCAGAAATCGTTCCGATGCGCCGCAAGTAGACCGTGTGCATCTAAATAGAGAATTAACTTACAGGATTCAATTGCGGGTGCGAAAAGGGTCCCACCGAAAGAAATTGAAATATATAGGTACCTATTCTGGTGATATAAAATGATAATATTTCAGAATATATAGTTAAAATATATAAGAGACGTTTACAGTATTTTTTCATATAGCTAGGTCTGATATTTAAATATTTTAAATTATATTTCATCTATCCCAATTAATGTTTTCCGAGCAATAAAAGACACTAGTTGCACACTGGCGATCATCAAGAATTTCAAATTACATAAAACTTATCGCTGAGCTAGTAGTGATAAAATCAAGCTTTATGCTTCCCTGGCAGAAAGTAATGCATAAGAATCGTAAAAAAGTTTACAGCGTAAACTCGTTTATGTTGTCTTTGACGTTGAAAAGTTTTAAATCAGCGATATCTAAACGTATGTTTAAGTTTCGTGGCTGGCTCGTATTAAATGTTTAATGACTTGTACACCTATCATGTTCAAATAACTTGTGCATGTCGTAAAATCTCATTTTGCACTAGATAGTTTTGAATAATCTGCTATTTTGGGGTAAATGTTAACATGTGAAAATAGTAATAAGGTGATAGTGGTGGAATGATAATAATATATTTAGGAATCAACTCTCCGATAAATTATAAATGTTTTGGTGATGCTATACCACGAGGAGACTATCTTCGTATGAGTTGATAGTGATTAATAATAGTTAACAATGAGACATTAGAATTTGTGTTTTGTCGGTTACGTTTTATGTGTAAAACGCCTGATCGCACAGCAAATGCATAATTTTTGAAAATTTACTTTACTACCAACTTCTAAGAACACAGACCTATCACTTTACTATATCATTTGTATCCTAAAATTGGCCTCTAAATCACAGTTCCTTAATGGATGTGTTAGTATAAATATCTCATGTATATTCAAATTTCCATCAGTTTGCGTTTATCTGATATTATGTCCAGCAATAACTAAGGATATGTAATATAAGCATATGTTACCACTATCTTTCTATTATCACTTTCCAGCAATAACGTCATCCAACTAAGTTTACGTAGCGTCGCGTCACGCCAATCTTCCCTTATCTCCTGTATATCCTTAACCAGGACTTCTCAAATAGAAATATAATATATTTTGAATGAAATGTTAAATTAACTATGTAAGTGACATATGATTAAATAATATACACTTAGCAATTTTAAGTAATTAGTAAATTTTGCTGATAAGTAAAGTTTTTGGCAAAGGCATGCCCAGACCTTTTGGAGGCAAGAAGCAAAAAGTGCAGAAAATAGCAGTATCTTAGAGAACAGAGCATCAGATTAGAAAGATCTAAAAAGCTTGTAGTCAACACTAATTTGTAGTTCAATAAGGTAATATTGATTGAGTGAATGTTGATCGGTTTCCCTAAAAAAATTTTCAGAGGCAATTTATTTTATAAAATAATCCGCCAAAGTGTCTGTATAAATTTTTCAAAATATCCGCTATATTTTTACGTACTGCACAAAATGTCATTTCAAAAAATATTTCAATTGATGAGAAACTAACATTTGGCTTCGGTTCCTGTGTAAATGTTTAAGAATATCTCGTTTGCTCTGCGATCCGAGCTCTGTATTGTACTATCTGGCTGCTTCTTGCGCCATATCACATATTACTAGACATCCAATTTCATCGCAGTTATCTTATACCCTTTCCTAGTTCTCAACTTCACTTAACAAGCATCGCCTTTTTTGAACTTGCAAAATTCCTTGCAAACCATCTCACCTAGTTTCTGGGAGAAATAACTTTTGCATTTCACAAAATTGGAAGAAACAAATTCTAGTTATCTATAGTTTGAGATAGGTATCATTACTAATGTGATACAGTTGTAAGCAGGTTGGTATAATTTGAAAAAATGATCATAAATTAAACTTAGTGCTAAAATAAATGATTGATCATCACTCTCAAATGCGAAAGAAGTACATACGTGAATACTGCCAATTAGGGATTGCTTTTACTTCGTGGACTTGCTTTCATTTTCTATATTATTAGTATTGAAATTACTATGAAAAATTAAATTAACTTAGTTATAATTTTTTGTAGCTTAGCAATGTAAGAAAGCAACGCATTGCTTGACCATTTGCATTGGAGTATAGCTTGATATTAGGCTGTTCATGTAGAAATTGAACTTGAAAGCTTGTACTCATTAGGCCACTTTCCAATTAATTGGTTCGTCAAAGTAAATGATTTTGCTTTAGGAACAAGTGCGTAATAAACTTTAGAATAATTTCCAAACCAAAATCTCATTTCCAAAATAAGATAAACAAGAATTATAACTACATAGAAATCGATACATCCCAAACCCCTGTCATCTTCGTCCGTTCCGTCGTATCAATGTTCGACTCGAATTTAAATTGTGCTTACCGCAGTTTCTCGAGTGTATTTGATTGCTATATCAAATATTTACTTTTGACATCAAAAGTCAACATACAATTTCTTTGCGAGCGACTTATAAGAAAACCAATCTCATTTATCTAAGCGATTTGATATGCAGTCGCACTAAACTTGGATGCAAACAAGACCTCTCTCGGCTTTCATCATCGTATGTGGCAACTTGCAGAATGCAACATCAGCACAACACTTGTATCATTGTAGAAAACAAATATATATATATATATATATATATATATATATATATATACTAAAAAATATTTGCATGCATAACGAAATTGGATTTTTTAGGTTACTGAGACGTGCATACATACCTGAGAAAATTTGCTTGATAAAAAATTTCAAGCAAGTATGAATAAATTTTAGATTACCAGATTGAACTGAATTTTCTAACTAAATTTATAAATTGCCAAACTCTAAGAAGATTTCATAGAAATATCGATATATTTTTTTTAAATCTAACCAACTTTTCTCTACAAACACTTTATAGAGTTATATTATTTTCTAATCCATGCAATTATAAGATAATATATTTCAACATGAAATATTATTCGAGTTTGTTAATTTTTTTTTTCAAGTTTATTTTGAATGTTTGATCAGATGTTTTTTTGAAGTCTCAAGTCTATTTGCGAATATTCTATTTTATAAGTAATTAGAAATAATAAAATGTTTGTAGAATTTTATTACATTGTTAGCAAAAGTTGAGTTAAATTCATCAAGTTAAATTTGTTCTTAGTATATTTGGTTATTTTTTAGTCACTGTATAAATTTATCAATTCATATACTATTATATTTTCACTCTCATCTGATTCGTCTACGTTTATCATACTAAATTTTCTATCCACTCTGCGTAAAATATTTGATTCCCATTTCACTTTTACCATAAACTTTGAAATAGCAGTAAGGTTTATATATGAAATGCTTTAACCAAATTGGAAACCCATTTCAACTTTGATGCAAAAGTGTAGTGTTATCGCAAAACTAGAGGAACTAAGGTATTATCAAAAAAAGTTTTCCTTGGGCTTTTGGGAAGTACAGTACTACTATGTTAAAAGATTATATATATATATATATATATATAAAGAATTAAATATAATAAAATTCATACTTGTATGTATTATTATATTATTTATACAAGTGCAACTATTGGCTCAATTTTATTAATTAATTAATTTGGCCTGTCACATGTATGAAAACTGTTGTAAGTTTTCGTGATCTTCACTGTTGCTGTACAATATTTGAAATTTGATACAAATTTAATTTTATACATATATAGTATGATTTTCTTTTCTTTCGACGATCTACGTCTCGCCCACAAAAATCATTTAAGAAAAACTATCTAAACACCGAATGTTCTTTGAGATCTTCTGTCGAGTGGTAATAGGAATTACCCGCGCTCGTTCCATCCGAGCAATTGGAATGCATTCGGCTCCCATCGAGAGTTTTCCGCGTTTCCCGCATTTGCCCGCTTTTCCCGCTTTCCCGGCGGTTACGGATAGCGCGCGCCATTCAGAAGATCACGGAATAGTTTCCTCCGTGCGGCACCGAGAGCGTTGCGAAAATGGATTACTTGTTCCCTGATAGGTACATTCGACGTTCGGAAAAGCTAAGACGCGATTTTTCACACGTATGCTTAACACGATAAATTTAGATGATTGTCGAACGGATAGCTGGAACTTCATTTGTTACGGTGGAAATTGCTCAATGATGGACCGCGAGTTATGGCAGACAATAGAACGCTGATGTTTCTTTATTGTTAGCTCTTTGAAAGAAAAGAAAATACTTTTATTTCAATTAGGAGATTTTCATACAATGCACATGTAATAATTTAAAAAAAATCATTGTTGAAAAGAGGACATTAAAACTATTATATTTAACAAATGCTATAACTTTCTGCAAAATAATTTTTGTGCAATGAGTGCATTCTGTAGACTACCTAAAATTAGAATAAAAAGTTCTATATTACGTTTGATTGTGTCTATTCCGAAATACCTCCAGGTTACATCGGACTATATCATTGCGGATCATCCGATTGTCCATATCATAACCGACTATTTTCATATCTGTATACTTGATTATCCCTGAGTCCGTCATAATGTGCCGCTCTATCACCAGCAATAAGCACATCGCCGCCGGCGGTTTGCATTTATATCATTGTTTATATGCATGCGATATCGGATTCCTGAAGCTCTTGCATAGAATAATATCCTTTGACGTTGTGTAGAGTCAGAAAAAGCCATCATGACTTCTTATATCGCAGCCAGAAACGCTACGGCAATGATAACATCGAGAACGCTGCATATTCCAACGGAATACATACATTTGTGTATCCGCGAACTATCCGACATTCCTATCACGTATCCTCTCATTGGATTGTATAGAAATTCACCTAGCTTTTCATCTGGATGCCATTGCTAAAACTCTGTAACAATGACGTCTGCGGTTGGGTTAGGAAATGCTCAAATGACAAAAAGCTCATCCATAGATTATTAATATAGATCGACGAAAGCTGATGAGCTTTTTCTGAGCTCTCTCTGAAATTAGTCGCCGGGCATTAATAATGGGACAGATGCAAGTATTGAATATCGAATGATGAGAAACCGAATCTCACAGTCTTTTTAATGCGTAGAATTAATATTGCTACATTTTTTGTAAGTGACTTTATATCTGTTATGTTCATTCTCAAACTGTATTGAATAGTTTCTTCGCAGTCAAACTATCTTCTACCTGTTATTGTGATTTTTTGCCAAAATCTGTAATGTGCATTAGAGCGTTATTTCCCCGTGTACCTACCGATTGGAATACGAGATACGTATTTCATCTGCAACAATATCCTTACAAATCTTAACGCGTTTCTTTGTCGCCCTTTCCCTTAAGCCTTATCTTAGCAATGCAAAGGCGAGGACATGTATAGTGAACCGAGTATACGCATATTGTGTAGATTTGATTTGGTGGGATTTGCAAAGGTTTAAAGGCTTGCTTTCCTGTATTCTATTGTGCCTGTATAAGATATTTCATATGCAGCATTTCCACGAAATGCTGTTTGCTGTAGATGTGCAAACACTGAGAGGAGGACTGAGTTGTGTCTTTGAAGTGCACATTATTCTCCACTATGTATGTCTTGCATAAATGTGTATTTTTAGAAAAATTTGTCTTTTTCCATCCTGTCGTAAAACAATGCAACACGATGTATGGCTGTGCAGGGGAGTGCATTACGCATTTGCATTAGGACACACTAATATAAATATATACATGTATATAAATATAAATATTAATACACAGATGTCAACTTTGTCTCGTATACATCAAATTGTCTGTTTCTGAAAACAAATAGTTAAGAGTTATTACAGCAATTTAGTCCACAATACTGACTGTGTTATTATTATGTGCTCATGCACTGAAATAATACTTAATATTTTATTGTTATTTATTTATTTTATGATAATTTGAAAAAATAATTTATATTCATTAATGTTATAAATTGTATGAGTATGAGTGTAATTTTGTTATATACTTGACCTCTCATTATTTGCTTTTAGCTGTCGTATTTAAATCCTATTTGCTCCAACACTTTGTTCAGTGTTATTTTTCATATTGCATATAATAATTGCTCAAGGCAGTAAATTAGTTTAAATTTTAATACTTTTACACAATGTTTTATATCAGTGCATAACAAAAAGTTTAAATAACTTTTTTAACTCCATATAGCCGTACGACATGAAATTTATTTCTAAAGTTGTGCTCTTATTTAATGCGTAATTTTAAATACTGCACATGTGCAAAGTAATACAATTAATGTTAAGTCCTAGTGTCATAAACGGCCGTGGAAAAATCTAGTTAAAATTTTAATTATTCGCAGTAAATTGATTATTAGAGGGAGTGGAGACTTTATTTCATATTTTCTACTATCTAATTACGACATATCTCTTTGAATGTTACCAGTTATATCCGCTGCAAATTAGCGTTCTGAAAACGCTTTGACATTATTATTTAAAAGGTGTTTCATTACGTTGTGAGGTTTTGGAATTTAACACTTTATGCAGATTTTATTTAAAAATATATTCAGCATGATAATGATAAAAAACACATCGTTTCGTATCATACTTTGTAAGTTTTTTTGCGTTTGTAGAGTGCGTTCCACGTGCTATTTACAGTTTAACAAAAGAGATAATTATTCTATATTCTTAATAATTGTAATTAATAATATCATTCTGTGTACTTATTGATGTCACTCAGATAACAAATAGCTGTAAAAATGCTTCAATGAATAACATTTTTTGTATTGCAATTTTTTATGTTATTGGTATTATGTCCTAATATAGTAGTACAAAAAATTCCGCAATGGCTTAATCTTCACGAAGAGATAGGATTTAACTCCGGTCACGTACTAATTCAAAGTATTGCCCGCCCGACGCTTTCAGCAGAATCGCTCTCTCGTCGTTCCTCACAGTCGCCCGGAGCCCCGGAATATCGGCGGCGGCGGCTCCGGCGGCGGCGCGTCGAGTGCTAAATATTATGCCAGCGCAGCGAAACTAAACAAGTTCGTGCTCGCGACTAAACAAACCCGACTTAAAAATATAGTCCATCAGCATGTGCGGCTCGTACGTCGGCAACATCAGACCGCGCTCGAATGATATACATATACATCACCCGGTTAATGAATGCATGAAAATGTACGAAAGTTCTCTCATCACAATCTCTCATACAGTATTCAGCGTTGATATGACTTAATCTTCAGAAGTCGCGTGGCCGTGCGTCTTCGCATCTTTCCAACCAGAGAGCGGTTTCCTACTTAGCCAATTCGGGGGGCTCTTCTCTTCTTGATATCTCGTTAGTTTCTGACTGCTTTAACGTATACATGGCGTTCGTGATTGATCACTTAAGCTATTCGTATGTAATGCACAAGTGCTCGTTTGTGTGCGACTGTGGAGGTTCTAGTTTCTCATCCAGCAACTAATCCGCTCATGAATTACATGTATTATTAATGAGATTTGCACGGCAGTAATTCAAATCTACTCTTTATACCTTAGTTATGTAAATCAGGCTCAAGACAACCTTCCGACCTTTGAGGAAAGTAGATTATTATATAATAAGATATTTAACTGATAAGATACTTAACTGATTTGCCGGTATGATGGAAATAATATTCGTAGTTTAATTTGAAAACCTATTTTAATTATATATAACAAAATATATTTCCAACCTATATATATAACATTGTTTATATTATTTGTTCTTTTTAATAACCGCATTTGTTCTCTTTATTGCTTGACATAGAAGCTATGAAGGCAAAAATTAGTATTTGAATCCTACTAATTTATACATTACAACGTAAACACAAATCGAAATAAAAAATATATACCATAGACAATGTATTATCTAATCTAAAATTTTGGAATTCAATGTAAATAATCCCGAGCGTATTTCCTCCTCCAAAATATTTTTAATCCCATCATCTCAGTTAACTCCTCCGACGGTCTCCTCGAACGAAACAACAGCGCACCGAACCATCATCTTCTCTTATTAGTACCGTAATTTATGATAGGGTTTTGTGTTGTGTTGAAATTTATAAGGTACTAATTAGACACCAGTTTCCGTGTATCTCAGATGTCTTTATCATAATAATCTCATCTCTCCGCCTGCTCTCCGTTACGGAGTAAAATGCCGCCGCGTTTCAAATCAAACCGGGGCGTCCTCATTGTCGTATCAGGGGCGCCCGCTTTCCCGCCTTTCTTCGTGCTTTTGCATCGCCACCCCGATCTTTTCATTTTTGATCGCCGCCCGCGTTCCCGCTTTTCATGTCACTGTAGTGCAATAATCATAAACTGTACAATATTACAAAAGTTTATGTCGGCGATCATTGCGTTGCCGCGTTTGCCAAATACGAACATTTTGCGTTTCGTTTTAATTAAAATATCGGGACTGATGACAAAATCTCGGTAACATCTCGTTTTAAACAGCTTGCTTGTTTTTAATTTTACTTGCAATCCGTGTAATAATAAAGGTTTAGTAATTGATGTTGTTACTTCTTGAAAAATTCTAATTGTAATTTATAATTTAAAATTATAGCATCTTTGTAAACTTGGTAGGTTTAGTAATAATACTTAACAAAATCAGTTTAAAGATTTTGTATTTATTAACTTCCCTAGTGAAAAGTTTGTTCTCGCGAAAAAATCCATTTTATTAATTTTGTCTTCTCGACGTTTTAAATCATTCTGCATCGAATGAGACCAAATTTGGAAAAAGTATGTGTGTGTTTGTGTATGATTTCGTTTGTGTGTTGTGTGTGTATGTGAGCCGATTATTGACCTTTTGTCGATGTTTTCTTAAAAAAATTGAACCGATTTTTATTTTTTTTGACGATTTTGATGAAACGTTAGATATCGTAGTCTGAAATAACATACAAAAATATTATTAATTATTTACTATGATCCATATGTATTATCCTCGGTAATGGTTAATTATGGTTTTCTACTTGAATGTGAAATTTAAATTATTATTTTTTCAGATATTCTAGGCGCCCTAAAAATATCCCGCTACGTAAGTCCTATGCATGGTTTCTATCATGTCCATGCAATTTATTCAAATTTTATGTCGAATTCATAATATTTATTGTATTAAGTAATTTTGCTATTTTTATCTCAAAATTTTGTATTATAAATTTTTATTATTCTGATTGAGCATAGATTAATTGATATTCTGTAAACCATGGAAAACACAAATATAATATGTACTTAGATTATTTGCTGATTTTTAAATGTTTTTAATGTTAAATTAAAAAGATTTTATGTATTATGCTCAATCATTTTTCTAATATATAAACCTCGACATATTGAAGTAAATGCATGGTGTGATATATTTCAAATTTGTTTTTTCCTCAATTTTATTTTTGACTCTCTTTTAAATCCTAAATGTTTTTTTAAATTTAAATTTTTGTTTAAATTATATATAACATAGTTAATCCTTCAATTTTTATATATTGGCTATTTATAATAAATTATTTAAATTATTAAAAATAATAATTTTAACATATTTTTAATATCATTACTAATAATATTATATTCTTAGATAATAGGCATATTTGTGTTTTTTTCTATTTATATATGTACTAACTTCTATGGTATTTTATATATAATAATAAATTGTTTCATATTCTGAGTAGATAGGATTTATGAATGCTTTTTGTATTTATATATAAAAGATCAGTATTTTTAACATTATTCAAAGTGTGTACATATTATTTGATCATTTTCTCGGAAGTATTTTTGTGGTTATTTCTAAATTAATGAGTAATGAGAATTTTCATTATAATAATCGATTGATAATTTTGAAATAAATAGATTAGAGAAAATCGAATATTTCAAGCTTAAATTTTAATTTCATTTTGACATGTTATGTCATACAGTTCAGAATATTTATTTACTAAAAATTTATTCACAAGTTTCCACAAATTTATAATTTTTTAAGAATCATTCAAATTGTTCAAGCCATCGTTCTCATGTTTGTTTTCGAGGAGCAAATCGTATTTTTTTTAAATATAAATTATTATTTAAATGAAATATTAAACTAAAAAAATAAAAATGATAGAAAACTAAGAATGAGTGAATTTATATTAAAATTATACTAAATATAGAGAAAGACAAATTGTCTATATTTTTTGTCTACTATTAAATACTTTACGTTATACTTTATTTCTAATGAAGAAAATATACCAAAAATGTGCAACCAATTTCAAACCAATATTCTTATATCAATTGGGTGATATAAATAACAAACTTATTTAATTTCTCTATATATTTTTATATTCTACATATTTTTTATATATTTGTATATTTAAAACCATGCCTTATGGTCGTGGTTTCATTAAATAATTCACTCTAATTTTGAATACATTTATTTATTTTGACCTATTCTTTTATCATGATTCTCAATAACTTTTTAGTACATAAATACATTTTTATATTATATGTAGTAGAATAATAATCTAGCATAAAATCTAAAAATCATTGTAAATAAAATATATTTGATATTATTGTTTTAGGTATATTGCAGTTAATATTTCTAAATCATAAAATTAGCTTTTTTAGGTACTAATATACTTCAATTATAATTAATAATATTTCTCCTAATAATAATGACTATTTTAATCAGTATTATTATTACTTTATTTTAATAAAGAATAACTTAATTATTAATATTGAATTATTTGAAATAATATTAATATTACTAATGCTTTGATATTTTTATTGAGAAATAATTTATTTATAAATATTTTTAAATCTAATTTTAATAATAATTACAATAACTTTGATATTTGATTTCTTCTTCTTGTAATCCAATTTATTTTTTGAATTGTAATACTAATTTATATATCGGCAACAAATAAAATAATATTAACTACTAGAATGTAAATAATATATATTCATCATTTTCTTATCATTTATAATTTTTTTCTTTTCAGTAAATGCAAAACCTCTAACCTTCGACGAGGTGTACAATCAGAGTTCGCCCACGAATTGCACAGTTTATTGCGGTGGCCTGGGCGGAGGTCTCGCCGGAGGTCTCTCCGAAGAACTTCTGCAAAAGACATTTGCTCCCTTCGGAAGTATACAAGAAATCCGCGTGTTCAAGGATAAAGGATACGCATTTGTGAGGTAAAGGACACTTCCTAATTGATCTTAACAAGAATTTAATTCTTACTGAAAATAACTTTTTATTATAAAATTAAAAACACTTTACTAGCATTGAGCCTAAGTAGCATAATCTAACTTTGTCAAAAATATTTGACAATTGGCACGTAAGCCGGCCACCTTCACTTTACATATTTAAAATTTTCATAATTCTTGTCATTCACAAAATATTTTTAAATCAATAATGTATAGTTTCTACGCGGTTTTTCAATGATTTCTCACCTTTCCTACAATCTCTGGGCTACAAAAATAATTTCAGGGTTAAAACTAGCTAAAATGGTTCAGTCGTTTTTAAATTTTATGATACCTAACATACTGCAATTGCTCATCAATATGTTAGCAATTACGAGAAGTTTATTTTTTATTTATTTTTTCAGATTTTCGACAAAAGAAGCAGCAACGCATGCAATCGTCGCCGTACATAATTCAGAAATAAATGCTCAGCCTGTGAAATGCTCTTGGGGAAAGGAATCTGGGGATCCTAATAATGCAGCTGCAGCCGCCGGACAGGTGAATAATTTTTTTAAATTTTTTTTTTATTTAATTTTAGCTAATTATTTGGTTTTTATATGCTTGATATCTGTTAGTAGATTCATGATGTTTTTTGTTCTTTGTAATCATTGTAGGAGACTAGTTAATTATTTCTTTGTCATAAGCGCCTTTGACTCTATATACAGTAGCTCAATAACACATTAGGTAATGCAATCTCATATTATTTTCTCAAACATTTTGTTTAGGCTTGAAATATAAATTTTAATATCTTGCAATATTTTATGAGTAATTTTAATATTGCATCACGTTCAATTTCAATTTTCATTAATGAAAAACATCATAATGCAATTAATTTTCTATTTATTTTTTGGGCACTCTTAGTCTTGTAGAGCATTTTATATTATTTCAATGAAAATATATTATTGCATGAATTAGTTAGCATTTATATAAATATTTAACTGATTATGTCTAGAATGAAATTACTAATCTGTACAATTTGACACGCATTTTCGAACTTTTAGCATTACTTTAATGGTTGTTTATACACACTTTTAGTTTACTTCATTGATTAAAACATAAAAACATAAAACAACATTGATAAAAACATTCAAGCTAGTTTATTTTAGTTTTTTTTGTCAAATAATTCTCATTTGCTTGTGTTTTGATCCCTTTTGTTCGTGTAATATTGTGGCCGTATATCGTATATCGTATATTGTGATATGTGATGTTTTGTGATGTGATGTTAGGTGTGTCTCTCTAATCCCTGGCAATTGTTTCATATAGTTGAGATGCCTCATCCCCGAGCCTATGCTGGATACAGACACGTCGCCCTTTTGCGACAAAACTAGGCACGCACATTCGGTAATGAAATTTCTCAGTGATCTTTATCAATAGTCATAATTCTTCCAGACTCTGGTTGGCTGGCATGTAATTGCGTTCCATTTTATTTTACTTTATTCTATTCTATATTATATTTAGTATATTTTGTTGTTTTATATTACATTTCGGTCAAATTGTAACAGAGTTGGTCATTAGAGACACAGTAGAATAGTAGCTTGACACCATTGGAATAGACTCATAGATCATAAAAGCATTTTTTAATTATTCGAGCTTTAAATTTTAGCCATATATAATTTAACTGCAATATATTAAATTATAATATACTTTTCACTAACTTGACATTATTCTTATTATCATAATATTTCAATACACAATTACATATTTGTAGTAGAATATTGATATCCAGCATATAATATTATCTTAAAAATGATACATAATTGTGGTTTTTGTACGAAGTATCTAAGATATTTTTTTAACATATTTTATATCAAATTATTACTTGATTATCACTAATCACTAATATCCACATCATTTCATACTATTTAAAAATTGGTTAGTAATATATGTTAATTTTTCCATGTTTTGACAATATAACCAACATGATTTTTATCTGCCTTTGAGCCTTTGTCTTTTTTAAAAAAAATGATATGAAAGACAGACTAAATGTAAATGTAATCAAGCAATTTCAAGCATGAAGTACACTTATACGTTTTACTTATACGGCTTATGTATTCAATTTCTAAATTATTACTGGACGATTTGCATAACTTATGAAAATCATTTAATTTTTTTGTTTAAATACTGAACGAAACACTTTGTAATCACTTATCTATTCTATTTTTTATATTTCTCAACAAATAAATAAAACATATTTCGTTTAATTAATTTGAATATGATTAGTTTTGCATTATTATGCAATGTCTTACTTGATATGATTTAATAATATATAACATGGTATTGACCTTTAAATTTATGTTTTGTGTGTTAAATGAACTAGTAGTAGTTCTGTAGTTTAGTTTTAGTAATTTTATCCTTGTACTCTTAACTGTTATTGAGAAAGAACTATTATTCGTAATTATACTGATGAGTATGTGGATTATTATTAAGCATTTAGCAGTTTGCTTAGATATACGCATGTTGAGTTGTAGTATACTTAAATAGTATTAATATCGATATTCGTATGCGTTTTGGCTCATCAAAGCCCCAAATGCCATGATTCCGAGATCAAACGCGCTGCCTCCAAGAGGCATATCTGGGAGGATTCTTCGGCGAAATTCCTACCGGCGGCGTTTCGATTGCGGAATCGTGAGCCTGTCTGTCTCTCTATAGTGATTATCTCGTCGAAGTCGATAATTATCGCTTCTGTCAATGGAATTTGATGCTGAGATTTGCTATGGCATTATACAGATACATGATAGATATTATGCGTTATACAGAGATAGAGAGATCAATTAAATCTTATTTGGAGACAATTAGACGGTAGACAACTTAATTTTGGATGCATTTGATATACACTTAGGTAGAAATAGGCCAAATTTTATGCATAAATGTTGTCTATCTTTTGGTAATCTACTTCAATTGGACGATCTGAGCTTTGGTGAAAAAATCACCTAAACGAAATTTTGCTTCAATCACTTCTTTACATAAGTAACTTTTATAGTTTATCATAGATTACTATAATGTTTTTAACACAGTATTTTTTTATTCCTCCTGCAGGCGCTGACAGGAGCAGGCTTCCCATTCGGAGCAGCATACGGTCAACAAGTGGCAGGCTACTGGTACCCACCTGCGCCAGCTGCTTACCCAGCTGCTCCTGCACCTTCCGCCCAACTCCAAGGACAATTCTTGCAAGGAATGCAAGGATACGCTGCCTATGGCCAATTCGCCGGATACCAGCAAGGATATATGGGGTAAGATAAATGATAATAAAGTATTTTTTAGATAATCTAAATTCTTATTTAATTTTTTTCCTAGTATGGGAATGGCTCAGCTTCCCGGAGCTTGGCAGGGAGTTCCCGCCCAAGCCCAATTGCCCACGACGGCGCAGCAAATCGCCCAAGGTGCCGCCTTGCCGCAAGCAGCCGGTGTTGTCGCTTACCCAATGCAACAATTCCAGGTATATTAAAAAAATTCAACATATTACACAATCTGAAATGCAGACAGAACTATCATCTGTTGTATCAAAAAGTTTAATTAAAAATAAGCGTTTTTATAAAACTAGAACAATAATTGTTGGTTATGAAAATGCTTATATTTTGTTAAGTATGTACTTTAATTTGGCATTTATATTTCAAGTCATGTTTGAACTATGTTGTTGTGTATCTATATAAATATAATTAAAGTACATAATTAAACATCTGTAATTATCATTTGTCAGAAATGTAGCTTTCATGTTGGAAACTCTTCATTTATCCCTTAAAATTTATTATGAGTTTCCAACTTTATCTGGGTTCTATCTTGATGTTTTTTACCTAATTTCTAATACATTTTTCTGATACTATAGAAAAAACACGCATGTTAACATCAATTTTGACTCATTTAGATTTTGCTTTTAACACTTTACTACTATTAATTAGTTAATTTCTGCAAGTTGCTATACGATATTACAAAATTATATTTTCTAAAGTTTTATATAAGGTTGTTAATTATAGGAATTTGCAGAAATGTTGGGTATTAATGCCACTATTTTTTATAAAACATAAATTAACACTTTACTGTTCTTTAATGCATTCGCAATTCATACATTTTATCATAACAGAAATTTCTGTGTGCATGATTTCTTAATATGGAAAATGTGTACGAGGAATTATATTGTTAAATTGGTTTCTGTATTATATATATATATATATATATATATTAAAATTATCACTTGTAATTAAAATTGTCATGTTTTAATACTGACATACTTTGCTTATCAATTAACTGTGATTTTAAAACAAGAAAAGGCATGTCTGCAATTTTAATAAGTAGCTTCCATTTATCGTTATTAATATAATTTACATATATCATATTTAGCAACAAATCAATTGTCAACAAATATGTGCAATTTTTTAATTAACAATTGAATAGATACATACGTGCGATTTTTATAGCATGGTTTAAAAATAATTTTCTACGGCTTATGGCTTTCTCATCACAACCTGAATTTTTTTCTTAGAATTTAGTAAAATTTATTGACGCATGTAGGAACATGAGTTTATAATGTTAAAATTTTAAATTAAACTATACCCTAAAAAAGTTAGAGTATTTCCAAACTCTAACTCTACTCCAAACAATTCCAGAGATTACGCAAAATTTTGAGTTGTGTCTAAAATTCATTTTAATTTACCAGTTATAATTTCATATAACACAATACAAAAATGATGTAGTTAAAATATGATGAAAAATCTACAACAATTTATTATTACTTATTATTTACATTTATTATTACTACCAAACAAACAAATTTAAGTGGCTGGCAATCTTCTACCCAACTATTCGCTAATGGTCTACTCAGAGTGACTGGAATATTTATTACATTTTCGAAAGTTCTTTCGAATTAGAAATTATTGATGATGCTACTAATTAATATCGAAACATTTTGGAAAGCGGAATGGAACTTTTAACAAATGATTTTGAGAATAACTTTTGCACGTCGATTTATTTCCGACGAATTGAATTAACCCGAACGAAATCTCAAAGTTTTCTTATTTATGGAAGGAGTATTTTTTACTTAGGAAATTATTTTAAACTTTTCTGATAAAAAACAATTATTAAAAATACTCGATATGGATTTTACAAACATAAAGTGATTTAAATATTGGTACAGGCTCACTCGTTTATATAAAACATACGAAGTTAAAATATCAGATACTAAATTCACTTGCATTTATACAATATTTTGTTTAATTGATACAATTTAATTTAAATTTAAGAAAACAGTCTAAAATTTGTAAAATAATGTAATGACACGTTTTGATATAGAACATTATAAAATTACGAAAAGTAGCAAAATATATAGGACTGTCTTGATTACAGTTAAAAACTGAAAGAATTGAGATACTTAAAAAAATATAATTATTGTACTTGCAAAAAATACAAATAATTGCACAATTACAAACAAAAATAAATCATAATTAGTTATTATATAAATGCAAATGAATATTATTATTAAGGTATCAGTATCAAAATTAGGATTCATTACTCTAGTATTTAGTTAAAACTTTAAACATTTTCAAAATACATTTTCTGGCATGACCTATTTTCTGCATGAATATTTTAAATAACTTTTATAAACATTTTGCATGTTCAAATATACATTTTTCTACTAAGTATTTTTGATAAATTTTATCTGCTACAATATAAAATGTAAAATAACAATTACACATGGTTCGTTCGGTAATAAACTAGAAAATAGAAATATCTAGTGGAAAATTATATTTTCTAGTCAGAATATCGGTTTTAAGATTTAATAATGCGTTTTGCGGGTTTTAAATGCTATTGAAAAAATCATGAACCGTAAAATAGCCTTTTGAGGATAAATACTGCTTTTTTCTTAGGTGTCGTAATTTGGTTCTACAGTCAATATATTGAAAATATTTTTTCTAGTTAAAAATTGTTGAATATATTTGGTCAATAAGCAAGTTGCAATAAGCAATAAGCAATTATGTACAATACTGAAATCTAACAATCTAAAAAAAATTATGAATTTTTACATCAAAATTTCTGAAGCACTATTGCACGTGTAATTTTGCAGGTATAGTTTGTTTTCGAACGCACCTAGTTTAAACAAAATTTCAGATTTCTGTTTAACGATTTTTTGTAAAGTTTCATTCGAATATCGATTACCATGATAATTTTGAATTATTCCATGGTTATTTAATTTTATTTCCGTTACTTTTGATTCCAGGCACAATGAATGAAGCGCCTTATTTTGATACCGATATCTTTTCCGCAAAAACTAAACGAGTGTGCAGTTTCCATGTCGTAGTCGCTTTTGGCCATAAATTTGGCTTTGGCCAAAAATGTAAATCCATTTCCATCGTTGAAAGTTACCCGTACATCGCCAATTGTTAAACCAGAATATATTTCAGTGTTATTTTTGTATAAAGATATTATGAATGAGCATAAATATATATATAGTTTATATACCAAAATGAAAAGTTATCGAAAATCTGTTGAAATATGTATTAGAAGCGTTTATATAGATCGTAATTCTTATGAATTATTTATGAAAAATTTCTTTACTCGAGCACAAATGTGTGGGCTATGTGGTGTAATATATTGGATAAGAATATTTCCTTTAACCAAAGAGTCATGTCAATTTTGTAATAAAAAAAATATTTTTACACATGGTTCATGCATGTGCTCCAAGATTTTAATATCAAGTGCAATGTTTGATTTGTTAATTTGTTACAAATTAGGAAAATTTCTCGTTTTGCTGGACGAAACTATTATCTGTTCGAAACATTGCTAACGTGCCAAAAGTTTAAAAATATATTTTTAATTTGCTGATTAATATTATGAAAGTCCATCCATATAAATAGTTGGTAATAGTAAATTCTGAGAGCCTAAACATTAAAACATGACAATTATAATATTTAGTTTTTATTAAATTGAAAGTTGCATTTGCGTATTTTGTAAGCACAAAAACATGTTAACATTAAAAAATTCATTTGATGCAATTTGATACTTCTAAGCTTTTTACCAAGTCCTTTGCATTTATTATTATATTAGTAGAACTAATAATACTAATAAACATTCCACACACATAATATTCAAAACAAGGTTTAAACTAATTTTATTATTCTCAATTGTCACGTATATATGTAATATATTTTTTGTGGTTTCAATTTTTGGAACTGGAAGTCTTCTTTTTCCTCAAAAAGGAGAATCATCATCATATGGACTTACATTGAGGGGCATTTGAACATCAATGGTTTGATGTATATTCATTTATAATTTTTGGTGAATGTGCAATTTGATTTAAAGGAAAAGTAGTTTCAAATTTCTCAAAAGGTAAAGTTAAGGAGCCAGTTCTCCAACAAAATAGAAATGTTATGATAACTCTATGTTGCGGGTATATCTTCGTATGAATTGGTAGTCACGAATTGTCATTGTAAAGTGTTTGCAGTGCGATCAGAAAATTTACACATAAAACATAACCTACAAAGGAACGTCAAATATCAATTATATCATATATGCATCTTTCTGATAGCTCATTGATAACACATACGTGAAGTTAGGTTTTATGTGTAAAACGACTGATCAACAATTTTGCTACTACCGACTCATACAAAGATAGACCCGTAACATAGAATTACCATAACATTTCTATTTTATCGGAGAATTAGCCCCCTAAATATGAAATTTTTGAGGAGAAAATTGGCTTTGAGTCCAGAAAATTAAAATGGTGAATTATAATAGCTGTCCTGAAAAACTAACAGTAAAATACTTTTTTATAATTATTTTTTAATGGAAGTCTCCTTGTTAATATACGTATAAACCGCTTATGTATGTCTCACTTAAATCATAATTGTTTCTAACGGAAAAGTGCTTTACCTTCTTTTGCATGGATTTATCATTCGTCATAACGTTCCAAGTGTCAAATTAATTTTAAATTGCAACTGCTATTTTTTTTCAAATTTATCACAACTAAAATTTGTTTTTGTTCCAATCCATTTGCACGAGAATCGATTACTCTAACACTGAAACACTTGATGTCATAAAAATAAGCAATGTTGGAAAAATTCTTTGGTGCGGGGTACTGGTAATTAAGTACTTGGTTGTTTTTTCTGTGTTTTTTACCAAGACATTGCTAATTTTGACTGTGAATTAAGGAAAATTCACTCCGATATTAAAATTATGTTATGCAACCGCTTAGACGTGCACCAATTAACTCGTTGTTCTTGTACAGACATTCACAAGTAGATTTTGTTTTGTCGCCTAAAAACATCTCTGCATTTTCTAGAGTGTCATCTAAATTTTGAAAGCTGATGTTGTCTGTATGTTTGTTTTTGATATAATTAGATTTTTCCGATAATATACGGTTGTATTTTTGTCCTTTCGCAGTTGTCCGATGACGAATGGTTAACACCCAGTCTACTGGTATAAGAAAGAACGTGCGCGTGCTCTCTCTATCACCTGCCCGTGAGTCCATTATATTGGCAGTAATAATAATAATAATAATAATAATAACAATGATGATAAAATGATATGGTTAATTTCAATTGTTATTATCCGATGTGAGAATGTAATGTTCGACCAAGAAATTTATTCAAATACAAAACATATGCGGTCCATTATTATGATCCACACGCCTTTGGCACGCAGTATTTTCGTATGTTACATATATATTGTGACTAGATATTAATTTATTATCGATATGTAGGTATAAAATATATTATAATATGATATGAATCAGATTAGTGAGTAAATTGTGTGTGTAACGTGCGCATGAATGTTATAGAGAAAGTATCCAAATATTGATTTGCGTTCCAGTTTTGGTTTCTTATTTATCAAATATTATAAATATAGGGATGAAGCATTATTTTGCTCTATATGTTAAATTATGAGTACTTTAGTTTGACTAACATGATATTATTTACGAATGCAATATGCAAAAAATTCATACTAAAATTTTATATTTTAAGAATGGCTCCAAAATAGCTGATTTTGGTTATCAATTTTATTTTTAATACTTAAAAAGAACATATGCAATACATGAACGTATTCACTCTAAAAAATATCATTCCAAATTGAAAACGTGCAAAATGTTTTTAAAATAATTATTTATATCTTTTTAGACCTTCCGAAGGTCTTTAGGAGCTTTCAAACAGTTTAATTTACTTAAAATTTACATATAAAACACATGAAAGTATTCACTATAAAAAATACTCCAAGTTTTTGGAAAAATTAATTATATCTTTTTAGACCTTTCCAGGGTCTTTAGGACCTTTCAAACAAAATTTTAAGATATTTTTTAGAACTTTTCGAGTCTAGGTGTGATATTAATTTTTATTATTGAAAGTAGCCGAATAATTGCAAATAAATCAAAACCATTTACATTATAAAGAAAATTTTAACTGATATAATTTATTTACTTTATAAAAACTTCATTATATACTACACACTTTTGTCAAATTTACTCTTATATAATTTTTTGTTTTCGGAATCAATTTTTATAAAAATAATTAAACATTCAAAAATTTTACATAATTCTTATAACATTTATTATATAAATTTATTAAATAAGATTTACTATTGATTACCGTTGACACACAAATAAAGTGGAAAACGAATAATCAGTCTGGTAAAATTAATCAAGGCATTATCGAATATAATTTTTGGCGGAAGAAAATAAAACAGATTAGAAATTTTGACACGGGAAATCTATTCCAAATTTGGCAGAGTAATATTTGGCTACTTTCCTCTCATGTATATCTTATAATCAGAGTTGACTTGACGATTGATATTATTTTCTACTTTATTTATCAAACTTGTTGATTTATTTATTAGATAATGTTTAGATAAACTGAGCAACCCTAATTATTATTTTGCAGAAACCTATTACCATCCAAGTTTTTTATGCATCGTAAGATTTTCCTATCTCTATCAAATTGAATCCAAGCAATTTTCTCAAAAAAATATGCATCAGCATAATGCTTCCAGGCAAAAGCCTAGTCATCGTCGGTATTAATTCGTTTTTTTCTTCTCTTTAAAGATTGCAGATACCATTTAGCATTCACAAACTTTCGATATACTAAACTGTTTGTCTGCACTTCAAATGTAGCGTGAATGAAATATAATCGAATTAAATATCGACATAGATTGATTATTTTGTACCCCGGATAAAAAAAATCGCTTCAGCCATATTTTTGCAATCTCATCGATAGAGAAAATCTTGATTTCAGTGAAGTATCTCAATTTGTAAAAGAGCTTTTGATTTAAATTTTATATGGGTGCTTAGAACTTGTTATATATTATTTGTTATGTTTATAGATATATTTTATAAATACGCAGTATTACAGTAATTATAGTATAATTTTCATTCAATATCAAACTCTAAGTTTGATATTAACGCTACAAAATTGGTTGTGACAAGAGAGCCTAAGTTTTTTTTATATTTTCATAAATCTTAGCAGAATGTGAGAGTATCAAATTGCACTATAATTCGTAAATCGTGAATTGCACTTGCAAAATTATATGCATAACTATATTGTTGACGTATTTTGTTGCTTAGTTACCAGTTATTTATTTGATAAATTCAAATTGAGTTGAATTTAAGCGTTAAAAGATTAATTTCTGGCTATTATTTTGACAATGGATGAAAGAGATACAAAAAGTTGCATTTACTAATTATCATTATGGTATTTGGAGCATTAATGATTATAAATTTATGACTCCACAAAATATAATAGAGAAAACAATGGTGATGACGTCAAGAATCTATTTTGTAATGTCCCGGGACTTTGTAAATAATTTGTAAATGAAGGGGTTTATGGTGACCACCTCAAAAGAACGATTTTATGTAAGGTTGTCCAAGAACGTTGTACAATATTTTTCACTATGTTGTTTTGATAAAAGCATTATTTTATAGTGACCAAGCTGAAAACGATTTCATAGACAGATTCTAAGAATGTTTTTAATCAAGCATATGGATAGAATACTTTTCATGTCTAGCTTCAATTTTTGATTGGTGCAATTAATGTTGTTATTTGTTCTTAAATACAGGAACCAAATCTGCGGTAACATGAACGATACACTATCTTATCCTTCTTTCTTGGTACTGAAAACTGTGAAAATGCTATATACTTGCGGTACGATCAGGTCCATCACAAAGATGCAGCTAGGATAGCATTCTTTCTAGGTTTGTTTATATGTAAAACATTCTTGATCCGCCAGCAAATAGATAGCATTGTCACAGTTTTTAGTACCAAGAAATGATAAGATAGCGTTGCCATAACAACGCTATGTTAACGTTAATACTATTCTCGTTTTGCAGCAAATCCCAAAGTCAGAATCTAAATAATTTTGTGTTTATCGGATTTTTACAAAAAGCAATTCTTCGATCCTGTGTCATCTGATTCCATTGTGAAAATATTAGCCAAAATAAGTGATTCTGTATCGTATTAGCCGTGTAATCTATAGAAAATGCTCAATCATGTATTCGTGAGCAAAGTATGACCTTCCATTTCCCATCACACACATGCCATCTCTTTCGCACGCACAGTAGTTCTTCAGTAGGGATGAGAACCTCAGCAAACAGACGAATAAAGGTAAAGGTACTACTGATTACCGTTGCTGTTTTAGTTACAATGAGTTTTCTGAGGTTCTTGTATATGTAAACTTAATATTAAGAACGACACTATACATATATAAATAGATATCCATATAAATATATTATATATTATATAAATAAGAAAGTAAACAAATATATATTTAATATAACGGCGCTACACAACAAGTAAAGAAAAAAACAATGTAGTATTTAGGAAAATATAGTTTTAGATATACATATATATTAGGCATTAGATGACCATAGATGTAGCTAGAAATAGGCCTGTAGGTGTATAACTCGATGCAAATATATTAAGAACATCAGATATATAAATATAATCAACGCATTTGCATGAATTGTTATACAATATTAGGACGACTATAAATATGGGATGTAATATTATTTATATATCCCTATATAAAGTATATTTAATGATACCAAATTAATATAAAAATATATGTGGAAAGCACATTAATCTTAATTGTTGAAGTAATCGTTAATAGTATGTTCAACGTGTTTATTATCCGTATGCACATATATATTTTGTGTCACAATGTCTAAACAATTTATATATATATATATATATATATATATATAATTGTTTACACAATTATCTGTAGCTATTTGTCAAGTACCCAAAAAGCTTGCGAAGTATCGTGTAGGTTAAAATTCCTTAAAAAAATGATTCGAGTCCTGCTCAATATAATTGAACAATTATAAAAAACTTGCATATATTTTTATATTCAAGTGTTATATTTTTGTCTAATTTGAAAACATGCAGTTGGTTCGAATAATCGAATTTTGTACATAAAGAAATTATGCAATCTCCCGCAGAAATATCTTATAAATAATTCGTATGGTTGTGATACTCCAAAACCTCTAATGCGATACTTGGCAGCTAAATCCTGCTATTGATAATATTAAATATGATAAATTTATTATATTTATTGATTTTTTTTTTTTATACGAAAGCTGGGAACTTGGGAACTAAGTTTAGGACCGTGAAAATGTTGTGACCTGGAAATAGATTGAAGTAATGTTTTAAGTTCATCGGCATCAAGATTAGGGATTTATAAAAACGTATATTATTTTTTGCAAATATTTATTTTACGGTTCTTAAAAGTAATTTTTTATTTATTAGTAATTTTCAGAGTAATTACAAAAGGTACAGAACAAGAGTTTAGAAATGAGATCTGCAAAATTTGGGCAAGATCTAAAATCGAAGGGAATTATTTTATATGAATATTTTGAATGTAAAAAAATGTGTTGAAAAATTTATATTGTAATGGATGGTTTCATAAAGGCGGTGCTAGAAACAAAATTATTATAATTGGTTTTAACATATATTGCAAGATATTTCAAAGATATTTGTTTAGATTATTTTTCTACATTTATTTTTCATGCTCTTATTTATAGAATCACGATTACGATAAAATGTCTAAGTTTAAATATTGAGTCTGCTGATCTTGAGTCCTAACTTCAATATCAGAATTGTTGGTGGCATTGTTGTAGAAGCACTTCTGTGAAAGATCTTTTGCCCATATGAATCTGTGGTCAATCAATTTGCATGTGGGTTGACTTATAATTTTTCCTATTTGGCCAATTATTCTTTGGCTACGATTTTGAGACAGATCTTTTTGGTATCAAATAACTCTTGATTCGAATAATCAAATCGTTAACTTTAACACATTTAAAAAACACCTGATCTGGAAAAATCTTCGAATTCAGGCAATTCTAGGGGCTCGTCCATCTATAAATAAATAAAACAAATCTTTCCTCAGGTCACGTCATTTTACACAGCCATGGTTTAGTACTTTATTTATTAATTGATACAGTAAATTATTGGATTTTTTATAATAAGTTTATGATATTGTGCAAATTTTGTTACCGCTTTTATATCTCTGGTTGATGAGAAAAATACTCAAATTTTTA
>NW_020537646.1:7370815-7397569 GCF_003426905.1 Ctenocephalides felis | reverse complement strand
CAGATACATGATAGATATTATGCGTTATACAGAGATAGAGAGATCAATTAAATCTTATTTGGAGACAATTAGACGGTAGACAACTTAATTTTGGATGCATTTGATATACACTTAGGTAGAAATAGGCCAAATTTTATGCATAAATGTTGTCTATCTTTTGGTAATCTACTTCAATTGGACGATCTGAGCTTTGGTGAAAAAATCACCTAAACGAAATTTTGCTTCAATCACTTCTTTACATAAGTAACTTTTATAGTTTATCATAGATTACTATAATGTTTTTAACACAGTATTTTTTTATTCCTCCTGCAGGCGCTGACAGGAGCAGGCTTCCCATTCGGAGCAGCATACGGTCAACAAGTGGCAGGCTACTGGTACCCACCTGCGCCAGCTGCTTACCCAGCTGCTCCTGCACCTTCCGCACAACTCCAGGGACAATTCTTGCAAGGAATGCAAGGATACGCTGCCTATGGCCAATTCGCCGGATACCAGCAAGGATATATGGGGTAAGATAAATGATAATAAAGTATTTTTTAGATAATCTAAATTCTTATTTAATTTTTCTTTCCTAGTATGGGAATGGCACAGCTTCCTGGTGCTTGGCAGGGAGTTCCCGCCCAAGCCCAATTGCCCACGACGGCGCAGCAAATCGCCCAAGGTGCCGCCTTGCCGCAAGCAGCCGGTGTTGTCGCTTACCCAATGCAACAATTCCAGGTATATTAAAAAAAATTCAACATATTACACAATCTGAAATCTGAATGCAGACAGAACTATCATCTGTTGTATCAAAAAGTTTAATTAAAAATAAGCGTTTTTATAAAACTAGAACAATAATTGTTGGTTATGAAAATGCTTATATTTTGTTGAGTATGTACTTTAATTTGGCATTTATATTTCAAGTCATGTTTGAACTATGTTGTTGTGTATCTATATAAATATAATTAAAGTACATAATTAAACATCTGTAATTATCATTTGTCAGAAATGTAGCTTTCATGTTGGAAACTCTTCATTTATCCCTTAAAATTTATTATGAGTTTCCAACTTTATCTGGGTTCTATCTTGATGTTTTTTACCTAATTTCTAATACATTTTTCTGATACTATAGAAAAAACACGCATGTTAACATCAATTTTGACTCATTTAGATTTTGCTTTTAACACTTTACTACTATTAATTAGTTAATTTCTGCAAGTTGCTATACGATATTACAAAATTATATTTTCTAAAGTTTTATATAAGGTTGTTAATTATAGGAATTTGCAGAAATGTTGGGTATTAATGCCACTATTTTTTATAAAACATAAATTAACACTTTACTGTTCTTTAATGCATTCGCAATTCATACATTTTATCATAACAGAAATTTCTGTGTGCATGATTTCTTAATATGGAAAATGTGTACGAGGAATTATATTGTTAAATTGGTTTCTGTATTATATTATATATATATATATATATATTAAAATTATCACTTGTAATTAAATTGTCATGTTTTAATACTGACATACTTTGCTTATCAATTAACTGTGATTTTAAAACAAGAAAAGGCATGTCTGCAATTTTAATAAGTAGCTTCCATTTATCGTTATTAATATAATTTACATATATCATATTTAGCAACAAATCAATTGTCAACAAATATGTGCAATTTTTTAATTAACAATTGAATAGATACATACGTGCGATTTTTATAGCATGGTTTAAAAATAATTTTCTACGGCTTATGGCTTTCTCATCACAACCTGAATTTTTTTTTAGAATTTAGTAAAATTTATTGACGCATGTAGGAACATGAGTTTATAATGTTAAAATTTTAAATTAAACTATACCCTAAAAAGTTAGAGTATTTCCAAACTCTAACTCTACTCCAAACAATTCCAGAAATTAGGCAAAATTTTGAGTTGTGTCTAAAAATAATTTTATTTTACCCAATTATAATTGCATATAACATAATACAAAAATGATGTAGTTAAAATATGATGAAAAATCTACAACAATTTATTATTACTTATTATTTACAAGTGGCTGGCAATCTTCTACCCAACTATTCGCTAATGGTCTACTCAGAGTGACTGGAATATTTATTACATTTTCGAAAGTTCTTTCGAATTAGAAATTATTGATGATGCTACTAATTAATATCGAAACATTTTGGAAAGCGGAATGGAACTTTTAACAAATGATTTTGAGAATAACTTTTGCACGTCGATTTATTTCCGACGAATTGAATTAACCCGAACGAAATCTCAAAGTTTTCTTATTTATGGAAGGAGTATTTTTTACTTAGGAAATTATTTTAAACTTTTCTGATAAAAAACAATTATTAAAAATACTCGATATGGATTTTACAAACATAAAGTGATTTAAATATTGGTACAGGCTCACTCGTTTATATAAAACATACGAAGTTAAAATATCAGATACTAAATTCACTTGCATTTATACAATATTTTGTTTAATTGATACAATTTAATTTAAATTTAAGAAAACAGTCTAAAATTTGTAAAATAATGTAATGACACGTTTTGATATAGAACATTATAAAATTACGAAAAGTAGCAAAATATATAGGACTGTCTTGATTACAGTTAAAAACTGAAAGAATTGAGATACTTAAAAATATATATTATTGTACTTGCAAAAAATACAAATAATTGCACAATTACAAACAAAAATAAATCATAATTAGTTATTATATAAATGCAAATGAATATTATTATTAAGGTATCAGTATCAAAATTAGGATTCATTACTCTAGTATTTAGTTAAAACTTTAAACATTTTCAAAATACATTTTCTGGCATGACCTATTTTCTGCATGAATATTTTAAATAACTTTTATAAACATTTTGCATGTTCAAATATACATTTTTCTACTAAGTATTTTTGATAAGTTTTATCTGCTACAATATAAAATGTAAAATAACAATTACACATGGTGCGTTCGGTAATAAACTAGAAAATAGAAATATCTAGTGGAAAATTATATTTTCTAGACAGAATATCGGTTTTAAGATTTAATACTGCGTTTTGCGGGTTTTAAATGCTATTGAAAAAAATCATGAACCGTAAAATAGCCTCTTGAGGATAAATGCTGTTTTTTTTCTTATGTATCGTAATTTGGTTCTACAGTCAATATATTGAAAATATTTTTTCTAGTTAAAAATTGTTGAATATATTTGGTCAATAAGCATGTTGCAATAAGCAATAAGCAATTATGTACAATACTGAAATCTAACAATCTAAAAAAAAATTATGAATTTTTACATCAAAGTTTCTGAAGCACTATTGCACGTGTAATTTTGCAGGTATAGTTTGTTTTCGAACGCACCTAGTTTAAACAAAATTTCAAATTTCTGTTTACCGATTTTTTGTAAAGTTTCGTTCAAATATCGATTACCATGATAATTTTGAATTATTCCATGGTTATTTAATTTTATTTCCGTTACTTTTGATTCCAGGCACAATGAATGAAGCGCCTTATTTTGATACCGATATCTTTTCCGCAAAAACTAAACGAGTGTGCAGTTTCCATGTCGTAGTCGCTTTTGGCCATAAATTTGGCTTTGGCCAAAAATGTAAATCCATTTCCATCGTTGAAAGTTACCCGTACATCGCCAATTGTTAAACCAGAATATATTTCAGTGTTATTTTTGTATAAAGATATTATGAATGAGCATAAATATATATATAGTTTATATACCAAAATGAAAAGTTATCGAAAATCTGTTGAAATATGTATTAGAAGCGTTTATATAGATCGTAATTCTTATGAATTATTTATGAAAAATTTCTTTACTCGAGCACAAATGCGTGGGCTATGTGGTGTAATATATTGGATAAGAATATTTCCTTTAACCAAAGAGTCATGTCAATTTTGTAATAAAAAAAATATTTTTACACATGGTTCATGCATGTGCTCCAAGATTTTAATATCAAGTGCAATGTTTGATTTGTTAATTTGTTACAAATTAGGAAAATTTCTCGTTTTGCTGGACAAAACTATTATCTGTTCGAAACATTGCTAACGTGCCAAAAGTTTGAAAATATATTTTTAATTTGCTGATTAATATTATGAAAGTCCATCCATATAAATAGTTGGTAATAGTAAATTCTGAGAGCCTAAACATTAAAACATGACAATTATAATATTTAGTTTTTATTAAATTGAAAGTTGCATTTGCGTATTTTGTAAGCAAACATGTTAACATTAAAAAAAAATCATTTGATGCAATTTGATACTTCTAAGCTTTTTACCAAGTGCTTTGCATTTATTATTATATTAGTAGAACTAATAATACTAATAAACATTCCACACACATAATAATCAAAACAAGGTTTAAACTAATTTTATTATTTTCAATTGTCACGTATATATGTAATATATTTTTTGTGGTTTTAATTTTTGGAACTGGAAGTCTTCTTTTTCCTCAAAAAGGAGAATCATCATCATATGGACTTACATTGAGGGGCATTTGAACATCAATGGTTTGATGTATATTCATTTATAATTTTTGGTGAATGTGCAATTTAATTTAAAGGAAAAATAGTTTCAAATTTCTCAAAAGGTAAAATTAAGGGGCCAGTTCTCCAACAAAATAGAAATGTTATGATAACTCTATGTTGCGGGCATATCTTCGTATGAATTGGTAGTCACGAATTGTCATTGTAAAGTGTTTGCAGTGCGATCAGAAAATTTACACATAAAACATAACCTACAAAGGAACGTCAAATATCAATTGTATCATATATGCATCTTTCTGATAGCTCATTGATAACACATACGTGAAGTTAGGTTTTATGTGTGAAACGACTGATCAACAATTCGCTACTACCGACTCATACAAAGATAGACCCGTAACATAGAGTTACCATAACATTTCTATTTTATCGGAGAATTAGCTCCTAAATATGAAATTTTAGAGGAGAAAATTGGCTTTGAGTCCAGAAAATTAAAATGGTGAATTATAAAGCTGTCCCAAAAAACTAACAGAAAAATATTTGTTTATAATTATTTTTTTAATGGAAGTTTCCTTGTTAATATACGTATAAACCGCTTATGTATGTCTCACTTAAATCATAATTGTTTCTAACGGAAAAGTGCTTTACCTTCTTTTGCATGGATTTATCATTCGTCATAACGTTCCAAGTGTCAAATTAATTTTAAATTGCAACTGCTATTTTTTTTCAAATTTATCACAACTAAAATTTGTCTTTGTTCCAATCCATTTGCACGAGAATCGATTACTCTAACACTGAAACACTTGATGTCATAAAAATAAGCAATGTTGGAAAAATTCTTTGGTGCGGGGTACTGGTAATTAAGTACTTGGTTGTTTTTTTCTGTGTTTTTTACCAAGACATTGCTAATTTTGACTGTGAATTTAGGAAAATTCACTCCGATATTAAAATTATGTTATGCAACCGCTTAGACGTGCACCAATTAACTCGTTGTTCTTGTACAGACATTCACAAGTAGATTTTGTTTTGTCGCCTAAAAACATCTCTGCATTTTCTAGAGTGTCATCTAAATTTTAAAAGCTGATGTTGTCTGTATGTTTGTTTTTGATATAATTAGATTTTTCCGATAATATACGGTTGTATTTTTGTCCTTTCGCAGTTGTCCGATGACGAATGGTTAACACCCAGTCTACTGGTATAAGAAAGAACGTGCGCGTGCTCACCTGCCCGTGAGTCCATTATATTGGCAGTAATAATAATAATAATAATAATAATAACAATGATGATAAAATGATATGGTTAATTTCAATTGTTATTATCCGATGTGAGAATGTAATGTTCGACCAAGAAATTTATTCAAATACAAAACATATGCGGTCCATTATTATGATCCACACGCCTTTGGCACGCAGTATTTTCGTATGTTACATATATATTGTGACTAGATATTAATTTATTATCGATATGTAGGTATAAAATATATTATAATATGATATGAATCAGATTAGTGAGTAAATTGTGTGTGTAACGTGCGCATGAATGTTATAGAGAAAGTATCCAAATATTGATTTGCGTTCCAGTTTTGGTTTCTTATTTATCAAATATTATAAATATAGGGATGAAGCATTATTTTGCTCTATATGTTAAATTATGAGTACTTTAGTTTGACTAACATGATATTATTTACGAATGCAATATGCAAAAAATTCATACTAAAATTTTATATTTTAAGAATGGCTCCAAAATAGCTGATTTTGGTTATCAATTTTATTTTTAATACTTAAAAAGAACATATGCAATACATGAACGTATTCACTCTAAAAAATATCATTCCAAATTGAAAACGTGCAAAATGTTTTTAAAATAATTATTTATATCTTTTTAGACCTTCCAAGGGTCTTTAGGAGCTTTCAAACAGTTTAATTTACTTAAAATTTACATATAAAACACATGAAAGTATTCACTATAAAAAATACTCCAAGTTTTTGGAAAAATTAATTATATCTTTTTAGACCTTTCCAGGGTCTTTAGGACATTTCAAACAAAATTTTAAGATATTTTTTAGAACTTTTCGAGTCTAGGTGTGATATTAATTTTTATTATTGAAAGTAGCCGAATAATTGCAAATAAATCAAAACCATTTACATTATAAAGAAAATTTTAACTGATATAATTTATTTACTTTATAAAAACTTCATTATATACTACACACTTTTGTCAAATTTACTCTTCTTTCGGAATCAATTTTTATAAAAATAATTAAACATTCAAAAATTTTACATAATTCTTATAACATTTATTATATAAATTTATTAAATAAGATTTACTATTGATTACCGTTGACACACAAATAAAGTGGAAAACGAATAATCAGTCTGGTAAAATTAATCAAGGCATTATCGAATATAATTTTTGGCGGAAGAAAATAAAACAGATTAGAAATTTTGACACGGGAAATCTATTCCAAATTTGGCAGAGTAATATTTGGCTACTTTCCTCTCATGTATATCTAATAATCAGAGTTGACTTGACGATTGATATTATTTTCTACTTTATTTATCAATTTTTATTTTATTTTCTTATTTATTTATTCATTCAGATATTGTTTAGATAAACTGAGCAACCCTAATTATTATTTTGCAGAAACCTATTACCATCCAAGTTTTTTATGCATCGTAAGATTTTCCTATCTCTATCAAATTGAATCCAAGCAATTTTCTCAAAAAAATATGCATCAGCATAATGCTTCCAGGCAAAAGCCTAGTCATCGTCGGTATTAATTCGTTTTTTTCTTCTCTTTAAAGATTGCAGATACCATTTAGCATTCACAAACTTTCGATATACTAAACTGTTTGTCTGCACTTCAAATGTAGCGTGAATGAAATATAATCGAATTAAATATCGACATAGATTGATTATTTTGTACCCCGGATAAAAAAATCGCTTCAGCCATATTTTTGCAATCTCATCGATAGAGAAAATCTTGATTTCAGTGAAGTATCTCAATTTGTAAAAGAGCTTTTGATTTAAATTTTATATGGGTGCTTAGAACTTGTTATATATTATTTGTTATGTTTATAGATATATTTTATAAATACGCAGTATTACAGTAATTATAGTATAATTTCCATTCAATATCAAACTCTAAGTTTGATATTAACGCTACAAAATTGGTTGTGACAAGAGAGCCTAAGTTTTTTTTATATTTTCATAAATCTTAGCAGAATGTGAGAGTATCAAATTGCACTATAATTCGTAAATCGTGAATTGCACTTGCAAAATTATATGCATAACTATATTGTTGACGTATTTTGTTGCTTAGTTACCAGTTATTTATTTGATAAATTCAAATTGAGTTGAATTTAAGCGTTAAAAGATTAATTTCTGGCTATTATTTTGACAATGGATGAAAGAGATACAAAAAGTTGCATTTACTAATTATCATTATGGTATTTGGAGCATTAATGATTATAAATTTATGACTCCACAAAATATAATAGAGAAAACAATGGTGATGACGTCAAGAATCTATTTTGTAATGTCCCGGGACTTTGTAAATAATTTGTAAATGAAGGGGTTTATGGTGACCACCTCAAAAGAACGATTTTATGTAAGGTTGTCCAAGAACGTTGTACAATATTTTTCACTATGTTGTTTTGATAAAAGCATTATTTTATAGTGACCAAGCTGAAAACGATTTCATAGACAGATTCTAAGAATGTTTTTAATCAAGCATATGGATAGAATACTTTTCATGTCTAGCTTCAATTTTTGATTGGTGCAATTAATGTTGTTATTTGTTCTTAAATACAGGAACCAAATCTGCGGTAACATGAACGATACACTATCTTATCCTTCTTTCTTGGTACTGAAAACTGTGAAAATGCTATATACTTGCGGTACGATCAGGTCCATCACAAAGATGCAGCTAGGATAGCATTCTTTCTAGGTTCGTTTATATGTAAAACATTCTTGATCCGCCAGCAAATAGATAGCATTGTCACAGTTTTTAGTACCAAGAAATGATAAGATAGCGTTGCCATAACAACGCTATGTTAACGTTAATACTATTCTCGTTTTGCAGCAAATACCAAAGTCAGAATCTAAATAATTTTGTGTTTATCGGATTTTTACAAAAAGCAATTCTTCGATCCTGTGTCATCTGATTCCATTGTGAAAATATTAGCCAAAATAAGTGATTCTGTATCGTATTAGCCGTGTAATCTATAGAAAATGCTCAATCATGTATTCGTGAGCAAAGTATGACCTTCCATTTCCCCATCACACACATGCCATCTCTTTCGCACGCACAGTAGTTCTTCAGTAGGGATGAGAACCTCAGCAAACAGACGAATAAAGGTAAAGGTACTACTGATTACCGTTGCTGTTTTAGTTACAATGAGTTTTCTGAGGTTCTTGTATATGTAAACTTAATATTAAGAACGACACTATACATATATAAATAGATATCCATATAAATATATTATATATTATATAAATAAGAAAGTAAACAAATATATATTTAATATAACGGCGCTACACAACAAGTAAAGAAAAAAACAATGTAGTATTTAGGAAAATATAGTTTTAGATATACATATATATTAGGCATTAGATGACCATAGATGTAGCTAGAAATAGGCCTGTAGGTGTATAACTCGATGCAAATATATTAAGAACATCAGATATATAAATATAATCAACGCATTTGCATGAATTGTTATACAATATTAGGACGACTATAAATATGGGATGTAATATTATTTATATATCCCTATATAAAGTATATTTAATGATACCAAATTAATATAAAAATATATGTGGAAAGCACATTAATCTTAATTGTTGAAGTAATCGTTAATAGTATGTTCAACGTGTTTATTATCCGTATGCACATATATATTTTGTGTCACAATGTCTAAACAATTTATATATATATATATATATATATATATAATTGTTTACACAATTATCTGTAGCTATTTGTCAAGTACCCAAAAAGCTTGCGAAGTATCGTGTAGGTTAAAATTCCTTAAAAAAATGATTCGAGTCCTGCTCAATATAATTGAACAATTATAAAAAACTTGCATATATTTTTATATTCAAGTGTTATATTTTTGTCTAATTTGAAAACATGCAGTTGGTTCGAATAATCGAATTTTGTACATAAAGAAATTATGCAATCTCCCGCAGAAATATCTTATAAATAATTCGTATGGTTGTGATACTCCAAAACCTCTAATGCGATACTTGGCAGCTAAATCCTGCTATTGATAATATTAAATATGATAAATTTATTATATTTATTGATTTTTGTTTTTATACGAAAGCTGGGAACTTGGGAACTAAGTTTAGGACCGTGAAAATGTTGTGACCTGGAAATAGATTGAAGTAATGTTTTAAGTTCATCGGCATCAAGATTAGGGATTTATAAAAACGTATATTATTTTTTGCAAATATTTATTTTACGGTTCTTAAAAGTAATTTTTTATTTATTAGTAATTTTCAGAGTAATTACAAAAGGTACAGAACAAGAGGTTTAGAAATGAGATCTGCAAAATTTGGGCAAGATCTAAAATCGAAGGGAATTATTTTATATGAATATTTTGAATGTAAAAAAATGTGTTGAAAAATTTATATTGTAATGGATGGTTTCATAAAGGCGGTGCTAGAAACAAAATTATTATAATTGGTTTTAACATATATTGCAAGATATTTCAAAGATATTTGTTTAGATTATTTTTCTACATTTATTTTTCATGCTCTTATTTATAGAATCACGATTACGATAAAATGTCTAAGTTTAAATATTGAGTCTGCTGATCTTGAGTCCTAACTTCAATATCAGAATTGTTGGTGGCATTGTTGTAGAAGCACTTCTGTGAAAGATCTTTTGCCCATATGAATCTGTGGTCAATCAATTTGCATGTGGGTTGACTTATAATTTTTCCTATTTGGCCAATTATTCTTTGGCTACGATTTTGAGACAGATCTTTTTGGTATCAAATAACTCTTGATTCGAATAATCAAATCGTTAACTTTAACACATTTAAAAAACACCTGATCTGGAAAAATCTTCGAATTCAGGCAATTCTAGGGGCTCGTCCATCTATAAATAAATAAAACAAATCTTTCCTCAGGTCACGTCATTTTTACAGCCATGGTTTAGTACTTTATTTATTAATTGATACAGTAAATTATTGGATTTTTTATAATAAGTTTATGATATTGTGCAAATTTTGTTACCGCTTATTATCTCTGGTTGATGAGAAAAATACTCAAATTTTTAATGTGTTCTATGAATAACGCAAAAGATTTTAAGAATAAATGTAGATTAAAAAAAAACAATATATTTGTGAGAGGAATTAATGACAGTTTTATACCACAGAAATGAATATGTAAGAATATAATATTAAGATATTAGTACATAGACTTAATGATAGTAGTTGTATAAATATATGCCCCATGACATGTATATATAAATATTGCTTAAAAGAAGACATACACGTTTGTATGTATTTTATATAAAATGCATGCAGATGTACTTACACACAAACATTAGGTAAAATGAATCGACCATAGTTTAATAGTGTTGTTCATATGAAAATTATCTGTTAAGTATAAACAAAATTAATCGAATTATATAGAATTAAATGTATTTTATTACACTCATTGTTGAGTTTTGATTTGCGCGCTCATTTTGTCCATGTGATCATTTTTGTACAACACTCATAAAATTTTGTTTGCAAAGACAAGAAAAATCATATGTTCGTATTTTATATAATTCAATTATTAGTGTTACACGAAAGTGAATTAATGCACTATGTATAATTATATATAGACAACAAATGACAAGCGCATCACAAAAATTTAAAAAAACATGAAAATAGACATATTACGTTTGAAATGTATGTGTCGGCCGCACAAGGCGTATATATAATATAGAAATGAGAATAAATAAACCAATAGAAACATATATACATATTAATATATATTATAAATATATATACGTAATGAAAATGTTTGTATCTTGGTAAAAAGCGGTTTAGACAAATTTCATTATCCGTGTAATGAAATTCGTTTAAAATCGATAAAATTACATATGAGTAAAAAAACGCACGCTAGTATTAGATGCACCATAAACAAAAAATATATTATGTGTACGAGACACATGATGATGGATCCATGATAAATTTGGGTTCCGTACCAACCGGTCGGCGCCATAGATTAGGCCGCCCGGAAAATTGTTAAGAAAATACGCGGAATGACTGCTAAAAGTGAGAATCGATTGTGAGGAGATATAATATATTTAATATAGCGGGAACTATTTTTTAGAGTAGGCTTATATTTATAAAAAATGTTTATTTATGTTGAATATATTGTATTTCTTGATGAAATAGTATGAATAAAATGTAAAAAATAATCTATAACAACTATTCAATTGTTATAAGTTCAACCCTAAATTTTTACTTTTTTCATACCTGCTTTTTATTTTATGTTCAATCCTGAACTTTCACATTTTTTTAATTTTTTTCATACATTTTATTCACTCTTACTGTATTTGCTAAGTATTGTTTTGTTTTATGTTCAATCCTAAATTTTCACATTTTTCTGATACCAATATTTTTACTTTTTCATACATTTTAATTTTTTATTCACTCTTTTTATTCGCAGGGTTTTTGAAATATTCTTAATTACTTTAAGGACATTAGCTTTATTAGGATTAAAGGAATGAATACATGAAGAGGTAATCACAAAAAGCAAGTATGTATATTTTTTGTACTATTCTTATATACCTTACACTACATGGACTGCTAGTCCTGATATCATATGACATTTAATCAACAATTGTCGGCAACGCTCGTTCACTAAGTTACGTCACACTCTTCTATCTTTGTAAAATGGAAAACATATGAAGACTATCAGTCCATGTAGTGTCAGGTGTATGACTATTCTATATATTTAACTTTTCATACTCATATTTGATATATCCTATTTCTTGTTTAATAATTGTTTAAGAATTCTCCTTGTTTGCAAGATATTTGTACTATAAGTACAAATACATAGTATATTCTTTATCCACTCTATATTTCGGAAAATCGGAGAAAATTATATTGGGGATCGCATTGTTGAGATTTAATTGTAAACGAAAACTTGATTTTTGCAACCAAATTTCAACTGAATATTTAATCCCAATTTGGATTGATTAAGTCAATTATTACACCCAACGGGAAGTTTTTGCCTTAAGGCAAAATGCCACTTTCATTTAGTTATATTTTATTTTTCTGGTTAATATAGGATATGTAGGAGACTATATTGTTGATCAATCATGATTTGAGATTTATAGCATACTTATAACAAGTAATTTAGATAGGTGTTAAAAAAATCTACTCAAACTTACCAAAATTTATTGTTTTGCGTAAAAGTAAATAAAAATTACTGCAAAACTTGAATATTACAAATTAATAAGAATATTATTATGTTTTCAAACATCTAATTTATTATAGTGTCGGTTAACAAGGGTTTCATCCGAGGTTTCCTAAATTTGTTTTCAGTCGACGTTAGGACCAAATATTCGGCTGAAGGTGCAGATATAATGTAAGTTAATCTTCGGCACAGTCTCTTGAGATAGTTTGCATGAATTATCCCAACTTGTAATAATTGGAACGATTGAGTACTCGTAATTTGCCGCCGTAAAGTCATTTAACAAAAGCGCTTACCGGGGTACCCGAAACGTCCTGGGTCTTGGAGGCTAATTTTAGGGCGACATTGGAATAATAATGATAGATTTTTCATACTAAATTTGTATAATTTTGATAAAGGATATTAATTAAGAGATATTTACATTCATTTTCTGCTATGCATTATCTAATTAAGTTGATCAGATGCAAGGTGCATTGATGTACCTAAAGATTCGGTGTTCTCACGACGGCGGATCAAATCATCGGTTTGGCATTAAACATATCAGACTGAAAATCCACCTTTGCTAATAATCCGTGCATCAGTCGGTTTATCCGGATTTACCTTTAACAGTACCATTGTTCTCTGCTATATTATTCATACAAAGTGTACGATGTACGAACCGTGATCATACATCGTATTATTATCTGCACGGGATCTATTAATCTACGAACAGATTAGCGAAACATGCACATCGCGACGGCAAAGACAATGTTGGGGGATTGGATGGCGTTTTATTTTAATAGCGGTTTTAAATTGATTTAGAAATTGTGCACGAGATACACAATATATTACTAGCATAGAATGAGAGCATTTGCTTCAGTAAATTAGAAAAATCTAAATAATAGTAAGTTTTAAAAGTTGTCCTAAACTGCTTAGCAACATTCCTAGATTCTCTTCATAAACTCTCCATTTTCCAGTATCCTATTCCGCTTCTAAGTTCATTTATAGCAGCTATTTAGTCTTCTAATTCAGCTCAATTAGTGAAAACACAGATCATTTAAATCTTCACACAAAAAACATTTTAATATTATTCTTGACAAAGACTTGATTGTATGAACACCTTTGCAACCTCAACATGAATATAATATAAGTTAATGAAACAAGAGTATAGCGTATTGATATTCACAGAATCAATATCATTTCCTATACTAATAATATTGAAGCATATTCGCCACGAGTTCAAAATAATCTATTAATATAAAATATTCATTTTTTTTTCAAACGTCGTCTCAAAATTAGTCTCCAAAGCCCAGGACGTTGCGGGTACCTCGGTAAGCGCTTTTGTTAAATGTCTTTACGGCGGCAAATAACGAGTACTCAATCGTTCCAATTCTTACATGTTGCGATAATTCTTGCAAACTATCTCAAGAGACTATGCCGAAGATTAACTTACATTATAAATGCACCTTCAGCCCAATATCGTGTCCTAACACCAATCGACCAAGTTATTGTTTATTTCGTCCACGGTCGAGATCTGGGATTTTTCGCCAGCCTATTCGACTTATCTAAAGGCTTCTTGTCTAATTGTTTATGGATGATTGACCTTTCAACAAACATATTTTTATTTAATCAGAAACCAACGCAATTTACTTTGAGTGTTTCGAATTGTTGATATTTTAATTTCCTTTCCCTCAGTTGTCCGGGTTGTCGGCGCCCGGGTTGTGTCAACACTTATTGAATTTTCACCTTTAAACTATGAGCTCTCGCAGAATAAAATCATACGCAATTTTTATTCCTTTTTCGCAAACAAAAACTATATTATCAAATCTCATGCGCCGCATACAAAACAGTGAGCGCAATAAAACGAATGCCGTTGATGAAAACGAATCGATCAAAAACAGAAAACAGAAAACGGAAAACGGAAAACAAGACCGACTATGCAACGTTATGAACGTTATTGAATGCACTATTTCCGGGGCGCCGGGCTGATTTTTCATATTGAAAATATATAGGACCGTTTTAAATAGCCATTTAACAACTGGGTTATATCCATGAATTTCATGCTGGATGCTGGCATTTTTAAATCAAGTCACACTGTGTGCATTTTGATTTTTTATTTCATATTTTATTCATGTAAATATGTTATTAATATTCAATTGAGGTACGTAGAAACTATTGCAATCAGCTTTTCGAATTAATAGATTAGTTTGAACAAATATATATTAGATGGTAAAATATTTGTTAAGGCGCTAATTCTATCCCAGTCGAAATTTTCTTTACGTTTATGAAAAGCTGATGTGATTTGTAATTGATGGTTGAATGATGAACGACGATCTATATATAATATTATATAATTAAATATTATAATTTTATTAAAAAGATTTGAGTAACTTGAATTCGTTGAATTTGTGTTAAATATGTTTCTAGTATCGCCACTAAATGAATACTAACTTATAATTCATAAGACATAACAAAGACTTACACAGAGTTTAGGATTTTTCTTTACAATGATAAATGTATTTATAACAAAGCTTAATAAATGCAAGAATCAGTTTCGTTTCACATCGAAATAGAGAATTCAGAATGATTTTAAACTCCGGGAAATTGTATAAATACAATATATAATAATATAAATAGTATAACAATCTATAATCATCAATAATCAATTAAATATATAAATAAATAATCAATTTGTTTCAAGTGATTAGCGTTTATAAGCAGACACAAAAAATTAAATAATTTTGCATAGACAGATCTTGTTGAAATAAATTTATTTAAATATTTTTTATTTACTAAGAAAGATATTTTTAACTCAAGTTTTACTTCTTATTATTATTTTTTTATTACAATAAAATCGTGGTGTGTGTATATAAACGCTAATCAATTAAGTTATAATTATTATCGTTTATATACAGACATACAAAAAAATTAAACATTTTATATTTACATATAAATCGGTTATTTGCTACAAAGAATATGAAAACTATTTCTTTCTAAAATTATCACGGATTTTCATGATTCGGAAGAATTCTAGTAAAATTGTGGAACAGTTCGAAAGGTCCTTGTATCAAATGTCGTAACAAAACTAAATGCTGAGGTTGAAATAAAATAACACGATTCTAACAAGATGCTTTAGTTTTCTTAGGCTAAAATAAATGGTTCAAGTGACATTGAGAAAAACCAATAAACGTTTTCCGATATATAAGGCAGAAGTTTGGATGAGAATATTTTTTATTGTAGATTGAATTGTTTAAAACTAAATTAAAAATTAAATTATTTTTTATTATTTTTTACTAATGGCTATAGCAAAACAGCCCAATGGTTTTTCTATTTTATTTTTTATATTATTATTATTTATATTTATATAGGTGTCGACTATGGACGATTGGTAAATTAATTTGCTGAAACTTTATTGGTTTTAACTAAAAATGGTTATTATATATTTAAAAAAATGCTTCGATTGATACTAATAAATTATTCCTGATTATTTATATCGGACTAATAAATTAAATAACGAACACTGCAGTTTATCATCGAATGCGTAGTACACTTTTATGAGTAGTTCATACAAATTAATTAATTTATACACGCAATGAGCGCATTAAATACATGCATCTACTCTTTGTTGTAGGATTTATTTCTATAGCAATTTTTAAAAAGCATCACGTTTCAAAAATTTGCATTGAATTTCTGTTTAATCATTGAATTCGCCGTGAGTGCATACAATGGCTGATATTTAAAAATGAAAGCATATGATTATTATGCATGTAAATCTCTACGCATTATTGTAAAAGGGCTGATGTACAGCAGCGGAAAACTAAACTAAGCCCATTTAATACCGTGAATTAAAAATTCCTGTTGGCCGGTGAAAAAATTTCCACCCGATATAATATGTTTTAAATACGAACGTTTAACATCGGCACACATATGGACACAGTTGTGCCGATATGTGTTTTATGTTTTTTTTTAATTCCGCAACGAATGCGAAATTGTACAGCTGTTACAGAGGAATATGTTTTAAATCTATTTCACTGCAATATTATTTTTGGTTGACCGGTATACCCATTGTTTCTATTTTGTCACTACGCAGAATTCACTCACAAAATTACGCCGGGGTAATACATACAGGTTACCTAGAGTAAACATTATTGCACGTGTTACACAAACGACACACACACACACATACACACACATATATATATATATATATATATATATATATATATATGATCAATATAATGTTTATAAAATTTATCAAAGTGTAGTAGTTATCAACAGATAAAATAAATTGGATAAGCGTCCTTTAACATTATATATCTATATATTAGTAAAAATAGCCATCATATATTTCTTCACCTAAATCCCCTTGTCCAAAACAAAAAAAAATATTCCGGCAATAAAAATCACTGGCAAAGCAAGGTCTATATCGTCTAGGTCTACCTCGCTAGGTTTATTTTATGTTCATACCCTGTGCGAACATTACCTCGTCGATTACATATTCCGGCAGTGTTCCGGGTAAAACTGTATTTACAAAAAATATCATCGGCACCGCAAAGATGTGCCCTTTATGTTGAACAATTCAATATTTTTGACCAAATTGTGGCGAGCTTTTATGTTCGCGTTATCCGTGTTCTTATTGCCGATTCTCGTCTTCGGGGAGAATAAGATACCTTTATGGTTCTGTTCATTTTCACGACGAGTTTTAGCAATAGTGCCTTTACTTAAATCAAACACAATGGTAAATTATAACATATATATATATATATATATATATATATATATATATATATATATATTCGTCCAACATTTTTTATAAAAATACATTTTCTAGATTACTCGGTGCCATGGGAAAGGTGATATAGTTCTTTTTATATGCTCACGTGTTTCACACCGTGTCTCTCTGAATTTCAGTATCACGAGAAATTTACGCCGGTTCTATGCAATATGCATATACTTTGATAAAGTTTCTGTATTTAAGTAGTCTTTTACAAACTAAGATCAAGATTGTTCTTGATGAAAGTTTAAATGTCACTGGGCACTTTTATGATTGAACTTTTCTATGAATTTGTGATAATTGTGATGAAATTTTTACACGCATACAATTATAATATTGAGGATTAATTCAGCAGTGGCGGATAGGGCCTAGAGCTGCTTTTTGTCTAATAATTTAATTGAATTAAGAAGTCTTATTATTCGTACGGGTATGTAGGTATATAAATTTATAAAAATTAAACTCAACTTTTACTTCCAAAAAATTTTCAGTGTCTGTACATAAACGCTAATCAATTTGGTTAAAATGATTAGCGTTTATAAATACACACAAAAAATAATGTAGTTAAAATAGGAAGTCTTAATAATCTTACGGGTTTATAGGAAAACAAATTTATAAAAATTAAACTCAACTTTTACTTACAAAAAAATTACAGTGTCTGTACACAAACGCTAATCCATTTGGTTAAAATGATTAGCGTTTATAAACAGACACACAAAAATACTGAATAATTTATATTGAAATATGTGTAAGTTACAGGTTATAAGCACTTAAATATGAGAAAACTATTAATTTTTAAAGTTATTAAAGGGTTCTATGATTCGGAAAAATTCTAGTTAAATTGTGAATCAGATCGAAAAGTCATTGTATTAAATGTAACAAAACTAAATGCTGAGGTTCAAATAAAACAATACGATGCTGTTGAAATAAACAAACTGAAAAAATATTTGTAATAATTTTAGTAATTACTTTAATAATAAACGAAATTTATTACAAGAATTCAATATAAGAGATTTAAATAGTAACAAAACTAAACTGATGACTTTATTTAATTTTTTTATTATCTAAATCTTTTATTATCTTATGGTGCATTTTAATATTAAAGTTGTTTAATATTCAAATTATCATAGAGATATTTCAAAAGTTATATAAATAAATAATATAAGTATCCACCATATTTTGACTATATCTATCTTTTGGGAAAACTAATTCAAATTTACCTGTGGTCCATAATTATATCTATTCATATTTCAACAACCGACACCTAACTATCAATTCCCAATTACCAATTACCAATGACTGACGTCAATCCATCGCAATCAGCACTGATTGAATAATTATTTTGGAACTATTCAAATTCATGCTAGTCGCTTGTAGTAAGTATTTGTCAGAAATTAGAAGCACGTCGCGTTTTCATCGAATATTTAATCACTGTTGGCGGAGTCTTGCCTCGGCTTCTGGTTCTTCGCAGACCTCGGCCGGCGCTCTCTTGTCTCTCGCCTCTTGCCGAACGATCGCGCAGGGAAATAGCGGCGGTGAACTATGCTCACAGTCGCAGTAACACGGGATGAAATGTTTCCGGAACAGCCCAACGGAATTCTAATTGCTTTCCGGGCAGATCTGCATTAAATGGTAAATGCGTCACGGTGCTAGGGGTGGGACATAATTATCGAGATTTGGATGAATTTTTGGTAAATGATAAATGATAGGTGCCAATTAAGGAATCAATTCTCGGATAAAATTGATATGTTATTATTTGTATGCGTTTGTAGTAACACACTCCCAGTAGGCTATGTGTTTGGTATGCGATCAGGTGTTTTACACACCTCACCTAACCTACAAAACGTTCAAACGTCAACGTAATTTTGTAATCACGAAATATCACGTACGGGTGAAGGGAGTCTAGTATGATATTACGTGTATTTATTTTTTATATCAATTTAGAAAAAAATCTTTAATTAAAAAAAAAATAAAAAAAAGAATCTTTGAAATGGGTCCATTCGTTTGTGAGAAAGTGTCTACAAAATGTTAAAAATGGCTCGCATACACACACACATACAGTTTTTCTAAATTTGATCTCATTCGATTCAGATTGACTTGAAACGTCGAGAAAACATAAAATTAGCCGTAATTTCCCTAGTGCCCAAGGGGTTACGGTTAGTCTGTTGCTTTTTTTTTTTAGAAAAAAGTTAACAATCATTTTCGAAAAAACGACCCAATAGCTTTTTGCTAAAAACTAATCAGCAGATTCTCAAATGCTATCTTATGAATTCATGAAATTTTCATAATGTCATTCATAAAGAATTATCCAAAAATTATATTTGACGTCGAAACTACATTTTCTATGTACATACTCAAAATCTTAATGCTCTATCATTTACATTTCGTATTCAAACACAGACAAAATCATTAATATAATTTCGTTAAATATTCGCGCGTCCATAAATAAATTTATCCTTCAGAATCTCAAGATGTCAAACAATATCAAAGTCGTAGCTTCTGTATGAACTTAATACATGTCACAAACAATTGCAGGTTTTAATTAAGGCAATTCTCGCCTTCTAGAATATTTCTGTTTAATGCCATGCATATGCTTTATTAGGGAAATTCTCAGGAGACAATAACATTCGTAAACAAACGTAACATGTTCTTAAGGAATTATATGTTATAATAACGTTGTAGATTATTAACTTCTCTGTAAGATATATTAACGTAAATGAATAAGGCTTTCGAATTATATTTTAAATCAAATAGAGTTATTAATTTATCGAAGAAAATGTTTGTTTTGGCCAGAAAATCGGACTTGACATTTTTCTGTTTTCCTGGCGTTTCAAGTACTACTGGAATGTTTGACCTCAAAATTGGAAAACGTTGAGTTACACATTCAACGACGTTTTTTTTCGAAAATTTGCTTGTTTGTTCCTCAATAATGTGTAATATTTAGAAACTAATGATTCCCATAATAGTTCACATGGACCCCAACAGTGCTCAGTAGAGTCCTTTCTTCGCCCACACTTTTCAGGACTTTTTTATTTGTTATCTTGCCTGTCCACTTTATCTTCTCCATTTGCTCCAGCACCACATTTTAAAACTCTCCAGATAGTTTTTGTCAGCTTTCAATAGCAATCTTTCAAGCAATAGATATGTTTAGCCAAAAGTGCATTAATCGGTGCAACTATTTTTACTAAAGTCGCACAGGCATGTAGGTCATGTTTGAATTACCTTTCGTTTGTATTTAAACTCGGTAACGACGTTTTCGATTGTAAATTGTATCTACGGTACACTTGTAGCTCGCAGTCATTGATGGGTTTCGGTGACGATGACGGGCAGGTAGCGGCCGAAAGAGCAAACAGATCCATTTGCACAGGATTAATTGTCGGTGTATTGACAGCATTGATTGTTTGCGAATGTCGATGACGTACTGTGTAGCCCAGAGTTTCCCAATCTTTTATGGGTCACGCCCATAGGCCTTATAGTACATGGACTGCAATATTGTTAATATCATTTCTTACAAAATTTTCAGTATACACAATTGCTATTGGAAAATGGAAAACATATGAGGACTAACAGTCCATGTAGGATTAAGGTCTATAATCGCGCCCCACCTTAACGTTTCTAAGAACGCTGTGGCCCTAATATAAAATATTTAGACCCTTAGAAATCACTATTAAATTGTGATCAAAACTTTGTAAGTAAAACATGTTATAAAAATTGAAATTAATTAACTTCCGGTAGGGTAAGTTACTAAAATAAAAAATAAAAGTTTTTACATATCTTTACGTTTCTGAACATTTTATTTGTATGTGTTTATAGCATATATATAGTTATGTATGTGTGGGGGCTATCTTATCCTGAATGTTAGGGTCTTCTAGGTCGTGGCTTGGCTTCTTTATCCTCGACTACAAGTTTAATCATTACAACAAACTAACAAATCAAATGTCCAAAAAATCAAGTTTTTCTTTGCTTCTGTGGCGTAGTGTTAGCTTCGTACCCAAGGGGTACCCGGTTCGATTCTTACCAAACGCACAGTTTTAAAAGCCATACCTAGGGTAAGTTATTGTATATTGTAAGTGTCAAAAAATCGAAAATAAAACGTCGTCGTGCAATTTATAAGCTCTTATATTTTACCTATAAAATTCTTTGAATATTTTATTACCGTTCGGAAAGTTCTAACAATTTGCCTTAAGGCACGATACCATGCACTACTAGTTTATTACTGATTTTTCAAGTTTTTCTAAGTTTTCGAAATATAGTTCAGAAAATATGAACCCGCTAGATCGGGCGAAGCCGATGTAACAGATACAAGGCCAACATTTTAGTATGATCTATTATTTGAGACAAATTCTACTTGACGTACAAAATGACAAAAAACACTCAGTTTTTAACATATTTGCTTACATGATGCTGTCTGCTCAGTTGCCAAAGAAGTGCTAAAATTATTTTAGATAGGAATTAAATAAAATTTTATAGATATTTTGGTACAACTTCAAATGGTTTGTATACTCTTCTTTTATAGTTTCCGTATAACGTGGTACAATTACAATGATTTGTACTAATTCTGAGTTTCTAAAGGCAAGTTTTTCTTTAGTCAACATCGGGATGACTGTTTCTGAGGGTTGACTGTAATAGTTATTATATAATATGCATATTTAATTTTATTGTAATTATTTCTCTGATATTTTAACCAAATAAATTGCTGTAAAACCTGTTTTTGTGAGGTTACATAATGCAGTAGTAATGTCGAACGACGCCCGAACGACATACGCTTCATATGCAGAATTTTATGCACGATTCACATGATTAAAATTAAATAGTTTTACTTTAATTTCTTTAGATTTAATTTAATCATTTTATTTGATTCAATGGCATTTCATGCATTTTCTAAATCCGACTTTTGCATGCGGTCCCTATTCTAAAATTTTGGCAGTAAGTTGTATATTGTTAGCAAGAATTTATAAAATTTCCGAGTATTTTATTACTCGATTTACTTTATGGATATAATAGGTGAATGCTTGTTAATTTGATTAACATAACATCAATTATATCAAATACAAGAGCTCCTCAGGGCCATTCTTAACGAGGCAACATTGGCTTTTATTTTACCTAGCTATTTCTTTTATCTCGCATCGTTTTGCTATTCTGTTATAAGTTGATTTATAAGCAGTAGATATTTTCATCTAGAATTTTTCATAAAATGTTATCCTGTTAAATGTATGCAAGGAAAATTAGTTTCCGAAGAAAATGTTCCGCCCATAAATATGCTATAAAATGCATTAAAGTCTGCATATTGCCGTATCAGCCGTTTGAATAAATAATATCATGAAAATATGTTATAGGTAAGAAACTGGATCATGTCCCATTGGAATATGTTTGCGTATCATCAAAGATTATTTGTTTGTCTTAGGTTCAAGTTTCTTGTTGAAAAATAAGAGGAAGCTTTTATTATGATATTGTACGCCGGATTGAATAAAGATATTTTTATATTCTATCTTAAAGCGTATTTAAATAAAATAAAAAACTTCGTCGGGAGATTTCTAGGAAACTCCAACTTTTCTTAATAGATTCATGATTGTACATTCATGTGTAGAAAATTTAGGCCAAAACTTGGAATCGAATATTTAGAATTTTTTTAATATATAGATTTTATTTACAAAGGTCTCATATCAGTTTTGATTTTAATGGACATTTATGCAATATAAATCGCATCAATATACAGGTTACAGGTAGTAAAATTAATTACTGATACATTAAAAAAAATTCAATACAATGATTCTAGTAATACGATATCAGCACAGTATAATAGTATATTTAACTACCCCTGTATTATAACATTATAGAGATCAAAATTTATGTTTACTACTTGTAGCATAACGTTGTTATTTTTATTATCCGATAAGGTAATTTCATTTCATTGATATTATTTTATAATTTATCGATAACGAAAACGATTTTAGCAAATAGCCCATTTCCTCGGATCGATCATTATAAAGGTTATATAAAAATATATAAAACCGATTTTTTTCAGATCTGCTGTCAAATACATTATTAAAAGTATAGTTATGATCATGTGATAGGCATTTAGCAAAGCTGTAGAACGAGTTAGTTAAATATTTGATGCGTCGTATGTGGCGCAGTCACGTACGATCATTACTATAAAACTTATATAAAAATATGTAAGGGAGAGATACTATAAAAGAAAGGACGGGTATCAAGTTTGTAGATATTATCCAACCTTTGCCGATGTCGTATCATGTAATATTAAGATGTAATATGAAGACTGTATAAGCACGAGAGCGAAACGCAGAATGCGATCTATAATGTAATATTGCTACGTTTTATGCGCATTGCCATACTGTTTGACAAAACGATTTATTTATTGATGCCCTTACCCAAGGTACATGTGTTTTTTCTGACATGGTCGTTTGATATGGATCGAGAGGTGGAAACATTATTTTTTCTTCCTAACTTCCTAATAATTTGTTTCACAAAGTCGTCCAGCCTTCCAATTGCAAATGGTTGCTCAACTAAATAGTTCAATTTGAAGGTAGAGATATGGGAGAGCTTTCCCATAAATATTTCTTTTATATCATTTTTTTGTTATATTTGAACTGCAATCAGAACCTAAGTCTTATGAGATGTTAACACAACACTTGTGCTGATTTGACAGCAACTCTTTTGGAATCCCTGATCATGTAATTATTTATTTATGTTGGAATTTTCCTCTGAATTATTATGGAAATCAAAAGTTGACTCGAAATTTTCCTAAAAATGTATTATTTTGATTTGATTGATTTTCAAGTTGTTTTCAAAATTTCTCTAATCGGTGCTTTCGTTTTTGAGAAACCGTTGACAAAAATCGTATAATTTTTGTAACAAATGATTCAGATGGAATTGAATCAATGAGAAGTCTTAATATTAGCGAATTGGATTTACTAGCGACTACTTCTTCAAAAATGTAACAGTTTCAAATTATTTTTATGAGTTTCATTAAACGTATCAAAAACAAAATTGCGCCATATTTCGAATTAAATCTGGATTTCATTCTCTGTTATATATAAAATCCGATATGTAAATTTAGCAAAGTCTCTGCTAATTAAATTATATTCCATCGCTTGGGCAAGCAAAATCCTAGTTAAATAATCTCGTTAAGCAAACAAAAACTATCGCGAGTAAGATATTGTACCAAAAATAATACTAGCAGGTATTAATTAAATCTTTTAGAGAATCGTATAATTAAAATCTGTTATCCCTCTCGTGAATTAGATGAGATGGTGACGGTCTGGTTTCTTCTGTCATTATTTCCTTAAATGAAAACAACCAGATGCCCTCAGAGTTATCATTTTCGTCTGAAAGAAATTTCCTTCATTCCATTTCGCCGCATTTCTTTGAGATCGCAATGTTTTCTTCAGAATGCAGATTACTTCAAACGAATATAATAACCTAGTTATTTCACAACAGGTACAATGTTGTTTAGTTAATTTAAATTAACATCCAACAATGCTTTATACTTATCTGGGTTCTTAAAGATGCGTAATTTGAATTAGTTCCATTATAAAATTACGAAATAAACGTCTAAAATTACAATAGAAATTTAATCTTAAACAAAGCTCGGTCAGCCTTTATTGTGGTGCTGGTGAGGAACGATTTTCAAGGTCTCCGATGTTTGTCTGCAAGCCGCCGGAGTGCCGAAACATGGGTGAGTCATATAAAACTACTGTTGTACTGTAATTATATGTATTATCATTATATACATATTATTTCATGTTATTTATATCATTTTAATTGTAGAGTATTGATTTTGTTTTTCCATATTATAAATCTGAACTTAGACGTCCATGCATCCTCCGAGTTACCAATTCCCTTGTTATGTCATCGAAATATTTTTTAGTCTTGGTTATTGATTGACGATCTGAATATTTGTTAATATTATTCTGTTAGGATTTTTATTAATATTAACCTGTAGTGAGATGCATTTATTGATTTCTCAAAATGACGCCGATTTCTCGTTAACTCTGAGATTCTGTGGACTCGTATTTAGTCTCAGCAAGATGGTATTCTATTACAAGGCTATTGTGTTTCAGTTCGTTGTAATAGTCTGAGGGAGGAATTACTTTAGGGATTTAAAATACACTTCTAGATTATATGAATATAACTGAATATTTTTTATTTTTTTAATTTTCAAGTCTTTCCCATAATTTATATTCGCTAATGCCCAATTAGTTAGGCAATTCCTTGCGTTTGTAAGTTTTCTCGATTTAAATTGGAAATAGTGTTTCGACATGTGCCAAACGTGCCGAATGTTTTTTAATATTTGCTTCTTTTTGGCCTAAAATCTCGGCTGCAAGAACGAGATTTTAGACGACGAATTTGACATAGAACAATATTATAATTTTATATTATCACATCAAAATCTGCCATAAATTATTATTTAAAAATTGACTTCGCATTAATTTCGCGTTATTCGATTTTGTTCATATTGTATTTCGTCATATGATAATGATTTTTTCAAATATTTAAATTCATTTACATAGTACCGGTTTGTAGTCTTAAATTTTTTTTGTGTCTTCTGTATTTACATTTCTTTAAATAACTTAAAAATTTTACAATTATAATTTATTCGCATGAGTAAAATCTAGATAAGTTTTACTTAAATCTTGTAAAAAAATTATATGTACTTGAATATTAAAAATTTGAATAAAATGAGTTTTATAGCTCTAAAGAGGTGTAGTCGTTAAATTAACTATTACAAGATAAATTTGTTCTATATAGAATGATTTTTTGAAAAAATTCTTGGTATCGTTGCATCATTTAATTCCATAATTCCTCAAACTTTACGGCACAGTGAATAATAAAAAATCCTTGGCACAAGTTTGTTGCTTAAAATTACGTCGTGTTAGAAATTTCTTTCATCGGGCGAGTAAACAGAGCAGAAGGTCGGCCGCATAAAAGCGCGAGTAATATTTCACCCCGAGGAAAGTCAGCAACCCCTAAATAGTATATGAAACATCCGCATGCATTTTAAATGTAATTAACGAAGACTTTCAAACCGTGTCCCATTCCAAAGTGAAATGTGTTCCTAGGCTCCTGATTAAACGCCTCTTATTATTTTATCACAT
>NW_020537646.1:7346375-7369815 GCF_003426905.1 Ctenocephalides felis | reverse complement strand
TTATATTAAAAATACAGCTATTGTACAATATGAAAACAAATCGTTTTTATGAGTTTTCTAATTCTCTTAAATTCGCTAAATTTATTTATATTTTTTATCTCATTACAGAAAGTTTAGTTATTTCTTGCTTTTATTATTCATTAAAGTGACGGAAATATTGTTATCGATAACTGAAAAAAAAAAAACAATCCGGACATTTTTCTAGTTTCTTTACGTTTTTTATAACTCGAATAACATTGATCTATTTAATATTCTATGAGCAACTTCGAAACTTTTCAATATGTATGTAATTAATTAATTTCATTAAGTAGTAGATAGATCTGAAATATGGTCAAGTAAAAATTGTCATTTGAAAAAAAGTAAGTAAGTAAAGTTAAAGTATAATACAACTAAGAAGGACAACTGTGCTGGGGTACTTAAAAATTAAAGATCAGCATATTGCCTTAAAAAATAATACATATTAATTTTGATTGACAATAAATATTTCTATACCAAAAAAACTTGCCAATTACTAAATGTCTTCATATATTAATAACCCTACAAGGTAAAAAATAAAATTTCATTTTCCTTTCCCTAAATGTTGAGAATTGGCGTTCCCCGTGTCAGTACGGCAGACAAGCGTTATAAAGCATCCGAGGTGTGTGTATGTTTAAAGAATTATGTGTTTGTTCATGAGGATTGAATTGGATTATGGGGGTTTTGTAATAACAATCGCGTATGCACGGATTTTGTATCAGTTAGGTTCTTACACCGCATATGTTTTGTTTTCAGAGATACACCTTCACCTCGCCAAAAACGCGATCCATAAATATTAAAAGGTGCTTTTCAATTCGCGGCGAATGATATTGGTAAAAAAATACATTATAGCGGAATCGATGGCACGGGGATAACATCGGTTATTATTGTTTGTTTTATAAATGTTTTATTCCGCCACTTGTTATTTTGGGGCTCATTCGTGGATACGAGATATAAAATTTACGCCCCCTCGAGCAGCCTGATGGCTAGCAGTAGTGACTTCGGGTTTTACTTGAAAACTAGTGGTGCATGCCTATGTCAACTCATCAATTTTCCAAATACATTCGTCATCAATCTTCCGATTGATTTCAGTCTCCAATTTTACTAAGAATGATCTATAAGTTAAAATCGAGGACATAGATTTCTTACGTGGTCGAAAAGATCACGTAACAGGTAAAGTAAACGCCAAAAATCAATTTCGATTCGAGAAGTTTTTGAATTTTCGTTTACGTAAGTCGAAATACGAAGAATTGAACTATGGATGGTCACATGTTCTGAATATTCAATTTTTGTTTGCTAAAAATATAGTAAAGGAAAAATGGACATCAGAGATAATAGACACTTCAAGTTATGATAGACAACATTAACAATTTTTTTGTTCATAATTTTTATAGTTTTTATATTTTTGTTAAACATACATCATAATAATAAATTTATCTAATATCTGCATGTTTTTAACAAAAATCAATAGTCCAACCAATGGAGGACCATGCTCAAAATTTGAACTGTATTTCCATCTCCCACAGAGAGTTTTTTATGTATACGCAATTTTTGCATAAAAATACCACATATTGGGCATATATAAAATCGATTTTGAAACTATTAAATATCATAACGTTTGACTTTTGCAATTTTGTTTGTTTCATCCCGATATGTACATTTCTGTATAAATCATTTATGAACGCATCACGTAACAGACAAATTGCAACATTCGTTTGTTAGGCGTTTTAATTGGAATCATTTTCCATTATTGAAATGAATAACAATATCCTAAAATTTCACCAAAAACTAGAAATATATGACAATTTATTTTCACCTTGCTACCGAAAATAATTGTCGACTGCGGCTAGAATTGAATCAAGCTTTAATTACAAAACACGTTATTATATTTATTACCAATTCTGTATGATTTCGAATATTGTTTAGCCAAAATAATAATAATGGAAAATACGCACTTTGTTCAAAAATTAAAAATATTTTTTTTGCAGCTAACAAATCTACAATCTAATTTGTGTGATGAACAATATTTTTTAAGTAATTAATGTTAAGGTTACGAATTTCACCATCATTTTACTCAACACGTGCGATATCTATTTTTCATCATAGTTCTTTTACCTTTGAATTTGAATATACAGTATCAGTATATCAAATTTTAATTCGATATAAATTTAAGTAGATGAATTACTGCTTCGTGTTCGCAATTTATTGTCATACGTTGAAAATAATTCATACCCCACATTGTCAAAAAGATGAATTGTCTATATGTAGTATTTTAAATTATCTGCAATTCGCAAATATAATAACATAAATCCTAAAAATGGGACGAATGTAATAAAATACTTTTGAATTTAGAATTGTATATTTTATCTATGATTTAGATATGCATATAGGAAACGTCTTCAGGGATGTACAGATATGTATATAGTTTTAGCTATTCTCGAAAGATAATATTTGTATTTATTTTTTCCAACCCAAGAGACTCCGCTTATTTTGCAAAAAAATTAATATTTTATATAATATTAAAATTATAAGTTCCAAAAACAAACAATTGTTCTTGCAGAGCTTAAAGCTTCTCACACATTTTTCATAATTTATCAAAGTGATTTTGGTACTTTGTTCATATAATTGTGAATATTTTAAAACTTTGTGTGAAATGTATTAAAATTGTAGCATTCTAATTCCAGAGCCTTTTAAATTTGCTCCATTTTTAAAGGAGCTTTGCTACTTAGCTCGGATATAAGTGGATATCCTAAAATTTTCTGAGAAATCTTATAAATTTTAGTATTTATTGTCGTGGTAAATATAATAAAAAAGGTCTCGATAATTACACTACATTTCTTCTAATTCATTCAAAGTCGTTTTGGTTCTTTGTTCATATAATTATGAATATTTTAAAATTTTGTGAGAAAACTTATAAATGTTTTTATTTGTCGTTATAGTATTTATATTGAGGTAAACATATTATATTATAGCATCCTAGTGTCATATTTCATTTGTTAGTACATCCTGCAGAGCGCATGAAAATTTCATCTTATTTATCAAAGTTGTTTTGGTACTTTATTCATATAACTGTGGATATTTTAAAATTTTGTGATAAATCTTATCAATTTTAGTATTTGCTGTCGTAGTAAGTATCATAAGGCATGGCATATTGAAATTATAGCATCTTAGTAGCTGCTGAGCTTTTGAAAATTGCACCTTATTCTTCGAACTTTACTTGGTACTTCGTTCTGATAATTGCATATATCCTAAAATTTTGTACCTAAAATTGGTATCTATTTTAGAATTAGTAATCTGTAATAAAGAATTTGTTTCAATTTATTTCCGTCGCTTTGAAATTGGCCATAATTTCCGTATATCACGTAAAGAACGACCGAATGTGGAATTGTGTTAAAAGATCTTCAGAAAGTTGAGAAACAAGTTGTCTGTACCCGGAACACGTATGTGAACTTCTCATACCTGTGCATTGCTTTATTACAATCTATTTATATTTCTGAAAAATGTTCCCGTAATAAAGAAATGACAAAATTGGTTTCACTTATTATAGGAGGCACGTACACTTTTTTATGAATTATTGTAATAGGAAAAATCTACCAGGATTGGTATCACTCGGAAAAAATAGAATATTAGAAATTTGATTGAACTTTTATTTATTAGGTTAATCAGAATATCATATTTAAAAATCGTTATGATCAGTTCCGACTAGGACACCGAGGAGTGCGGATCGTTTAAAGATAAATAAAACTAGTGTTATATACCTGAGTAATAGAAATATTGAAGGCAGTTCTATGGATTATAAACCATTCGAACCGGGTGGATTACCGGTTTCGACAGGTATAGATAAGAGGATTAACAGCTCGGAAATCGAGACAGGTAGTCAAATAGTCAGGTCGATGAATATTATTAACGATGAGGAAATTTATATTGATGATGAAATGAATAGTGATAAGTCAGAGTTTTACGAATGTGATTACGAGCAACCTAATAACGGAGGTAATGAAGTGCAAAATTCAGCTAATAATCCGAGCAGTTCGAAAAATATAGTTAAGATAAATATCACAAATTTGGATAAGAATAAAGATATTAAATATAAATCAGATAAAAAATTCAAACGTAATTCGAATAAAAAGAAGTTCAATATATCGGAAGAATTAATTAAAAAAATTGTAAAAATCGAAACAAAGGATGGTGAAGTGTTAGTGTTAAATAATAATAAAAATAAAGAAACCCCAAGTTGTGATGCGAGTGTAAATAACAAAAGTTGGAGCGAAATGATAGAAGAAGAAACCATTGCAAATAATGAAGAAAATAACTTTTATAATTCGAATGATGAAGGACCATATACAATATTTGCCGAAGCAATTGACAATAACATTGGAAGATTTCACAATCTAGCATTGGGAAGAATGTTATTCAAACAAGAACCAAACATAAGTAAAAATATCATAAATATAACAAAAATTGGAAAAAATAAAATCAAATTATTATTTAAAAATTACACGTATGCAAATAAACTAATAAAAGAAAAAATTCTTGAAAAATTCAAAATAAGAACGTATATTCCGAAACACAAATTATATAGAAGCGGAATTATTTTCAATGTTGATCCGGACATGGATGAGCAGGAAATTAAGGAAGTGATCAGATCAGATATTGAAGTAGTAGACATCAAATGTATTAAAAAAAGAAATGTAGATAAGCAAAATCTAAAAAGTCAAGCGGTTAAACTGGTATTCAGAGGAAACTACTTGCCAGAAGTTATATCAATGTATTCTGTTAGATGTCCTGTTAGTCCATATATTCAATCAGTGATACAATGTCATAATTGCTGGCGGTTTGGACATATAAAAATGAATTGTAAGAGCAAAATAAGATGTAAAAATTGTGCAGCTGAACATTCCCACGAACAATGTCATATCGCCACAGAGTTTGAGTGTACTTTATGTCGAGAAAAGCACCAGGCAAATAACAAAGAATGTAAATTCTTTAAACTAAATAAGGAAATAAAAGAAATAATGGCTCTTCACAATATATCATATTTAGAAGCAAAAAGGATGATTCAGAAGAATCGATATGTGGATGCAGTTAAAAGCAACCCATACAATCTGGAATATAACTCATCATTCCCAAAACTAAGGAGTAATATAATTATGAACAACTATAATAATAAATATGAGATATTAAATACATTAGAAGAACAAGAATTAAATATCGAAAAAGACAGATTAATGGTAATTAAAAAACCAAGAAATATTATAGGAAAACGCCGATCAGAATACTTGAGACATATCGGCCGAAGTAATAAAGAACAAGTATCTCAAAAGAAAACCCAGGAATTCGATGTCATGGACAGTAATAAAACGAATCTGATTGAAGAAAATAAAAGACAACTAAATCACTTCATAGAACTGGCAATGAAGTTAAGGGAAAAAATAGAATCTGAGAGAAACAAAGATTGCAAAGAATTAGAGGAAATTATATATAATCTGAAATACGATATCCACACCATTGGTAAATATTTAAACCAGGCTAATAAAACAGATAAAGGCATAAGTAATGTAAGTCAAGTAAATAACAAAGGATGTGAGGATAATTCTAACGGAAGGTAGAAGATATAGAAGACTCCCTTTAGATAGCATCTGCAAATTAAAAACCAATAAACAAACATGGACAATTTTAATATACTTCAACTAAATTGTAGGTCATTACTAGCAAACAAAGAAAGCATAGAAAGCCTGATGTACCATAAGAAAATTCATATTGCTGCTCTAACAGAAACTTGGCTGAAACAAGGACAAAAATTTAACTTCAAAGATTATAAAATATTTCGAAGTGACAGACAGGATGGTTATGGTGGCTCAGCCATACTGATCAGAAACAGTATTATCTGTGAGGAATTCAAACATTCTCAGAACAACCGGGATATCCAAATGACTGCTGTTATAATTAAATCGACTACCCCCTTTTGCGTGGTATCCATATATTGCTCACCTCAAGCCACAAAGGATTTATATTTAATCCGAAATCTTGTTGAACAAATTCCAGTTAGACTAATCGTCACCGGAGATTTCAATAGTAAACACATAGCATGGGGAAACGAAATAATAGACAGTGGAGGTGCTATAATGTACGATATTGTAGATAGTCTTAACTTAGTTGTCTTGAATGATGGAACTCATACGACTATACAGACTATTAAGAAAAAATCTTCCGCCATTGATCTATCCTTTTGCTCGACATCTATTCATGACAGGATTCATTGGAGTGTAATTCCTGAAAACGTTGGTTCTGATCATTTACCAATTATAATAAAGTTGCATTTCAAATTTAATACAAGGATGCGTTGGTATCCCGGTAGAAAATGGAACACTAAACAAGCAAATTGGGAAAAATATGGATCAGAAATTGAAGATATTCTGGAGACCTCAACAATTCCTTCGAACTGCGAAGAAAAGTATAAGTTTATCCAAGATACCATAAATAAGGCGGCAGCAAAACACATTAAACAATATAAAGTATCGGATACCTTTAAACCGGCCATATGGTGGGACAATGACTGTGAGATCCAAACAAGAAGAAGAAACGAAGCCTTTAAGAAACTAAGAAATGAATTTAACTACGAAAATTACCTGAGTCTACAAAAAGTAATAGCACAAACTAAACGACTGTTTAAAACAAAGAAAAGAGAAAAATGGCGTGAGTTAATAAATTCGTTCAATATGAATACAAATATTAACAAAATTTGGAACACTATCAAAAAATTGAATAATAAAAATAATAGACAGAACCAACATCATCAAATGAACGATGACTTTTACGAGGCAATTCTTAAGACCCATACTCCCGATTTTGTTCCTGGACCTGCCCTATTTAATCAAGAACGGCCGGAAGACTGGATTGATGACAATGAACACGAAGAAATTAATGGACGCATCAAATATGAGGAACTTGAACTGGCGCTAAAGGAGAAAAAAGACAGCTCTCCGGGATTCGACAACATAACATATATCATGATTAACAGAAGCCCTAAAGCATTAAAAAACCTAATAATTGAGATATTCAATTATATATTGCTTTCAAAACTGGATTCCAGAAGAGTGGAAAAGAGCGGTATTAGTTCCCATACTAAAGCCACAAAAAGATCCTGGTGATTATAAGTCTTATAGACCAATAATGTTACTACCTTGCCTTTCAAAAATATTTGAAAGTATTCTAAAAAAGAGATTAGAATGGTATATAGAAAAGAATACAATATTAAATAAATATCAATTCGGTTTCAGGAGAGGAAAAGGCACGATTGATTTACTCAGCGAACTCCTTGTGGATCTATATGGCGCGTTGACAGAAAACAAATATGTTCTATTAGTTACGACAGATGTTGAAAAAGCCTATGATCATGTAGATCACCAAATACTCAAAAATAAATTAACAAAAATAAATATTCCAAACAAAATTACTAACACTATTATGTCACTTCTATCCGATAGAAAGATTTATGTTAGAAACCAGAATCGACTCATAGGTCCAAGAATAACTTTTAATGGTATCCCTCAAGGCTCGATTTTAAGTCCAATATTATTTAACATCTATACGTCGGATTTCATAGAGACAGAAGGGACAAAAGTGAAAAAATTACAATATGCAGATGATTTAGTCATGTATATTTCTTCGCGATCATTACAGGAATGTAGTGATGAAATGAACAGCTCTTTAAGAAAAGATTTAGAATGGATGCGGGACAATAAACTCACACTTGAACCTCAAAAATCTAAATGCATTCTATTCACTAGGCATAGGCTCCCAAGAAATTACATCAGTATAAATATAGACTCGATTCAAATTAAAATATTGGAGAACATCAAAATTTTAGGAATGATATTGGATACAAAATTATCCTTTAACAAACACGTTAATGAAATGTTGGCTAAATGTGAAAAAGGAATTAATATCCTAAAACGAGTAACTGGCACCACTTGGGGTGCACATCCCAATATCTGTCTCTCGTTTTACAAAGCCGTTATTAGACCCCATTTCGATTACGGATGTCAAATTTATGGAGGAAGTTCTAAAGGGATAATGGATAGACTAAATAGAATACAATATGCAGCGTTAAGAATATGCTTGGGAGCACTGAAGTCGACACCTACAAATTCGTTGTTGGCTGAAGCTGCAGAAGCTCCTTTAGAGATAAGAAGACAGGTTATAACTAATAGGTTTTTGATTAAAAAATTTAATTATGATCATGCATGGATACACAACTGTTTAGAGCCACTTGCAGTTCTGCATTTTGAAAATAGATTCTGGCACAAAAAACCAATACCACCTTTAATTGCTGGGTTCCATACACTTAAACCACTAGAAGAAGAAATGATGGTAAATAACAGATTAACATACTTCACTATGTCTTGGAAAGGCACGTTACCTAAAAAGTACATACATTTATCAGATGATTTCGATAATGAAAAGAAGATAGACAAGAAATTAATAAATCTGAAACTGAACAACTTAATGCATTCAAGATGGAAAAATTTTATTCAAATATATACCGACGGTTCAAAGACAGATAATGGGGTTGGATGCGCAGTTTGGATCCCAAGTCAAAACAAACAACTTCAAATTAAAATGCCCGATTGGGCTACAATATTCACGGCGGAAGTGATGGCCATTAATGGAGCATTAGACCTAATCAGGAAACATAAATTGAAAAAAGTTATAATTTTGTCAGATAGTAAATCTGCTTTACATGCTTTAAATATACCTAAATATTTTGGCAATCCACTAATTTTCGACAGTATTAGAAAGATAGAAGATTTAATTAAACAGAAGCATAATATCGAATTAATATGGATAAGAGGACATGCGAATATCATCGGAAATGAGATCGCGGATGGGCTGGCCAAAGATGCACATAGCACACCCTCGATTGTAAATAAAATTCCTGCAGTAGACCTTAAAGGAATTGTTACAAAAAATGGAATGTCTCAATGGCAAAAGGTATTCGATCAAGACTCACGTTTGAAAGGAAGACTTTACCAACCGTGTAACCCGAAGGTATCGAGAAGGACATGGTTTCAAAATATTAAATGGAATAGGAGAGAAATAACAACAATCTGTAGACTAAGGCTATCACACACAAGGAATAACAGTCATCTATTCAGAATCGGTATCAAAGAAGACCCATTTTGTGCTTGTAGTATCATATTAGACACATTGGACCACATATTTTGGAATTGCAAATTATATAAAAATGAACGGAAGAAATTATATAAAAGACTACAACAGCTAAAAGTACAATTTCCAATAAATGCAAGACACATTATTAGTGAGAGTAATATAGGAATATATAGAGTGTTGCTGGATTTCATGAATGAGTGCAATATAAAATTGTAGTGACTTATAGAAATCAAGTTAATGAAGATATGTTAATAATAATTTTTCTCGTTTTTTATATGTTCATACAGAAGAAATATTTTGTAATGTATAGTATTGTATTTTATAATATGTATTCAATGGATATTGGCTAAAATGTTTGGATAAAACGAGGCCATTTTAATAAAAATAAAAAAAAAAAAAAAAAAAATCGTTATGATGATTGCTTTAGCATCCACGTCCAGTATTAAGCTTCCATTTTACGCAATGTGCGCGCCCAAACTAATATACGACTAAAAAGTGTAATTTTGTTATCTTAAGTTTTATAATTATTATACTTTCTGCAGGTGTTTTGATATTATCTTATCTCTCGTAGTCGCATATTAGCTTGGGCAAGCACCTTGCGTGAAATAGAAGCGTACTCTTTGACGTGAATGCTATAGCATTTATTGCCATTGTGACGCAAAACAACATGAATGCTTGATGGAATCATTTAGTTTTATGTAATCTTAAATTTTTATAATTATTAAATTCAAAATAATTGACTTCAAAATCTGTATGCAATAGCATTCATGTCATTCTACGTCACAATGAAAATGAATCCTATAGCATTCATGTCCACGAACTTGTTCATATCATAATGTTGCATACTTAGAAATATCGTGAAAACTTCGGCTTTTTAAAAATAACAAATATTAAGAAAAGAACAAATAAAACTATTTACTACAGTGAATGGCTTTGATAATTCTGCATATCAGGGCGACGGCATTTGAAAAATAGTTGCCAGAGCAAAACAAAGCGTTGTGTATAATTTTTTTCATGCAGTTATCCATCATGAATACAGTCGCTCGGGATAGATGTTTAAAGTTTCCGCACAAAGCCATTAATATATTTTTAAATTGCAAAATTATCTGAGCGCGAATCAAATTATTCACATGTAACATTACACATAAATGTACATCGTGTGCACGAAGAAGTTATTATGAAAGAGCGCTTTGATTAACCGGCGGTGGGCAGATAAAAAAAATAAAAAATAAAAGATGCAAAACCAACAGCAAAATGACAGATTGCAGATTGTGCGAATAAATTGAGCCCGGCAATATTTATTGCCGCCGCGAATTGATTAACCGTTACAAGGTTAACGGTGACAAAATTTAATCGTTCTTCCTTTCTCATACAAAAGATGAGGATGATAAAAAATGTACGCGATTTATGAGTGCTGTAAAAAACGTGCAATTTATGGACATTGTAATAATCAAATTATCTGATAAGCTTTGAATTATATTATTTGGGTGCGCATTGCTTAAACTGTTTCCATTCTGGAACACATGCAATTGTGGAAAATGAAATTTGTAATAGAAACAGAATATGATCGTATATCTTGACAAATGTTTTTTTCATCATTCTCGTTTTATCAATCCTCATAAGCTTTCTAATCAGCCATATTATGTCATTTGTTGCAATATCGACTCATATTATTTATTAGATTTCACTTACATAAATCTGCGTTTAAAAATCAGAACAGCATATAAAGTCTGATAAATAACATTATTTTGTAATATTACTACTATTAATTTATTAATATTCTTCGTATTTACTATTAATATTACTACTAATCAGTAGTGGAATTTAATACAATATTATGAAAGATAAGAAAAAATAATAATAAATGAATGATTTATATAACGAAATATCAAAATGAGTGCTAAAAGATTTTTTTAACAGATGTCCTGAACATGGAACGTACTTAGTTCCGAAACGATATCATATTTTGTTCAAAGCTCTACACATATATATCACATTTTTGTGTATGTGTAAAACAATATAATTTTTTTTTAATTCCGGATTTCCATTTTTAAATATATCTATAATAAAAAACCGTCGCATACTGTAATCCTCATCTATTTCATAAAAATACCTGAATATATCGGAAGTTGGAAACAATTCATTAAACTGCATAATACTTATAAATGAACAATTATTCGTATTCACAATCAGCCTTCATGATAAATGCCACCATAAAATTATTATCGTCAATATAATCCATTATTTATTTTTGTTAGCGTGAATTTATAACGCAAACGGGCTTTACAGTATCGGGTTGAACGTTTATTTCAGACTTGGAATAATTGTCATACAATAAAATATGAATGTATTTACCAAATCAAATTAATTCTGCCCGCATACTAAATCACGTTGGCGGATGTGCAATATGCAGGTTACGTGGGACACGTTTTTTAAATAATATTTTTGGGAAAAATTCTCGTTTTGTTATATTATTAGGTTTTGGAATCAATTCGTAGCGTTTCACAAAATGCGGCGTTGGCTTACTATTTAGAGTCACAAAGAGAAAAGTAAATATTCTTCTGGAAGATACTGATCCTTGTGCATTTTTACCAGAGTGACATTTTGCAGTTGTGGTCGTAGCAAATGTGCAGTCACAACCATGTTGATGTTGTGCCTAAAAAATCAATTTTGAGGGGCGTGTTATTTCACTAAATATGAAGAAAAGTGCTACAGAAAGTCATGGTGTTGTAGTCGAAGTATTTGGTGAACATTATCTCACTGAGCAAACATACAAAATGTGGTTCAAAAATGAAAATTATGACTTGGAAGATAAGGAGTTACTGAAAAACTTTGAAGATAAATGTTTGGTGACCTTGCGAAGAAGACTTGTGTCAAACACTTCTGGAGTTGTCTACATCAATTGGAGTCGATTTCTGGAGAGCCAGAAAATAAAGAATTTGAAGAATGGTTAATGAATTGATAATGTAACTTTGCTTCATGATAATGCAAGATTCCATGTTATGAAAGGCTTTGTTAAATTATTTCTGAACAGCAATCAGAACTTACAAGTCCTATAAGTCGTTGTGGTAGATTGACTTAATACTACAGATGGCAACCCCGAAATAATAAAATTAATAGAATTTTTTTAGCTATGCAAGCCCTATTTCTGTTGATAATTTTTTATGAGCATTTATACCAACACAATTGTCTGCCTTATCTCTGTGTTGAATTTGTTCCAACTTTTGTAATATTTATGATTTTTTTAGTGATGGAGCAATGCCGAGAAACATATTGATATCTTTGTTTCCAAGTGAACTTACAATGACTAATTTTTGCTCGACTAATAAAGTAATTTTTTTTACCCTGAAATATTTAGTAATTCCACTTCTCTGCCATAGTTGCTAATAAAAAGTATCCGATCAATGAAGTGCCATGCCTGTCCTATTAGAGGACGAGCGCCGTGCACAAAGGACTGACTTTACTACCTTGTTTCAAAAAGAGTAAGAAAAAGCGAATTGTACGTGCACTGAATCCGATGTACGGGACAAGTTTTGAGTAACATGTGGCCGACGACAGAACTCGAAATGCACCTCACACACATGCAAACCGACAAAATGTAACCCCGAGCGAGTTCTCGCTTTGATTTTGTTTTGCCGGAAAAGTGCCTAATGAAGGCATCTTTGAGAACGGTCTGGTACGAAATGGGGCCGACACATACAACCACGGCGGAAGGGGGACGGGGGGTTTATATCTGGATAATACTGCAATGACACAAATAACATAGTATGTAACATATTATTATATATAATATATTCAGGGTGTCACAGACCTTGACGTCATACCGATTTTGGAAGTTTTAACTTCATAGTTCAACAAAAAGTCTTGAAAATTTGGGACAATTTTGTTATTGTGGTTCTAGAAATGTTATTAACGATTATGGTTCCATAGTTTAAATAAACAATATCATTAAAAATTAACCACGATAGCCGAAAATTGGTCATAGTTTCACTAAAGCTCTTGGTTGCACTTGAAAGCTCGTAACTTCCAAACAACGGTAGATTATATATATATATATATATATATATATATATATATATATATATATATATTACTCATCAATCTTGTTGAAGTTTTTGGAAATCGTCGACGAAAATTTGTATCCGCATTTATATACATACTACACACACATACACACACAAAGACTTTAAAATGTAAAGACATACAAAAATTTTCATATTTGATTTTGTTTTATTACTATAACTCACTTTACACGAAGTTAATTTTTATAGGAAAAATACAATTTGAATCTTTAATATACAGTTTGTATTATAATTTTTCAAATTGATACGAGAAATACTTTTCTCTATCAACTAGCTCAAATTTTGCTGTCGCTGGTACAATATTATTTTCCAAACTTATAGTTATCGAAATATTTCCAAGTCAGTTTTTGTTTATCAATTCATCCAACTTTTCCCGTTATCATAATAATTTTCTGTTTGTGTTTGTGCAGTAATTTGATACTTGCTTTGTTTGAAGATATTTTGTGCTCGATTTGTTTGCATACACTTTTCCCGGTCTACGCTGGGTCGTATTGTGTACTCGTTTTAAATTCTGTATTGTTTTAATGTGAAAAGATAAACAAATGCTTTCGATTCAAGTTTTATTGAACACAGGTTGTATTTTCTACCTCAAATAAATTTATTTCTGATACAATTACTTGGGATATGGAAAAGCTCGCTTGGATAAAATTCTCGGCTATTTTATTTGCACGAATGGTTACACTACAAACCAACACACATATTTATACAAAATTAATTTAATATAAAAATAATAAAGATAGTAACCTATGATTGCAAAGCATACTAACCGTTTCAATCGCTTTTTTAAGCTCTACAATCCCATATTTTAGCAAAAATCCTTTTGAAAAACGAGAGTTGTTTTTTTTTGCAATAGGTCATAAATAATATTAACAATTAATATCGACATTTTGGATAGCGTTTCGAAATTCATTAACCAATGAAAATATTGACATGAAATATATACTTTTACAATTGATTTTGCACTTGTTAAAACTTAGCTTCAGGTATCTTTTTTTCATAAAATATCATTGAAATATTGAGACTAAACATAGAGATATATCTGCACAACTTACATATTATTATTAATTTAACGATGAAGACATCAAATTGAAAACACATTCTGAAAATTATTCAGGAATATCACGTTTTGAAACCAAGGAGGGGTGGTTCAAAAATGCTTAAAAATGAATCACGTGATTAATGTACGACCCTCAATTGCCTTCGGAGCTCATTTTATTTTTTTATATTCACAATTACTACTATAATTACAACTGTACAGATATGGATATTTAGAAAATTTGTTAATTTACAATTGTCAACTGCAAAAGTAACATTGTATATCATAATGACATTGGAAAACCAACTCAATAGTTTTTTTTATTTGTTATTAATAATATTAACAATAACATATAAAATTTATATCAGAAATCTATATATAACGGTTTTTACTGTCCGATAACAAAGGCCAATTTAGATGTGGCAGCCCCCATTAAATGGTGCCCCCCGACAATGGGGCATGATATTCCGCGATTTTCCCAGGGATGGCGGAGAGAGCTCGCGGAACCTAACCCAACCTAACCTGTTTCATGCAGATGATCGCCATGGGCAGCGCTTTTAATTATTTCAGCGCGCATTCCCATTCGACGGAGCCACGTCCTTTTATCGAACTTTGTATAAACTATACGCCACGGAATGGGAAATATGCACTGAAACAAAAATAAAGAAAAACGCTCCCGGTGAAATATCTATGGTCATTTTATAATTCGCGGGGTTCGTGATAATTCGAAGGAAATACTAGGTAAAACATGTCATTTTCGAATCGGTGAATAACTCATTTTTGTTTACTCACTTCTTGCTATTTTTGAAAAAAAAAACTAATAAAATTAATAATGCAAAATCAAGTATTACGCAATTCACACTGGGTATACTACTTCACGTGGATGCTAGAGCATTCATTGTATATAACGATTGAAATATGATAATCTGACCATTATCACAAACGGTGATAAAAAATTCGATATCACAATTTAAAAATAAAATGATTGTAAATTTTACGTATTAATAGTGTATCAAAAATATTCATAGATAACTTTAAAAAGTCCTCATTTTTAAAAATGAATATTGATAATAATACAAAAGATTTTGCTGTTTAATATATGTACATTTTCAATTATTCACTCCTCTATTCAAATTTTATCTAAATAAGCTCAATGCAACTTTGTTAACTAAAGAATGGTATTATTGTATCGGACTATGCTCTATTATTCTAAAATTTACATTATTATGCTTGAACGAATGTATTCTAGAACTCTAACAATTCACGATTCATTATGAATTTACAACTAAGTGTATATTGTAATTGAGATAAAAATTATGAATTGGTTTCTAGATTCTTTTTACATGGATAAGGGTAAAAGATTATTTGTTGGATTTTTTAATGTATATTGGCTAATGGTATTAATATAATGCTTTAACAGATTATATTTTTAAATCTGTATCTGTAAATAAATTAATAAAACAATTGATCTTTCAATGTTTTTAAAACGAGGTAGAATTGAGTAACTTTAATTAAATTAACGCAATTACAGATATTACGTTTGAAAGATCAATTATAAATCGCCCGTGAAAACTATTTTGGAAATAAAAAAAATCACTAGATGGTAAACTAGTAGATTATCTTTTTATTACTCTAGAGAAATATAATCGTCGTCTAGATAGAATCATAAAACAAAGCTCGTTTGAGCAGATATATTCATTGAACTGACATATCAAAATTGCCAGGACCGATACAAGTACGAGTATGTGTTAATTTTTTACTCGATTTTATGAACTACCACACTATACACAGAATAATCAATACAGTGAGTGAACTTTAACGTAAAATAGAAATCGGCTTTTGAATCAATTAATTGGATATTGCAATACATCAAACGCAAATTGACTATTCAGCTATCAAAGAAAAATCATCTATGTGTTCTATATTATAAATGCCACATATAAAATTCTATTTCAATGCACTAATGGCAAAATTGGCATATCAGATTTGTCACGTATGGAAACATGCATTCGAATAATTTTCAGAAACATATGCAAATAGAATTCGGAATGAAGTGAATATAAATTAATATTATTTGATAATAATGACCGCATAATGAATTTATACCGAATAACATATATTGAAAGCTTGTTCATTGGATTGATAGAGAATTTTTAAACATAATGAACTTTGGAAATAAATTACGTGGCATTATTTTTTAATGTTTGTTATGAACCTTGATTTTCTAATTTTGCATTAATATTTGAAAATCTCATTCATCCTCAAATTTCATCTTGTGTTTAAGAAAAAAATATTCCTATTCAATTCATATAGCATCTTAGCAATATGACTCCTAAGATGCTATATAAATTGATGAATTTTTTTCAAAAACAAAATACCTTTTTAATTTTCAAAATTGGTTCTACTGCTAGGAAAACGTCGACCAAATTTCAATGTTTGGCACACACCTACATCTACATCTGCATATTTACTTTTTCCAGTTTTGATGTCTTGAAGCTTTGAAAAAAAAACTTATAAATAACATTTTTTGTAAAAAAATACATTTTTCTTTAGAAAATTTATCAATAATATTTCAATTTTGGAATATATCAAGTAGATAATATATATGGTTGAAAAAACTTTCAAATTGATTAATAAAAATTTATCAACAATATTTAGGTAATCCCATTTTATCAAACTCATTTTCGTTAAATTTAGTCAATAGTCAGGCACTCCAAAAATATGGAAAATATATTTTTTATATATCTTTACGTTTCAAAAGGTATATAAGTGTTGTGTATATGTATGTATGTAAGTGCAGATACAATTTTTGTCAACCATTGATTAAAATGCCACGCACCACCAGTTACAGATGTTAATATTTTCGTCAAATTTTATGCAATCTAGAACCATATTTACATTTATTGGCAGCAGTTGCATGTGGTCTTAGCTTCACATAAATGCACTTTATGTACAGTACAACCATATAATTCGTGTTAACATTATTATTATCGCAATAACATATTAGATAGAACCCATTACCGTAGCATATAATATATTCCATCTCCCATAAATGTCCTGTGCCAACGTCGTCCGTTCAAAGACGGTCCATCATCGTCTAATATCTCGTAACCGTCTTTACCCAAAGTGTAACCGACGGTTTGGAAGCGCACACGGCCGCTTCTTGTAATTCATCAAACACACGAAGACGTTTCTATCGTGCATGCAAATTGCATTCAATTACATAATATGATTCCGATGCCACGGGACATACTGCCGGAGGCGCAGACGGTTTCTCGAGACACAGAAGGAATAGTTACCAATTGCTACGAGAATTCTCTAATGTACGGAAATAGTTCTTTGATCACATTTGGGGTTTAAATTCACTGAAATAATAAATGATGGGCAAGGTCTTTGAATTCTTGTTATGATCCAGTCGGTCTAACCGTCAGGGAAAAAATTAGGAGTAACAGAAAATGTTTTGCCATCTAGAAAATTACCTAATGACAACAAATATTCATACTTAACAAATGTCTTAAATACACTTTATCAAGTTTTATCAAACTCCTCCCAGTAGAGTAAACCTCAAGCTCTCCTTGTTAGAATAGCGGCATTATAACCCAGATGATAGTTGTTTCCTCCTGGACTAAAGCTCTTGATTTTTTCACCCTTGGTAAGAACCAAGCTCAGACCTTTCTAATTTATTGTGCATTTATATACAAGCATTACCCTGGAACATTTATGGACCGATTCTGCCGCAAATTAGACCAATGTTATGGCAAGGCCATGTTGCGTTCCAACTTCTATACGTCATGCTACTGAATTATACTGAATAATGTCAAATTTGCTGTGCTTTCAGGCGTTTTACATGTAAACTGCGTAGTCATTTGTATGTTATGAAGCTGGGTCAGAAAGGGTCTTTCTGTTATCAAAGATAGTTTTTTTTGACATTTGTGCGGTTTCTGGGTTATGTTTCCTAACAACCTGAGAAAAACGTCTGATTTCACAGCAACCACATGGCTTTTGACAAAAAATAGAACGATTTTATTTGAAAAATTCTATATAATTTAGCCTTTTCATAGCATTGGTCTGTTATACGGCATCATCGGTCCATTAATCTGTATTCTCCACTTGAATCGCGCGCCATGAAGACTTGCCCTAATACATTATAATCCTCCAAAATTTCCAATATTCCTAACCATGTATATCAAGTCATGACGACGATGGGGATGATGGGTATGATGTCTTAAGTTCTTGCATCTAAGAGGTCCACGTGCAACTACCTTAAGCGATCAAATACGTTCAATAGCCGACGTTGTACATTAGCATATCTGCATAACAAATGCGCTTGGTCACTTTCTGCCAGAGGGGCATTGGCAAAAAAACACTAAAGTTTAAATAATAAGCTTAAGATTTCCTTCTACTAAAAGTTGTGATTTGATCAAACTATCGAAACGTTGTGATCAATAGTATCAAATATTTTGATATGCTTTTGACGATAGATTTTCAATTGTAATCATAAAAATAGATGCAAATGAGACCTTTATCAAAATATTTTCTATCAGCAGATATTGATTTTCTGTGATAATTAGGGATATTAAAAAGTAAGATGATACGCCGTTAACTATATCATTTTTCTCAATATTTTGTCCTATAACAAAATATCTCATGAATTTAACTTTCCGAAGAAAAATCGGTTTCGCCAGAAATGGTAGTTGTATATTTTTTGGTAATTTTAAATGTAAACAAAATTATACTCAAGTGTTTTTACAATGCCTCATTCTCTCGTGGTTTTTAGTAAAGACATGTCCAAAAAAGATAATTCAATTTTTATTTCCAAAGTTCCACCGCACAGTTCGCACCCTTTACGACCCGTGTCACGTTATACGTCAATTCATTTAATAAGTGCACAAAGTTGACCCTTTCAAAACGATGGTTACTTTCTAACTGTTGGAGACGGATCTTGTGTCGTCTTCTTGGCCTAGTTTCAAGTGCTTTTCGAGGGGTCAAGTCATGGTAACAAGGTCCCCAAACCATAAAACAAGAGCAGTATGAAACAGAGCGCGAGGGCTGCTCTGGGGGCATGGGGTCGCCGTGAGTTGATGTGATGGGAATATCAAACATTCATGATATTGGAAACAATACTTAAGAATAACAATATTATATATTTGATGTTAATATTATTTTATGAATCGCATGATCTACGTGCGTGAATCGGTCTGTCGTGTCGAATTTACACAAATCGTTCCAAGTATATAACCATCCCTTCCCGGTTCAATCAATCAAATATTATTTATAGCAGCCGGACTATTATAATTATTCATGTGCAGTTAATCTCGGTCTAATCTATCGATTAGACATGAATAAATAATACTGCGTCACCTCATTTCGACCGAGTCGCTTACCAATTTATCAATAAATGAATTATTGTATGTTTTCCTGTATGCCAATCCATTGATATTGTACATGCAATCTCACAAAAGCTCTTAATCAATAACCAAGGGTACGTATTAAACACCAAAGTGTATTGTTTATACTGTGCCCTCTGACGTTATATTAGTTTACATCCTACCTTGGAGGTAGATCAATGATGTCTCGGATTAGAAACTAACAGTATAGCTATAATATTGAACCGAGCTATGTTATTCAAAGCGAAGATTGTTAAATTAAATTGAATCGCTATCACATATATACAGTAGCGAAGTACTAATCATTTGGAATTGGCAATTTAGACATAACTTAATCAGTTCGAACTGCGAGCGATTATTAACTGCGACGCATATGCAGGGGAATGGATTTATTGAACATTCCTAATTCCTAATAAAGCTCCGAGCTCTGAAATTAAAAATTTCATATTCCATATTGATTTATTGATAAAAAAACTGAATTATCTACGAATCATTTACTTTTAATTAAGCTAAATTCAAGTAAGTAATAATGAAGATTTGATGGAAATCTGTTTTCTTCAGCACATACTTGTTTTTACTCATTAGTACAATTAGTTGAGATTTTTAGGTAGAAGTATAGCTTATAAATATCCTACGTAAATTCATAATTTGTTAATTTTATTCGTCTCTAACACGCCTCATTTCTGATTAATCGTTTATTGTCTCTAATTACACTCTCTACAATATATATCTCTATTCTTTTGTTATTTTATTCATATGCCATGCTATTTACACCAACATTTACAATTACAATTTAAATTACAATAAATCAACGGTATTTCACCGACCTAGGTCTAGGTCTATGTCTAGTCTCAGTCTCCTCTCATCTCATGTGCAATTTCAACTTAGGAAATCTGACGATAATAAATCTTCGACAGTGCGATGTATAGAATGGTGCGCTTTTATTTATTAGGTAATATAATCACAGATATCCAACTATCTCGGTTCACTACTGATACAGTATAATGTATTGCCAGTTCGCCTGCAAATCCCATTGAAATTTTATCTGTATAAAGCGAACATAATCAAATTTTAAATCGAAACTGAAATTAATACATTCGGATTTCCGCGAGGTAAATGTAAATTCTAAGGGGGATAAAGGACTCTATGAAAATTTGTGATATAGGCACACAGATATAAATGAGTCTGTGAACTTATAATTTATTTATCAAGCTATCATTTAAAACAAGAATGTTATACACATTAAAATATAATATATGTACTTTAAAATATAGAAAATTATAAGGGTTAAATTTTGATTTAATTAGTAGCATAAATGTTAAATGTTACAATACAAGCAATTGTAGTCGTTTTTTTGTAGTGGCAAATTAGTAAAATCGATTAATGCTTTTATTATCGTGGTGTTTTACATAGTATTACTGGTTCATTTTGTTTTACTTTTATTTTATAAAAAGTACGACCAAGGACTTCCGTATCATTTCCATTCCTCTCTCCCAATTCGAGTCAAGATTTACATCATATCTTTTCGCCTGGATGAATTCAATGTGAGGCAAAAAATTTGTACAATTGTTTCTATGCAGGCAACAACGATTGGCTATGCATTAGATGTTTGTTTTTTTTATTGTCTTGGATTTATTCCCCGGTCGTTGTATATTCGACTAATTTATTTGTTTCCGCCCGAATCTGTGCTCTCGTCCGCGAAATTTTTTGCTGCGCACACAGCAAGTTGTTTATGTCATTAATGATAATAAATAGAAATGTGGTTCAAATGTGGGAACATGTAAATCTACGTAATAACAAAAATTGAAAAAATAATTACGTAGAATTATTTACACAATACTTTATTATTTACTCCGAAACAGTTTGACCGATTTTTATGAAATGAGAATCATACCTAATACATATATCTCATATGTTAAACGTTGGCCATCCTTAAGATTTCTTGTATTTTTTGAACCAATTTATTATACAGTCAACCCTCCGTTAACACGGCATTTTGGGTACTCGGTTCCCATACTACGCGGAGATAAAAATCCGACAACTCTCCGACTACACGGACTTCCTATTACACGGTTTTATTCAACAGCCCATAAGTTTCTTGCGCAGGTTTCTAGGATTCTAGGAATTTGATATCAAAAGGATATTAAGTAATGTAAGTTTTGTTATCGACTTCTATCTTTTAGACATGCCTGATTATATAATAGCTGTTGGGCCTATTTTTGAATAAGGTGTCTGTCATACATGTCATTTTGTCCGTATTACTCCTACTTCAAGTTGTATTTCTTGATTCCATAAAGCATCTGCCATTTGTACTAACTCTAAAAATAAGTCTCTCATAACACGGTTCCCATACAGCACTATATAAATTTAAATAGAACGCACTACAATTGGCCTGAATTGTATGTTAAATACGAGTTTTTTATAGCACGGTTCCAAAATTCACCTTCCTGTCTTAATCTATGCTGAACTAGTGGGTGTATTTCATCGTGCCTTAAGGCAAATTGCTGGAACTTCCCGTGTCATAACAAAATGTTAGAGGAATTCTGAATGTTTTCAAATAGATTATTATTAATATTGTAACATTGTCTAATATTTATAAGAATTATATAAACTGAATTGCAAAGCTGAAATTACTTGTTTAAAGTATATTAGAACTATAGTCAGAATTAAAAATAAAATCTGATTTTTTTCGATAAACAAAAAAATTAAAAAAAAAAGAAATTGAAAAAAAATTGAAACAAAAAAAATTTTATTCCAAATCAATTATTTTGTTGAGACAAGCAAAAAGTCCTTTGAATCATTTAAATCGGACGCTTAGTTCTCTCAAAAACTGCCATTTTTTACACATTCAGCTCCGTATCTTCGAAATGGTTGGGCCTGCCTTTGCCAAAAACTAATAAACATTCTCCCAATCATTACTAATTAAATGTTTTTTAGATCATTCAAATCGGATGCTCCGTTCTCTCCAAAACTATTTTTATTTTCTGCACTCTTTGTTCTTTATCTTCGTAACTGCTGGACCTATCTTTGCTAAAAACAATCAGCTCATCTCCCTATCAATAAGAATCGAATGTTTTGTAAATCATTCAAATCGGTTGATCTGTGCGATCAAAACGTGACTGGAAATTTGTATCCATGCATACATACATACACACACATCCATTTTTTTCTGATGTATGCCAAAATATTCAGAAACCTTCGAAACGTCGAGAAATGTAAAACTTTTCAATTTCGATTTTCGGCCCATTATAATAACTTACCCTATTTTGATTCCTTTGGGAAATCCCAAATGTGATCAAATAAACCGCAGAAATTATTGATTAAAAATGATCACAAATTGGATAATAGTTTCAGTAGACCATGACTTATGATTAGTAAACTACCCCCCAAACCTTCGTACAAATCATCAGCCTAATATCTAATCAAGTAAATCGTCGAACCGTCATCGGCACCCAATAATGATATTACCTACCTGCCTACACCTGCCTACACCTGCCTGCCGCCGTTGCAGTCGGGCTTTCGGGCTTTCGGCCGTCGAACAATGACAGCGCGTTTCATTCGGCATTAGGAGTCATGATTTTCAGCGCATCAGCGCCGACTGAGCCCGATATATCGTTGTACTCTGATATATACACGGGTTCTGATAATCGATATTGCCATTCCGAACATAACACCTGTCAATGCGTATCGAGTTAACGTCTATCCAGCTCCTAATTGAATGTGCCGCGCTCTAATGCTACGATAGA
>NW_020537646.1:7324199-7345375 GCF_003426905.1 Ctenocephalides felis | reverse complement strand
CAATAACTTAAATAAAAATAATCAAAATAATCATACCAAAATAAATACAATGAAAAATGTAATATGTAAAGCGTTGATGATTTGTAGCAAAAATTGCTATTAGGCTGTTGTGGATAATATTTTGATTGAAAATTAATAAATAATTAATTTAACCTTAGCAAATGATAGTCCAATAGTTCCTGTTCCGCAACATATATCCAACAAAGTTGTTTCAGAAGTAGGTTTACTTAATTCTATAGCTTTGGTATATAAAATCTCGGCACATTTGGTATTTACCTAGAATTATATAAAATTTATTGTAAGAATTAATTTATTAATTCATTAATGAAATTAAACGGTTCTGAACATAGATAAAAGAAGAGTAGGTTCTGAATATATAACAATACCTTCAAATAGAGAATATAGACAAATTAGGCCATTATTATATTGTCTAGGAATTAGGCTTTCAACTGATATGGAATCAGATCTCTAGACAATACAATAATGATCAGATCTATCAGACCTTACCTATGTATCAGACAATCTTTCAAAATTTCAAAACTCGGAAGTCGTTCATAAGTCAGTGTATAAAAAGAATATTAATTTTGATCTGGCAACACTAAGTATCTTCATAGGGAAATATAGGGTTATGTGGTAATGAGTGCAATGGTTGACAGCATAAGATAATTTGGTTATTTTATTGTTAGCGTATGATAATAAGATTAGAAGTTGTTTATCAAATATATGATAGAGATTTGATTAAAGTAAGTTTGTCACTAATTTCATATTATTTCATAGAAATACACATATTTAATTTGGGTTACTTTACTTGTGCTTTATAGCAAGATGCCCGACGTCAGTGTGATTGCACCGGCTCCAGTTGAAAATGCAAACACGGAACCACCCCCAGAACAAACTACAAACACCATTGGAATAATATATCCCCCACCAGAAGTACGTAATATTGTAGACAAAACTGCTAGTTTTGTTGCACGTAATGGACCAGAGTTCGAAAATAGAATTCGTCAAAATGAACTAGGGAATCCAAAATTCAATTTTTTGAGTGCAGGTGATCCTTATCATGCTTATTATCAGCAAAAGGTCAAAGATATTCGAGATGGTAAAGGAAATGATCAAAATGCATCTGCATTACCAGCATCTTTGCAAAAACTTTCGGTGACATCTGCAGCACATCAGAAACAACAAGAATTACTGAAACAAATTACTGAACAGCAGTTTGTACCAAAAGATCCTCCACCAGAGTTTGAATTTATTGCAGATCCTCCATCAATTTCAGCTATGGACTTAGATATTGTTAAATTAACTGCTCAATTTGTAGCTAGAAATGGTAGACAATTTCTAACAAATTTAATGAATCGTGAACAGCGAAATTATCAGTTTGACTTTTTGCGACCACAGCACTCTTTATTTCAGTACTTCACTAAGTTGCTTGAACAATATACAAAAGTTTTGATTCCACCAAAGGAGTTAATGAGTAAGTTGATAATGAAGCTAAGGGAGGTGATTTTATTTTGGAGCAAGTTAAATACCGTGCTGATTGGATTAAGCATCAAGAAGCACAAAAAAGAAAGGAAGAGGAAAAAATAGAACGTGAAAGAGTTGCTTATGCTCAGATTGATTGGCATGAGTTTGTTGTCGTAGAGACAGTAGATTATCAACCCTTTGAACAAGGTAATTTTCCCCCTCCTACTACTCCAGATGATGTAGGTGCTAGAGTGTTAATGCAGGAGCGTTTAGATGACGATGAAGATATTGAAATGCAGCTGGAATCTGATTCTGATGAAGATGAAGAATCTGAATCTACTGCAGTATCATTAAGTGTCATGGAAGATCGTACAAATGTACGTGACAATAATCAAATACAGGATATGGATGAAGATAGTTCTGATGAAGATGAAGGTAAAAAACAAAAGGATTCAGCTTCATCACAACCTTCTACTGAAAATCTTATGGAGCCCCCGTCACTGGACAAAGTTGTCATAAAAAAATATGATCCAAAGAAGGCAAATAAACCAGCTAAGAGTGAAAACAGTGAAGATTTCCTTATTTCTCCTATAACTGGTGAAAGAATACCAGTAAATAAAGTTGCAGAGCATATGCGTATTGGACTTCTTGATCCAAGGTGGGTCGAAATGCGTGGCCAACAATCTGACAAGCAAGCTCAAGAAAATGTTTATGCAGCTGGTTCAGCTATTGAGGCGAGTCTCAAACAACTAGCTGAAAGGAGAACAGACATTTTCGGTGTGGGTGATGAAGAAGCAGCTATTGGTAAAAAAATTGGAGAAGAAGAAAGCCGCAAAGAAGAACGTGTGACATGGGATGGCCACACTTCAAGTGTGGAGGCAGCTACACGTGCTGCTAGAGCAAATATAACACTTGAAGAGCAAATTCACCAAATACACAAGGTAAAAGGCTTATTACCAGATGAAGAGAAAGAGAAAATAGGTCCAAAGCCAGTTTCTGGAAGACCAGTAAATGTTACTAAACCTGTAATTAACAAGTCAGTTTCTGCAGCACCTGTGTTGACTGCACAACCCGTGTCACAATCAACAGCACCTATGATGACACAAGCTCCAATAATGGCTCAGCCACCACCTATGATGATGATGCAACCCATGAGACCAATGATGGCACGACCAGCATATGGTGTTCCATCACAGCTTCCTTACCTTGGCCCACCAGGTATGCCAACAATGTCTCCTGCAAATATTGGACATATGCCTCCCATGCCACCTATGCCACCTCCACCACAAATGCCAGGTAAGCATGGTTTAGAAATGAGTGCGGAAGATGACATTCCAAATAAAAAACAAAGATCTGAAGATTCACTGGTTCCTGAGCAAGTATTTTTGGCCAGAAACCCAAGTCCTGTGAATTTCAAGGTTCTGGCACCAATGGTTCCTGATAAACCTGAATGGAGGCTTAATGGTCAAATGTTATCTATTGTAATGGCTTTGACCGATAATATAGGCAGTCTCAAATCAAGAATTCAAGAGGAGACTGGAATGCCACCAGCAAAACAAAAATTATCATACGATGGTTTGTTTTATAAAGACACTAATTCATTGGCATTTTACAACATTTCTCCAGGGACAGTTGTTACATTACAAGTAAAAGAAAGAGGTGGAAGAAGAAATTAATTACTATCCTTTAATTAATATGTATCTAATAAAGTTTAATAAAAACCACTTACTTGAAAGAAAGCTTCTGGAGATATTTGATATTGCAGGCCGAGAATTTGATCAGTTATATGAGTTGTTCCCATAATATGTATAACATCTAAAGTAGCCTCTCCTGAAGATCTAAGAATAAGTAATTCACATGAATTCAGTGTTTGATTACCTATTTTAATTGAAGTAACAATAATTACTTACCGTTTTGTAATAAATTGCAGATATAAAGAATTGACTACAATATCTTTTCCTTCACCTGATGAAAAAAAATCTTTCAAATCCTCCTTGAATGCTGTGATTTCAGTTTCAGTCAAATTCTAGAAATACATTCTCAATTTTAAAATTATTAATAAAAATTGCTCTGGATAAGCAATAAATTATGCAGCTCATTGAATTCATAGTTGCAAATAATTTACTGTTTACACATGGTTTATTACTACATTTACATTACACAAAAAAAAACAACTTATGAATATTCACTAATATTACCTGAGGATGTATGCCAACAATGAGCATTAATTCTCTTGTAAAATTTGAGATCCTTATGGTCAATTGCCTAAAATATCCACTGTGGTCTTCTGGTGAAAATACACTATATTTTGAATTTCTTACGAATATTTGAAAAGCTTTTACTGCAGCTTTCATTTGGTCTGGTATATGATTCAATTCCTCAACTGGAGCTACTGCCGTGGAACCTTTATCATAACTAGTTAATCGAAAACCAACTGTGGGCAAATGATTTTCATCATCCAATCCTATAGAAAATTCACATTTGTTACGATATCCATTTTCCACTGGCGATGGAATTATATTTAATAATTCACAAATATATCCATTGTATTTATTCTTTTGTTTATCTAGCCAAGTTTTTAGTGATGGCTGCATCCACTTCTTTAATTGATGATTGTAGTCCTTTAAATATTTTGAATTTCTTTTTGCTTCTTTTCCAGCTGAAAACATATAAGAGTATTTCGTAATAAATACTATTCTGAAATAGTATTAATCATAAATAATTATTAAACCTGTTCTGTATAAGTTAGATTCCAATATGGAGTGGTAGAATTTTTCAGTTTTTCATCTTGTGAAATATTATCTTTAATTTTTTTTGTAGCTTGATCAATGGCTTCTAATTGTTTTCTTTTCTTGACCAAAGGGTCTGGTGCTGGTTTGGCTTCCTACATACATAAAAACGTGATATTACTTAATTGTCAATTGCAATACTTATTGTTCAATAAGAAATTATTCATCCTCCAAATCAAATTCATTATAGAATTTATGTTAGTAGTGTATTGTATTATAATACAATACTATTATAATACTTCACTATTACAATACTTTAGCAGTATATATACTGCTGAATTATCATAATACACTTTTATTTCATAATTAAATTGATTTACATGTGCTGATAATGATTTGCCTTTCCACTGAAATCCATTTATTTTTTGTAGAGCTTTTTTTCGATCATCTTCGCTGCGAAAACATACAAAGGCCCAAGGATTACCCGGACGTATAGTTTTTATTTTAACGCAGTCCAATGATAATTTATCGCTCATTAATTTTTTAAACTCCTAAAATAGACAAAATATATAATTTTCTTTGGTACAGTTCTTTAAATAATCTAAAATACAAAATAAACTAAAACGTACACTAATGCCATAAAACTTTGGTAATCCACGTATTTCAACTTTAAATATTTCTGAAGTAAAACCATCACGATTTAAATAATCATAAACATCATCTTGATTTTTTGGTTGTTCCAATTCTGCTTTAATTTCCACATTTTCATTTGACTGAGTATTTTCAGAAATCATTTTAAACAAATTAGAATAAGCACATGTCCTAACCTCTTTAATAACTTCGATAAGAATGTCAAACAGCTGTCAGAATAAGCCGAAAGGCAGAAGACACTTATTTCATTAATTTAAATATAAAAATATTATTTAAAAACGTGCACATAAATATGACAACTTCACTTTTTTCAATTTTTAACTGTTCTTTAAATGCTATCAACATTTTTAATAGTTGTTAAAATTATTTGTAACTATCCTATATTTTCGTTACTTGTATTACATGTCCAATTTGTGTAAATTCATGTTCAATATAACTGTTAACGTTAATATAGTTTATGACCATGAATCTTAGTAGATTATTTACCAAATAAATTTCTACATTTTATTTAATTTGTGTAATTTTTTATCAATTTTTGAAATTGGTCTAAAGTTTCAATACAGTTATTTTGAAATAAATAAATGCCCAAAGTGTTATGGAATGGATTTGTGCAACCTTTTACTAGATGATAATCTTATAATTCTAGACATTTTTTCTCTCATATTTTCATTTAAAAATGTAGTACACTGCAAATATTTAGATCAAAGAATAGTTTTAAAAAAATTAGGTTCTGAACAAGATTTATCACAACTTGATTTATTACCAAATGAAAATATAAAAAGTTGTGATAGACAAAGTATAATGACTAAAATATATAATTCTTTAATGTTAAAAGTCATTGATGACGGCTTAGAAAATAACTTCAGTTTGCAAATGTGTCCTAGAGTAAATAAATTTGAATATGTAATTGAACAGATTGCATCCCAAAGAAATATGTTCAAAAATGAAGCCAAGTATTGCAGTTTTTTATATAATATGTATATAACATTATACATTAATCCAGAGCCAATCCTTTTGCAGGTCAGTTAAATTATATTTTCTATGAAGCAAACTTTATTTTATTTTTTATTTATTTAAGTAATTGCACTCATTTTTTAAGATGCTAAATTATGAAGAGTATCCCATAGCAAAACATTTAGGGTTTTGCGGTCGGGTGTATGCACAGTCCTATATGGGTGAAACAATTAATAAATTCTACTCTTCAGATTGGAAAAAAAGAGCTAATATTACAATTCAATTACTTAATGCTGCTTTTGTATTTACATTCAAACACGAAATGTTTAGGTAAAGTTTAACTTTGCAAGTATATAAATATATTCATCAAGTATTCACTTCTATATTTAATGTTATTATTAGGATATATTTAACTGATATTTCAATGGATAATATAGCTGTATCTAAGAGTGGAAAAGTATCCTACATTGATCTCGAACATATTCTTTTAGTAGATAAACAGTTTGAAAATGGTAATAATTTTAAACAATAAAATTATTTTTCATTTTAATCAAAATAGTATTTTCAGTGAGCTATAGCAAATGGTACAATAACCACACAAGTGAGATTATAAAATGTGATAATAAAGATTGCTTTGCATTTTCGCCTACAGATATATGTTCACATAATTTAAGTGATCATAATATTTATATGACTTGTGAGGTTTGTTAAAAGTTAAAAGTGAATTATTATATTCTGAATAACTAAATTTTTAAAATAGTTAAAATAATTATTAACATTTCAGATGCTTTTAAATGAATCTCATAACTATCTTCATGGAATTCCAAAAGAAATTAATGAAAGATTTCCAAATCTAGTCGACCTATTACATGACTGTGTCAATCCTTTTAGAGCCAATGTTACAAAATCGAGATTTTCTGTAAGCTTAGAAATAAAACATATGTTAGAAGAAAGTATACAAATATTGTCATCTACTTAGCTTAAAAGTTAATGTATATACTTGTTCATTTAAAGGAAACATAAATCAGTTTGTTATCTTAATTTGTATATTATATACTATAGTTTTATAATAACAGATCTAAAAATTTCATATTTTAACATAATACAAAAATAAAGAGAGCTTTAATAAGATCAAAGTTTTTACCAATTTTAAATAAAACTTATTCTTGTCAATGTTTTCTAATCGAGCAGCAAATTAATCTGCTTAACAAAGAATGCAAACGTATGTTTTTATAATATCACATATAAATTGTCAAAAATTATATACTAGATCACGGGCACTACTGCAGCACCAACACCTCCTTCATGAGCACACATGGCAGGCGCCATTGACCACTCATTTGCAATTGGATCATATACTTCAACAGTTGATAAATTACTCTCACCATCATATCCTATAACACATTTAAACTAGCATAACGAATGGCGAGTTCATAAAAAATATATAATATTAAGATAGAAAAAATAAATTGTTTTAAAATCACAAAGAAAAAATTGCTAATATGCTAGAAGTCATTACTTTTATATTGAAAGTTTTATTTTCTAATGTCTATAAACTTTTTGAACATAAACTGAGTGAGAAATTAAGATATTTTACTAATTATATCTTACCCCCAATAGCCCAAAGCTTGCCCATGTTTGCAACTAAAGCTACCCTTGATCTCATGACATTCATGGGCGCAACAAATGACCAAGAATTTGTAACAGGGTCAAACATTTCTACAGTTTGAAGAAATTTTGAACCGTCATATCCTCCACAAACATATAATTTACCATTTAGAGGAGCAACGCCTAAGCGACATCTACAACATAATAATTAAAATCATGAAGCCAATAATGATAAATTAAAAATAAAGTTTGGATGAATATAAAAAATTGTAATAAGAGGGACAATTAATCTAAATGCATAATTACTTTCAATAAGCTTTAAAAATTTACAAAAAAAAAAGAATAACACCTTCTTGTTAGCATAGATTCCATTTTCACCCAAGTGTCTGTTCTGGGATCATATCTTTCAACAGAATCAAAAATGGAAAGTCCATCATGACCACCTAATGCCCAAATATAACCAGATAATGAAGCCACACCACCAGCAGAACGATATTTTATCATGGGACTTATTAATTTCCATGTATCGGTATTTGGATTATAACATTCTAAAATAGAATATATGATGTAAGCGGTATGATAAAATAAACCTAGAAACTTTAATTACATTTATAAAATTTATAAATGTGAATCATTATTTATCACCAAAATACAAAAAATTAAATATATTTTTTCAATCAATGTAAAAATAACATACCGACTGTATTAAGTGATGTTATTCCATCATATCCTCCACAAACATAAATCAGATTTCCTAATGTAGCAACTCCAACAGCACTAAATTCAAAAAAGTTAAAAAAAAAAAAATGATTTCAAATATTAATATTGAGAAAGTGTGATAACAACTTCAGAATATGATAATTTTTTGAAAAAATGATTCAAAACATTTGAAGTTTAAGTTTATATAAAGTGGTAAATTTACCTTCGTTTATATTGCATGGGACTACCCTTTTCCCATCGTTTTAGCACAGGATCATAAATTTCTACAGTTTTTAACCTCTCAGTTCCATTAAAACCTCCGAAAGCATATAAACGACCTTTGGAAACAGCAACACCTACTCGAGATCTCATCATGCACATTGCTTCACCTATTTGCCATTGGCCAAGTTTAGGATCAAATGTTTCTACAGCTGATACAGAGTCTCCTACAAAATTTACTTTAGATACTTTCTGTTGAAAAGTTGATAAATTAAATAAAATAATCAATTAATTTAATTCAACACATCCCAGATAGAACATTTTTCTAATAATTTGTTGAAGAATAAACAAACCATTTTTAGTAAGTCCTCCAACAGCATAAATATGTCCAATGGAATATTCAAATACTCTAGGTTGTGTTCGAAATCTAGGAATAAGACTTCTTCGTTCAGGCATTAAATGATAATCCTTTGCTTCATCTAGAAGATCTCTGATTTAAAATAAATATATTAAAATTAATATTAACAACTAGTTGAAAATACTTTTGGAAAAACAGAAAAATAACACAGTTTATCTTAACATGATTTTTAACAGAAGTTTATTTTAATTAAAATAATCATTTAAGAAGTAATAAATGTTTACTATGCACCTGCATTTATGAGATGTTCTAATCATTTCTTCTGTTGCTACTCGATCAGCTAAATATTGTGGAGGTAATAAAGGTAATCTAATATGTGCCAGCAACTCAGGTAAGTATTGCTGTCTTTCATCTGGATTGTGTCCAATCCAACCCATTAAAGCTTCAAACACTTCAGACTCGCTATAGTAAAAAGCAACACTTTAACTTGATATTGCTTCTAAGTTTTTGAAACTAATATAAAAATAATGAATCCTGTAATTACCTACTGATATCTAAACCATCACATTGAATTATATTTAATACTTCAGTATTTGATAATAGTAAAAATTCATCACTTAAACACACTTCATGAAAGAATTGTGCCAAGTAAATATCTGCATGTGTTTTTAATTTAGTACATCCCAATGTTTCTGCAAATTGTCTTATTCCAAGCACATTGTGGGGATGAAATCTTCAAATGAAATCGTTTAATTAATATTTGAAATGTATTCAATGGCTTTTTGAAATTATTATCAATACCTCATTTTTAAAAAATCTGCACAAGCATCACGAACTTTTGTCAGTTGCAAAAAGGAAGCTCCAACCATGAGAGATTGTACATTTCTATTTGATATTGTAACCTTGCCAGAATAAGCAAAATTTATAAGGGTTTCTAAAGCTCTAAAGAAAGAAAAACATTATTTTAAAGAATGCAACATGTACTTATTTCAACATTTTAAAAACTCTCTGCCACATACACACAAAAAATATTTCATACATACATTTATACAAATATTTTTTATCAAAGTTATAATAAACATACTTTGGCTCTATTCCTTTCATAACTATATCTCTTTTCTTACTTTCTACCATATTGTGTGTGAACATTGCGTAAAAGTATGGAATTGAAGCAGCTAAAACAATTCTATGAGCGGAAAAGGACTGGTCTTCCACCTAGAGGATATTCATAGTTTATTATAGTTTCATAATTATTATATCATATGAATAAGCATTTCATAAACCCGATTACTTTCAAATTAGAGTATAAAACGGATTTTTTGTTTCAAAAATATAAATTTAAATAACGCATATTATATTATATAAAGCAAGTTATAAGTAGACTTAATGCAGGGACAAGCCCCAAAATTCCAACGTTACTTTTAAAGTGACATCACACAGTTTTCCCTGGCGCCTAATTTCTTCCATGACTGTTAGGCCCTCAGCAAATAGCTCACTTTGTTGAAAATATGAACAATCCTCGTCATCTGCTACTTCCATACTTATAGTGTCGCACATTTTTTTCAAATAAATTTCTTAATTTTTATCATTAAAATTTATCACTAATATTTCATAATAATATAATTTTTGTTTATAGTGACCATCCTTTATTTATTATAATTCAAAAACTTCAAATCTAACAATACCTATAGAAATTCCATTAGCAAAAATATAAATAGTATAAAATATAAAAAGTAATCAGGAAATGGTCCTACTAAAATTTGACTTTTGCTTAGTGTGTCAAAATTAGAATTATTTGACATTTTGGTTATAAACAGAAAAGTACTGTCAATGTCACCAACATAAAAATCATACACCTAGCGGTGAGAGAAACAACCAGAAACGTGTGAAGAACGTCGCAAACTGTCAAGTTGGTTTATTTATTTTATTTAATAATAAAAGTTTATTTATCTACGGCCTGGACAATACAATTTATAAGCTCGGACCAGCTCAGTCAAAATAGCCTGATATATTATTTTTAAGATTGAACAGATATTATTTTTAAGACTGAATTGTGTAAATTTATTACATACAAAAATGCCTTTTGGACTTTTGGAAATATTTTTTTAATAATTTATAAATCACATTAGGCAGATTGTAGATTTACATTTAAACATTATTTAAGAATTTCTTTTGATTATGTTTAGATTAGATTGATATTTCAATCCCTTTAAAAAAATATGTTCAGGAAATAGATCAACCTAAGTTTCTTCTTTGGGAAGTTAAATATTCTATACATATTAAAACTAAAAACGATGCATTTTAATGAATCTTAATTATGATGACCTATATCTTAAAACGCAAGCTTCTTCATTAATAGGTATATGTGTTGCTCAACTTGAAATCCATGTAAATTATTGGCATCACCTTGAAGACGCATTAGTAATCCCCCAAATGAAACATAAGCAGCTAACCTACTAGATGCCTCCATGGCATTGTCGTCACCCTCAAGTCTGTATATTTTTCCTAATATATAAAAGAATTACATGTAATTTCTTTAACACGTTAGCTCAATGTAAAAAAGTTCATATATTCACCAGACATAACATATTCAAAACTGTCTGCTCTGGATCCTTCACTTTCTATCGGACTCCAATCATTTGGTCCACTGTCTGGATATCCATCTGCTCGTAAAGTAGTAGCAAGAACAAGTCGAAATTTGTCTCCAAGTTCCATAGGATATATCCAAGAGTTTATATCTAGTATCAAATCCATTTTGAATGATTCTGATTCACAATGCAATCGACTAACCCTGTCGAATTTTTTGCCTTCAGGATCCATATCCTTCACATTAAAAATATCTTCGAACAAAACACCAGCCATTTTTAGGTTAACAATGCAATTTCTTAATTCTTTGACAAGAAAAGTTCATGAATGAATTACAAATGCGTTGATTTATTTTATGCAATTCGAATAAATAGACACGAGCATTCGGCGATTTATAAATATTAACCAATAATTTTTATTTCTCAAATAATATAAAACAGAAGGAATAGGAAATAACGCATTTAGGTTCAACTCAACTTGTCAAACCGCTGACATGCTACCAACGCTAAAATGCTAATAAATTTTATAGGGCAAGCTCTCCTCTAGCGGATTTTAATGTGAAATTCGACGACCAACAAATATGGCAGATGACACATTTATGAGTTGAATTTGCTGTCAACTAATATCCTTATTAGAATACCGTGTTCCTTATCTATGACCGTGTTCATATAGACCAGCGATTCCCAAAGTGGTCCACATGAACCCCCAGGGGTCCATGGCAACTTTTAAGGGGTCCACGGCAGGGAAAACAAAATTTGGGGGTCCACGTGGGTCCACGAAATAAAAACGGGGGTTCACGGCATATTTAGGAATGATTTAAACTTTAAATGTTAGTATTGAGCTCGGAGCCAGCCACCTATCAACCACGCATATCTCAGAAACTATTGAATGATCCAACTTTAAATTTTGGTCACAATCTTAGTAAAGTATAGTAACAATGTGTGTCAAGTTTCATCAAAATCGAATTATGCATTTTTGAAAACGTACAAACTGTTTCAATACTGGTATTGAGAGCGGAGCGAGCCACCCATCAACCTCGCATATCTTAAAAACTATTGAATTGAAGTGAAAAGGCCCTGAAACTAATATTCATTTTGGTGTAAAACGTGCACTTTTACGTTGGACGTTTGTTGATATTCATATTTTTACATTTTCTCTTCATTAATCTAGCCAAAGTTTGTAATGTTTAACCATTATACAGAGATGCAGCGTAATGCGCTTTGATATTTCGTAAAAAAAATCAAATTTTCGAAATAATTTAAAGCATTTAAAAATTTTAACTTACCGTTCGGGAAGTTCCAGCAATTTGCCTTAAGGCACGATGCCATGCAACACTAGTTTATTATTGCCTTTATTAACTAATTACCATTATTCACGTTACATTTATTCGATTTTTACTTCCTAAACTTCTGCTTCCCACCCAGTACTACGCTTCGATTTCCAATTGCCTGTAAAATCTCCTCCATCGCAAGTAGTCAGCCAATGATCATCAGCATTGTCGTTGTTCTTAATTTTCTTAGTTCTATTTTACCTTAGAGCGTCAATATCAACAAATATCATGAAACGAATATATAAAATAACTGCATTTTTGAAATAACATGTGTTAATAAGATTTCGGAAAATAATATATAATATTTATTCACACCCATACTTTTCCAATTTTTTTTGAACGCCAAGAAAAAATAAATTTAGCAAATCGCATTTTCTGGTGAAAGCATAACTTCTTCAAAAACTTATACATAGGGAGTAGTTTAATTTAAATATAGTAAAGCAACAAGAAGAAACGCAACTTGATCGAATTTGTAAAAATAGTTTTAATTCCGTGGAAGTAGAAAATGCTCTAGTTCCATCGTCTGATAAGACAAATTGGTAGATATGAACTTAATTAAAACGAACTCGGGATGAAGAGCCATATATGCTTAGCAAAACAATATGCAATTTGCTAACAATGGTTCTATCTCATAGTTGCACCAGTTTTAAAATTACTATCACAACTGCGAGTCAAAGAAGTTAAATTTCTCCATGTATTGTTTGAGTTGATTAGATAGACCATTGCAATGTTCTACTTGTGGAATATTACGAAACAACAACATATATTGTTTTTCGTGCAGTTAGAACGAGGCAAATGCTATTACTTTGAAACGATAATTGCGAGGTAGTTTATTTCACTAATGTCGAGCTGAACAGCATCAGAGTATGATCAGAGTAACCCGTATTAGTCGGTTGCTGGTTGCAGCCCATTATAAATAGTCCGACTACTTTTATCATAACTCAATTATGATGTTACTTGTAATTTGTAAGTCACTCATTTCAAAATTTGAAACTTTTTTCCTAGGCAGAAAGTTTTTGAATAATTCAAATCGGCCTTAGCTCTAAAAAAACTCCAATTTTTTGCAAATTTAGCTTTGCCAAAAACTAATAATAATTAAGCACATCTCCCTTACAATAAAAATAAAATGCTTTTTGAACCATTCGAATAAGTTGATCCGTGTTGATCTGCCCGAATTGTAACCATACAATTGTATTGTATTGTACGTTAACGTATGCCAAAATTTTCAATTTCTATTTTTGAACGATTACAATAACTTACCCTACGAAACTACCAAATCCCAATATAACTCTCATGTTGTATTAATAAAATGTTGCAAATCATGCCATCAAATAAAAAAGACGTTAGAGAATCCTTACTTTTCCATGAGTTCCGACAAAAAGTTTTATGTCATCATCAGTGGATACGAACAACATGAAATACATGTACGTACATGAGAATAATGCATTTTTTATATTATTTTCTTCGTGGTATTAGCATGTAAATTTTGTTTATTTATAATATCCATGTTTCTGAAAAAAGATAAAAAATATTGAAACACATGAACATAACCGCAAGCGTACATGGACAGGGATTCTCAGATCAAATAAGAAGCACAAAATGAAATAAAAGCACAGCTAGAGTATGTTGAAATTTAACTATATTTTATTTTTGTCTGCTTTGTTATTCAATCTTGTATAATTCATAAGTAGAGTCTCAAAAATCCTAAGAAACTTTGGTTGGAGTGTGGACTATCTTAAATTTAATATTGGGAACAAAAACTTCCAGAGATTTTTTTATCAATTTGGAAGCCACTGGGAGCAAAACAATTCTAAAATATCCTTATTATGAACCACCCTAATATATATATATATATATATATATATATATATATATAAAATGGTAACCCTGGCAGTCGGTTGTCCTATTTCTGTGATGATTTCATTATTACAGTTTCTGTAATACTGATGTTGTTTTTGTTGGTGCAGCAATACCAGGAAAGAGCTATTTTCATTTGAAAACGTATTTCTATTTATATTATCAAGTGGAAATCGATTTCACTACTGCTTGGCATCAAGCAGCCCGAGACGCCTGAGACCTCTGATTGAAAGCCTATAGATCTTAGCCATGAGAAAGCTCTCATTGCACATAACTTGTATTTTACGAATGCTTTTCTTTTCTGGGCAAAACGTTATTCGTTAAGCGAGGCTCGGCTGCAATTTCGGGCTTCTTCCCAAAGCGGCACTAAATGTAACGTTAGAGCGAGATATTTATCAATAGTTATTGTAGTTTGCGGGTGGTTTTCGCTTTAGAGCACACATAAGACATAAATTCATAACATCGTTATATTGTTTTTCAGCCGCCTAGACGCACACTCAAATTTATTGCGTTTAATAACGGCGCGACCGTGGCACATCCACAAATAACGACTTATATGTCAGAAACGAGCGGTTAGTTTATGCAGCTAAACCTGATATACTTTAACAGCAAATGATAATGGCCGATGTGATGCTTTTCATATTTATATTTTAATATCTAGAAACGATTCTGGTAGTCTAATACTGAATCTGCTGCATTTATTCAATCGAGAATTGGCTACAATGGATAAAAAAACAATGTTTTTACTATATTTGTTACATGTTATTAATAAATGTTTTATTTGGAAAATAGTCTATTTCTAGAGGTGATGAAGTGGGGTGTCTCCAAAAAGTGGCTCCGGACCATACCCATGATTTCAGTCCTTCAAATAATAAGAACACTAAAAGTCGCATAGGCACATATGATTTTCGGATACTAAGGATCAAAATAAGATACTTTGCTGAAGAAACCATACCTCTAGAATAAATTTTGATGTCCCGTGCATTGACCCAAAAATAAGGGTTCAAATTTTTCATTCAATTTTACCGGTATTTTTCGGCTAATTAACATTACCACATTTTGGACATAAATAAACTTAATAATTGAGGTGATAGCAATAAGAAGTAAAAAGTTAACAAATGAGCTAGTTCAAAAAATATTTAAAAAAAATCATCATTGACTTTAATGAAACAATGCTATTTATTTTTTGTTTAAAATTATTTGAATCAATAAAAATCCTACCCGTATTTGTTTGATTTTCCACAAACGTGTCGGAGTATATAAAATAAATTTATATTTTGATAAAGCGCAACGCAGAATCTACATCCACGCACTAATTTTAATTTTAATTATACATTTTTCCTCGCTGTATCAAAACAGAAAACAAATAACATAAAAGTTTGTAGTTAACTATTCTCTATATAATCAAAAATTAAATTAACTTTAACGGCACAAAAGAGAACTTCATTTAAAATTTGGTTTCAGGCAAATTCAATTTATACTCTCTTTTACCTGACCGCTCTATGCAAAAATGAGAATATTTCACAATGATTCTTTAACGGTTTTGCTGCTATATACTGATTTGATTCACAGAGATCAATCAAATGCAATTTCAATCGAAAATCATTAGTTTTTTTAAAATAAATCATATTTTTCTTTGATCGCAATCAAACAGGTGCAATAGGGTTGAAACTAAAACTGGTATGTGAAAAGATGCGAATTTATTCATGGTTAACAGATTATTAATTAAATGTATCGAGATAAAATAAAATATAATAATTAATACTGCATATGAATATTTATTTTATCGCGTATAAAGTTAAATAATTCACTGTTGGGTAAATAAAAAATTTAATTAGCGTGTATAGGTATACCACTAGAAATAATTAGTATTAAAGCTAAATTTTAAACCAATATAAGTAATAATATTAATCTCGCTCGAATAGAATAATTTTTACGCAAAAACACTGAATGTGTGTATCAATTTTAATAAAGAGCCGAATATTTGTTTCAGAATTTTTAAGTAAAAACTTTGAATGATAGAAATGACAAATGAATCAATTTAAAAATCTTCAGTAATTTACACTATTTCACAATATTTATTATCAAAACCTATTAAATTCCGTTCATTCAATGTATAGTCTTAGAATATTTTAGTTAGATTCATTAATTTGAATTTTTAAGGAAAAAATGATTAGTTTTGTATCATAATCATTCGATTTATAAATTATTTGCGATGGGTACTATATTTTCAGAAACATAGAAAGCAACCAGATTGATCTTACGAAATGTAATTTTTTTTTGGCACCTGATCAGAGTCATTTAATTGCACATGTTCTATTAGTAAGTTAAGTGAAAATTTACAACGCCTTTCCTAATTTTAGTTCACATCGTTAAGAGTGAAATAGATTTTATTTTCTCGTTGAATTTGTGCATTTCCAACAACTCTCTGATATAACACCAACGAAACAGAGTACGTTTTACTAAGTACAGCCATTAATCTTTAGTTATTACCTTTTGCTTTTGTACAAACAATTCAAAGACAAAAGAGTTTTATTTCTGCATTTCTTTATGAGAGTATTTTCTCCCCAAAGCATTACTTTAATTTGACTGGTTCCATTGGACGCACAATGCACATGTTTTCTGGTTTATTCCACGTTATAGTGCTGGAAAAAGTATCTAAATAAAATTGTAATCGCTTTCGAATTCATAAAACATAGAAAAATTAATATTAGTTGAAACAATATTCTACAACCAATGTGCAATCAATATAATAATTTAAGGCAAATTATTGTTGTTTTAAATATTTTCGAAGAAATAATTATAATTAGTTAATATATATTTTATGGTTTATATAATATACAGTGACAATCTTATAACACGAAACAAATAATGTTTATATTAACAAGATATGTTGAAGAAATCCATCCGAAAATTTATGTATTTCTTAGAATATCGCATATAAAATATGTATATAGATTTTTTAAAATTGTAATTTTAAAATTTATATTTAAAGTAGACATCTTTGTATATTTTTGAAAATTTGTATATTTTTTTCTGAAAATTGTTGAAATATTTTTGAACCGTATAATTTCTAGTTCTATATTTCTACCCCGTATCTTCAACACGGCTGGACCCATAGATAAAAGAAGAGTAGAAGAGTATAGTAAAGAAGAGTGGCTGGACCTGTCTTCACTAAAAACTAATCAGCACGTCTTATCATCAATAGAAACGAATGTTTTTTTGGATTATTCAAATCGGTTGATCCGTGCACCCGAAATCGTGGACGAAAAATTGTATCCAAACATACATACATACACACAAACCTACATCAATTTTTTCTGAGGTATGCCAAAACCTTTGAAACGTAAAAATATGAAAATTTTTCTATTGCGATTACTACAACTTACCCTACAGGTAGCCAATAAGTTCTTTAGCTGATGAGTTTCACACCATTTTATTATATGGCTTGTAAGATCAAAGATACTAGTTTGAATTAGTCAAAATCGGAATTTGAGGATAAGCGTAGTTAATACTGATGAGAACTCTATGAAAAAGACTAAAATTTTTGCAAATTTTTTAAGTAAATCGGTCCAGTAGAAGTTAAGCAAGTTTGGGGAATGTATCGAAGAAGAGTTTCGTTTAAAGTTTCCTGAAGGTAGGAAGCAGAGGATTATCGAGGTTAAATAGCTATTATATCTTCAAATATAATTCAAATTAAAAAAAATCCTTTTGTACATATATTCTTAAATATGTAAGCTTTGGAAATAACCAAAAACACATTGATTGATTCCACAATTCTAGACCAGAATATACTTGGAACTGCCAAACAATTTAGAATGACTTAGAAGGTAACGGAAATGTAAAAATAGCAAATTAGATTTTCTGGGAATGTTAGTTAACAGACCTTATCAATCGATTTTCTTGATCCATATAACTTAAGCTTGAGCATTTGCCTCTAATATCTCGTCTTCATAAAATTCCAGAGATATCGAATTCAACCCCCATTTACTCAAGTAATATCACCTCTATTAAACAACATACACAGGCGATTGTATGATGTATGTACACGAGTTAACAAGCACGTTCCCGCACACATATGTCCCGCCCAACACATGCAGAGGCGATCGTGTCCTGGTCTTCTCATGTGCCCGTACCGTGAAATTACCAACTCTCTCACTGGCTGACCAGAACCTTCTAATGCGCCGCTTTCCGCCTTACTGCCTTTACCGCCTTGCCGCCTTGCCGCCTTACCGCTCCGCGTTCGCCGGATCGTGTTCGGTGTCACATTGTCGCTAGGGCGCGCTAAATCTGCGATGCCGTTTCCGTTTCTCGCAAAATCTAATCCGCTATGAAAATACGCGCTCATGTTACGTCTTCGCGGAATTGAAGAACTATTAAAGAAGTCGCGAGGAAAATCATAAGGATTTTCTTTTCTCAGGATAAAGGATGCTTTTTAACAATGGTCGATTTTTATAGCAAACAGTTAAGATTAGGTGCACGTACAGTTTGATATACGCTCTTCCAATACTGACACGTTTTGAAATAAAATAACAAAATACTCTAAATTAATCAAATAGAAAACTTCTGTAATAAACAATTAAAAATAATATTGCATGTGGCAAAATCCTCTACAACACGAAACTAGTAAAAAATAAGTCATGAATATTATTATATCACGATTTTTTTTTACATAGGCCATGGCAACTTCATTAGTTAATTTAGTTGAAAATATATTAAGAAATCAAGAATAATCAATCAAAAGTAATGAAAAAAAGTTTATGTATCAAAGCAATTTGCCAAAATTCCTGGAAAACACTATTTTTTATGTCACACATATATAAATGGGATATGGCCCCATATAATAACTTTTCTTTATTTTTCACCTGGTTTATATAGAACTTCTCAGCGTCAGGCACATATGACTGACATGGCAATTAATGTGTTAATATCACATAATAGAGTCAATTTGTTTCACGATGCCCAAATTTTATCAAAATATATATCCCATTAATTATAAAATTTCTAATTAAGTATATTACCAGTTACAGTTATATCTCTCAAAATCTCTACGTTTATTTAATTTTTTATATTTACGATTAATAATCCTAAATCAAAATTAATAAAGAAACATTATTATTGCCACCAAAGATTATTCAAATTAATTAATTAATCAAAAATCAAATAGTTAAGTAGCTCAGGAGCAGCAACAATGTAATGAAAATTGAGACTTTTGTCTCTTTGTTTTATCAGACAATTTATAATTTGTGTGTCTATTAAATAAATAGAGCAATTACATCTATAGTAGAAATAAATTAGTTTGGCATAAATTTGAAAATCAATGTTGAATTGAAATTACAATATAAGTTTTAACCAAATATCACGTATCAAAAAAAAAAATGGAACCTTATCAAGCAATAGTAAAGTTTTTAATAATTTGTAGTTAAGTTAGAAATTTTTAATCATAATTATTAAAATAAATAAATAGTTTAAACAGTTTTTTGAGAAAAATGATTTCGGGCAAGATAACAGATTTTTCTGAAAGTATCTTTTTCTGTTCATAAACATATTAAACAATTAGAGACAAAATTATTTATTATTAAAAGTGCGTAAAAAGTTACATATATTTTTTAAAAATTTAGATTAGTTCAATATTCAGAAAGGGGTACGTACTTGTGCAAAACTAGAATGATGACCAGATGCTCAAATTCAAAGCAGAAAAAATAAAATTTAAGTGTATACTAATAACTAAGTAAGAAGAATTTAATTTTAATTTTGTTTTGTACTATATTCACTAAAAATGTGGCATCTTCCTAAATTATTGTTTTGTACTTTATGAAGAATTGATTTATGTCTTGTATAGATAGCTGATGGAGGAAGTAAGTACATTATCAGTTTTAGTTGTTAAAATATAAGTATAATTATTGGTTAATAATTCCCAAAAATGACAAATTTACCTAAATTTACTGTACGGTATTAAGTATAATAGCTAGGCACGCAGTTTCATAATTTATATTTAAAATTAGGCATAGTAAAATGTAATAACGATCAGTTTAAAAATATATTACAAGCTGCATCGTCCTTCCCATACAAACAAAGCTTTCAAAGCCATTTATTTTGACGCTTGTGCGTTCATCCGAAAAACAACAAATGCGTATAATTCATGCCCGTGCTGTGGTTAAAACCTCGCAGCTTCATAGGATGTTCAGTGAAAGAGCAGTTTTTTGCAATGCTTTAAAATTTAAAAGCACTTTTAATTTATGCACTGCACAGTGTAATGAAATGATTATAAAGTTGCGTATATCTATTAAGTAGTAATAAAAACTTGCATCCCGCATTACTCTCCGTTGGCGGGCTAGGGTGCTACGGTGCGCAATGTGCATTATCTTTTTTCGCAAATTTTGTCTAGTTCTAAATGGATGTGTAGTTTTAACTTTCTTGCACAACTGCAAGAAGTACACAGAACCGCAACATAATTTAGCCTGGCGGCAAATTGAACTATACGGACGTGCCGAGTGAGTATAATCGCGTTGCAAATCTCGCTTAAAACCCACTTTAATTATCATAATACATTTACGACTTCGAATTATGCAACTACTCTCAAAAGTACATAAGCGACATTCCGAATGCTTTTCATTTAAGTTCCGTATGGTAAATCAACTCTTTTAACATTCACTATGTATTTGTCCATCTCATTAATTTGCCGTCCAAATTATACTATATTAGACTGCTATCAAATTAA
>NW_020537646.1:7274150-7323199 GCF_003426905.1 Ctenocephalides felis | reverse complement strand
CGACTAAAAAGTGTAATTTTGTTATCTTAAGTTTTATAATTATTATACTTTCTTGCAGTTGTTTTTGATATTATCTATCTCCCGTAGTCGCAAATTAGCTTGGGCAAGCACCGTGCTTGAAATAGGAGCGTACTATTTGACGTGAATGCTATAGCATTTATTGCATTGTGACGCAAAACAACATGAATGCTTGATGGAATCATTTAGTTTTATGTAATCTTAAATTTTATAATTATTAAATTCAAAATAATGACTTTAAAATCTGTATGCAATAGCATTCATGCCATTCTGCGTCACAATGAAAAATGAATCCTATAGCATTCATGTCCACGAACTTGTTCATATCATAATGTTGCATACTTAGAAATATCGTGAAAACTTCGGCTTTTTAAAAATAACAAATATTAAGAAAAGAACAAATAAAAACTATTTACTACAGTGAATGGCTTTGATAATTCTGCATATCAGGGCGACGGCATTTGAAAAATAGTTGCCAGAGCAAAACAAAGCGTTGTGTATAATTTTTTCATGCAGTTATCCATCATGAATACAGTCGCTCGGGATAGATGTTTAAAGTTTCCGCACAAAGCCATTAATATATTTTTAAATTGCAAAATTATCTGAGCGCGAATCAAATTATTCACATGTAACATTACACATAAATGTACATCGTGTGCACGAAGAAGTTATTATGAAAGAGCGCTTTGATTAACCGGCGGTGGGCAGATAAAAAAAAATAAATAAAAGCAGCAAAACCAACAGCAAAATGACAGATTGCAGATTGTGCGAATAAATTGAGCCCGGCAATATTTATTGCCGCCGCGAATTGATTAACCGTTACAAGGTTAACGGTGACAAAATTTAATCGTTCTTCCTTTCTCATACAAAAGATGAGGATGATGAAAAATGTACGCGATTTATGAGTGCTGTAAAAAACGTGCAATTTATGGACATTGTAATAATCAAATTATCTGATAAGCTTTGAATTATATTATTTAGGTGCGCATTGCTTAAACTGTTTCCATTCTGGAACACATGCAATTGTGGAATTTGTAACAGAAACAGAATATGATCGTATATCTTGACAAATGTTTTTTTCATGTTTCTCGTTTTATCAATCCTCATAAGCTTTCTAATCAGCCATATTATGTCATTTGTTGCAATAGCAACTCATATTATTTATTAGATTTTACTTACATAAATCTGCGTTTAAAAATTTATAAACAGTATATGAAGTCAGATAAAATTAGATATAAACAAACCAAAACAATATACTTGAGGAAAAATCAGTAGAGGATTTTTACAAAATATTATGAAAAATAAGATAAAAATAATAATAAATGAATGAATTATATAACAAAATATTAAAATGAGTGCTAAAAGATTTTTTTAACAGATGTCCTGAACATGGAACGTACTTAGTTCTGAAACGATATTTTGTTCAAAGCTTTACACACACACATATTATATATATATATATATATATATATATATATATATATATCACATTTTTGTGTATGTGTAAAACAATATATATTTTTTTAATTCCAAATTCCCATTTTTTAAATATATCCATAATAAAAAACCGTCGCATACTGTAATCCTCATCTATTTCATAAAAATACCTGAATATATCGGAAGTTGGAAACAATTCATTAAACTGCATAATACTTATAAATGAGCAATTATTCGTATTCACAATCAGCCTTCATGATAAATGCCACCATAAAATTATTATCGTCAATATAATCCATTATTTATTTTTGTTAGCGTGAATTTATAACGCAAACGGGCTTTACACTATCGGGTTGAACGTTTATTTCAGACTTGGAATAATTGTCATACAATAAAATATGAATGTATTTACCAAATCAAATTAATTCTGCCCGCATACTAAATCACATCGACGGATGTGCAATATGCAGGTTACGTGGGACACGTTTTTTAAATAATATTTTTGGGAAAAATTCTCGTTTTGTTATATTAGGTTTGGAATCAATGCGGCGTTGTCCTACTATTTACAGTCAAAATTGAAAAGTGATTATTCTTCTGGAAGATACTGATATTGTGTATTTTTACCAGAGTGACATTGTGGTCATTGTGGTGACATTTTGTAATTGTGGTCGTAGTAAATGTGCAGTATCAGCCATGTTGATGTTTATGCCTAAAAAATCACAGAAAGTCATGGTATTGTAGTGGAAGTATTTGGTGAACATTATCTCACTGAGCAAACATACAAAATGTGGTTCAAAAATGAAAATTCTGACTTGGAAGATAAGGAGTTCCCGAAAAAGTTTGAAGATGAATGTTTGGTGACCTTGCTCGATGAAGACTTGTGCCAAACACTTCTGGAGTTGTCTACATCAATTGGAGTCGATTTCTGGAGAGTCAGAAAATAAAGAATTTGAAGAATGGTTAATGAATTGATAATGCAACTTTGCTTCATGCTAATGCAAGATTCCATGTTATGAAAGACTTTGTTAAATTATTTCTGAACAGCAATCCTATAAGTTGTTGTGGTGGATTGACTTAATACTACAATGGCAACCCGAAATAATAGAATTAATAGAATTTTTTAAGCTATGCAAGGCCTATTTCTGTTATAATTTTTTATGCATTATATCAACACAATTGTCTGCCTTATCTCTGTGTTGAATTTGTTCCAACTTTCGTAATATTTATGTTTTTTTTAGTGATGGAGCAATGCCGAGAAACATATTGATATCTTTGTTTCCAAGTGAACTTACAATGACTAATTTTTGCTCCACTAATAAAGTACTTTTTTTTTACCCTGAAATATTTAGTAATTCCATTCCCCCGCCGTAGTTGCTAATAAAAAGTATCCGATCAATGAAGTGCCATGCCTGTCCTATTAGAGGACGAGCGCCGTGCACAAAGGACTGACTTTACTACCTTGTTTCAAAAAGAGTAAGAAAAAGCGAATTGTACGTGCACTGAATCCGATGTACGGGACAAGTTTTGAGTAACATGTGGCCGACGACAGAACTCGAAATGCACCTCACACATGCAAACCGACAAAATGTAACCCCGAGCGAGTTCTCGCTTTGATTTTGTTTTGCCGGAAAAGAGCCTAATGAAGGCATCTTTGAGAACGGTCTGGTACGAAATGGGGCCGACACATACAACCACGGCGGAAGGGGGACGGGGGGTTTATATCTGGATAATACTGCAATGACACAAATAACATAGTATATAACATATTATTATATATAATATATTCAGGGTGTCACAGACCTTGACGTCATACCGATTTTGGAAGTTTTAACTTCATAGTTCAACAAAAAGTCTTGAAAATTTGGGACAATTTTGTTATTGTGGTTCTAGAAATGTTATTAACGATTATGGTTCCATAGTTTAAATAAACAATATCATTAAAATTAACCACGATAGCCGAAAATTGGTCATAGTTTCACTAAAGCTCTTGGTTGCACTTGAAAGCTCGTAACTTCCAAACAACGGTAGATTATATATATATATATATATATATATATATATATATATATATATTACTCATCAATCTTGTTGAAGTTTTTGGAAATCGTCGACGAAAATTTGTATCCGCATTTATATACATACTACACACACATACACACACAAAGACTTTAAAATGTAAAGACATACAAAAATTTTCATATTTGATTTTATTTTATTACTATAACTCACTTTACACGAAGTTAATTTTTATAGGACGAAAAATACAATTTGAATCTTTATATATTGTGTATTATAATTTTTCAAATTGATACGAGAAATACTTTTCTCTATCAACTAGCTCAAATTTTGCTGTCGCTGGTACAATATTATTTTCCAAACTTATAGTTATCGAAATATTTCCAAGTCAGTTTTTGTTTATCAATTCATCCAACTTTCCCGTTATCATAATAATTTTCTGTTTGTGTTTGTGCAGTAATTTGATACTGTTTTGTTTGAAGATATTTTGTGTTCGATTTGTTTGCATACACTTTTCCCGGTCACGCTGGGTCGTATTGTGTACTCGTTTTAAATTCTGTATTGTTTTAATGTGAAAAGATAAACAAATGCTTTCGATTCAAGTTTTATTGAACACAGGTTGTATTTTCTACCTCAAATAAATTTATTTCTGATACAATTACTTGGGATATGGAAAAGCTCGCTTGGATAAAATTCTCGGCTATTTTATTTGCACGAATGGTTACACTACAAACCAACACACATATTTATACAAAATTAATCTTATATATAAAAATGGATCGCAAAATGTGTTGGTAAGCGCATAACTCAACAACGCCTGGACCAATTTGGTCAATTCTTTTTTTAAAATGTTCGTTGAAGTCCAAGGATGGTTGTTACGGCGAGAAAAAAACGATAATTGCCGGGAAAACCCTAAAAACAGCACTTTATTCTTTAATCGAGTAGGCAACGCAATTTGTAAAAAACTGATCTATGTCATGACATTTTTGTGTAGTTTTTGATAATCTAATTTTGATATATTTTATATAAACATAGAAATATCTTTCTATTAATCAAGCTATATTGGCAGCCAAAAACATTGATGTAAATTAATTCAAGAACAAATTACTGGCGAATCAGTTGATTCGGCAACTAACCAAGACGATCCACCGGAGTTTTTAAACTCGCTGGATTTGCTAGGATTGTCACCTCACAATCTTCAATTAAAGGTTGAATCGGCAATTATAATGTTGCGAAATATCGACCAACTATATTCAAAGGATAGTATAAAGCAGAAGATGTTCTCGCACCATGCATCCCAATGCGTTTCCAGTGCGTTTATGGTATCATTAAGTGTTTGTGCTATTAATTTAGAAAACCCATGTTTCTCACATGGAAAATTGTATGTTGTTTGTTCCCGTATTGGAAAACCATCAGATTTGTTTGTCTATGCGCCAGGTAATCAAATAAAAAACATCGATTATCACAAAGCACAAAAATGAAAATTGAACTGATTTTTGAATTATGATTTACATTATTAAAATTACTTAATTTTAAAAGCTTATGGTGCTTATTCAATTAATTTTAATTCACAGCGAATTATTACCAGAGTGACGGTTCTGTTCAGGATAATTTTTTGCAAAGAATAGAAAAAAGGTAGGCACAAAACACCGCCACATTACAATTTTTTTTGACAGGACGAAGTCTGTCGGGCCGGCTAGTTTAATATAAAAATAATAAAGATAGTAACTTATGATTGCAGAGCATACTTACCATTTCAATCAATATTTTAACAAAAAATCTTTTGAAAAACGAGAGTTTTTTTTTGCAATAGGTTATAAATAATATTAACAATTCGTATCGACATTTTGGATAGTGTTTTAAAAATTCATTAAACAATAAAAATATTGATAAGAAATATATACTTTTACAATTAGTCCTGCACTTGTTGAAACTTAGTTGCAGGTACCTTTTTTAATAAAAATCAATGAAATATTGAGATAGAACATAGAGATACATCTTGACGTCTTACGACATACTATTATTAATTTAACAATGAAGACATCAAATTGAGAACACATTACTATCACCACATTAATATCACCACGATTTGAGACCAAGGAGGGGGGGGTCCAAAAATGCTTAAAAATGAATCACGTGATTAATCGACGCCCTTCAATTGCCTTTGTAGTTCAACTTTTTTTATTCTTTTTTTATATTTACAATCACTACTATATTTACAACTGCACAGATAAGGACATTTAGCAAATTTGTTAATTTACAATTGCCAACTGTGAAAGTAACATTGTATATCATAATGACACCTTGGAAAACCAACTCAATAGTTTTTTTTTCATTTGTTATTAATAATATTAATAACAAAATATAAAATTTATATCAGAAATCTATATATATAACGGTTTTTACTGTCCGATAACAAAGGCCAATTTAGATGTGGCAGCCCCCATTAAATGGTGCCCCCCGACAATGGGGCATGATATTCCGCGATTTTCCCAGGGATGGCGGAGAGAGCTCGCGGAACCTAACCCAACCTAACCTGTTTCATGCAGATGATCGCCATGGGCAGCGCTTTTAATTATTTCAGCGCGCATTCCCATTCGACGGAGCCACGTCCTTTTATCGAACTTTGTATAAACTATACGCCACGGAATGGGAAATATGCACTGAAACAAAAATAAAGAAAAACGCTCCCGGTAAAATATCTATGGTCATTTTATAATTCGCGGGGTTCGTGGTAATTCGAAGGAAATACTAGGTAAAACATGTCATTTTCAAATTGGTAAATGACTCATTTTTTGTTTACTTGAATTCTTAATATGTAAAAAAAAGTAATAAAATTGATAATATCAATTCGCAATGCGTAATACTTGACGTGGACGCTATAGCATTCATTGCATATAATGATTGAAATATGATAATATGACCATTATCACAAACGATATTTAAATATTGGATATCACAAATTAAAAATAAAATGACTGTAAATTTTTGTACCTTTACTGTCCGCGAACGTGTTGATAGTGTATCAAAAATATTCATAGATAACTTCAAAAAGTCCTCATTTTTAAAAATGAATATTGATAATATACCAAAATATCTCACTGCTTAATATATGTACATTTTCAATTATTCACTTCTCTATTCAAATTTTATCTAAATAAGCTCAATGCAACTTTGTTAACTAAAGAATGGTATTATTGTATCGGACTATGCTCTATTATTCTAAAATTTACATTATCATGCTTGAATGTATTCTAGAACTCTAACAATTCATGATTCATTATACAACTAAGTGTATATTGTAATTGAGATAAAAATTATGAATTGGTTTCTAGATTCTTTTTATATGAGTAAGGGTAAAAGATTATTTGTTGGATTTTTTAATGTATATTGGCTAATGGTATTAATATAATGATTTGACAATTATATTTTTAAATCTGTATTACATGTAAATAAATTAATAAAACAATTGATCTTTCAATGTTTTTAAAACGAGGTAGAGTGAAGTGAGTAACTTTAATTAAATTAACGCAATTACAGATATTACAAGTTTGTTTGAAAGATCAATTATAAATCGCCCGTGAAAACTATTTTGGAAATAAAAAAAATCACTAGATGGTAAACTAGTAAATAATCTTTTTATTACACTAGAGAAATATAATTGTCGTCTAGATAGAATCATAAAACAAAGCTCGTTTGAGCAGATATATTTATTGAACTGACATATCAAAATTGCCAGGACCGATACAAGTACGAGTATGTGTTAATTTTTTACTCGATTTTATGAACTACCACACTATACACAGAATAATCAATACAGTGAGTGAACTTTAACGTAAAATAGAAATCGGCTTTTGAATCAATTAATTGGATATTGCAATACATCAAACGCAAATTGACTATTCAGCTATCAAAGAAAAATCATCTATGTGTTCTATATTATAAATGCCACATATAAAATTCTATTTCAATGCACTAATGGCAAAATTGGCATATCAGATTTGTCACGTATGGAAACATGCATTCGAATAATTTTCAGAAACATATGCAAATAGAATTCGGAATGAAGTGAATATAAATTAATATTATTTGATAATAATGACCGCATAATGAATTTATACCAAATAACGTATGTTGAAAGCTTGTTCATTGGATTGATAGAGAATTTTTGAACATAATGAACTTTGGAAAGAAATTACGTAACATCATTTTTTAATGTTAGTTTTGAACATTGAATTTCTAATTTTGCATTGATTTTTGAAAGTCTCATTTATCCTCATATTTCATCTTGTGTTTAAGAAAAAAGATATTTCTATTTAATTCATATAGCATCTTAGCTATATGACTCCTAAAATGCTATAAATTGATAAATTTTTCTCAAAAACAAAATACCTTTTAAATTTTCAAAATTGTTTCTACTGTTAGGAAAACGTCGACGAAATTTCAATGTTTGGCACAAACCTACATCTACATCTACATACATACTTTTTCCAGTTTGATATCACATTATTCAAAATGTCTTGAAGCTTTAAAAAAACAAACTTATAAATAACATTTTGTAAAAAATAAATTTTTCTTTAGAAAATTTATCAATAATATTTCAATTTTGGAATATATTAAGTAGATAATATATATGGTTGAAAAAACTTTCAAATTGATTAATAAAAAATTATCAACAATATTTAGGTAATCCCATTTTATCAAACTCATTTTCGTTAAATTTAGTCAATTGCCAGAAATATGGAAAATATTTTTTTATATATCTTTAAGTTTCAAAGGGTATATAAGTGTTGGGTATATGTATGTATGTAAGTGCAGATGCAATTTTTGTCAAGCATTTTGGGAGCACGGCCAAGCGATTTGAATGATTCAAAATGCCACGTACCACCAGTTAATGATGTCAATATTTTCGTCAAATTTTATGCAATCTAGGTCGATATTTCCATTTATTTGCCGTAGAGGCATGTAGTCTTAGCTTCAAAATGTACTTTATGTACAGCACAACCATATAATTCGTGTTAACATTATTATTATCGCAATAACATATTAGATAGAACCCATTACCCTAGCATATAATATATTCCATCTGCCATAAATGTCCTGTGCCAACGTCGTCCGTTCAAAGACGGTCCATCATCGTCTAATATCTCGTAGCCGTCTTTACCCAAAGTGTAACCGACGGTTTGGAAGCGCACACGGCCGCTTCTTGTAATTCATCAAACACACGAAGACGTTTCTATCGTGCATGCAAATTGCATTCAATTACATAATATGATTCCGATGCCACGGGACATACTGCCGGAGGCGCAGACGGTTTCTCGAGACACAGAAGGAATAGTTACCAATTGCTATGAGAATTCTCTAATGTACGGAAATAGTTCTTTGATCACATTTGGGGTTTAAATTCACTGAAATAATAAATGATGGGCAAGGTCTTTGGATTCTTGTTATGATCCAGTTGGTCTAACTATCAGGGTAAAAATTAGGAGTAACATAAAATGTTTTGCCATCTAGAAAATTATATAATGACAACAAATATTCATACTTAACAAAATGTCTTAAATGCACTTTATTACACATCTTACAATTTTCAATTATTTTTCATAAATAAACCACTTCTCACAGACCTATAATATTTTGAACTGTTCGGTTTGGGTATCAACTCTTTCATCGAGCGAAGTTTTATCAAATTTCCAGTAGAGTAAACCTAAAAGCTCTCCTTGTTAGAATAGCGACATTATAACCCAGATGATAGTTGTTTCCTCCTGGACTAAGGCTCTCGATTTCTTCACCCTTGGTAAGAATCAAGCTCAGACCTTTCTAATTTATTGTGCATTTATATACTGACACATAACAGACCAAAGTTATGGCAAGGCTATGTTACGCTACAACTTCCATACATTATGCTACTGAACTATACTGTATAATATCAAATTTGTTGTGCTTTCAGGCGTTTTACATGTAAACTGCGTAGTTATTTGTATGTTATGAAGCTGGGTCAGACGGGTCTTTCTGTTATCAAAGATAGTTTTTTTTTTACATTTGTGCGGTTTCTAGGTTATGATTCCTAACGACCTGAGAAAAACATGGCTTTTGGCAAAAATTAGAACGATTTAATTTGAAAAATTCTGTATAATTTAGCTTTTCCATAACATTCGTCTGTTATACGGCATGATCGGTCCATTAATCTGTATTCTCCACTTGAATCGCGCGCCATGAAGACTTGCCCTAATACATTATAATCCTCCAAAATTTCCAATATTCGTAACCATGTATATCAAGTCATGACGACGATGGGGATGATGGGTATGATGTCTTAAGTTCTTGCATCTAAGAGGTCCACGTGCAACTACCTTAAGCGATCAAATACGTTCAATAGCCGACGTTGTACATTAGCATATCTGCATAACAAATGCGCTTGGTCACTTTCTGCCAGAGTGGCATTGGAAAAAAATATTAAAGTTTAAATAATAAGCTTAAGATTTCCTTCTACTAAAAGTTGTGAATTGATCAAACCATCAAAACGTTGTGATCAATAGTATCAAATATTTTGATATGCTTTTGACGATAGATTTTCAATTGTAATCATAAAAATATATGCAAATGAGATTGCACCTTTATCAAAATATTTTTTATCAACAGATATTGATTTTCTGTGATAATTGGGGGTATTAAAAAGTAAGACAATACGCTGTTTGTTAACTATATTATTTTTATCTCAATATTTTGTCCTATAACAGAATATCTCATGAAATTAACTTTCCGAAGAAAAATTGTTTTCGCCAGAAATGGTAGTTGTATGTTTTTTGGTAATTTTAAATGTAAACAAAATTATACTCAAGTGTTTTTACAATGCCTCATTCTCTCGTGGTTTTTAGTATAGACATGTCCAAAAAAAATAATTCAATTTTTATTTCCAAAGTTCCTCCGCACAGTTCGCACCCTTTACGACCCGTGTCACGTTATACGTCAATTCATTTAATAAGTGCACAAAGTTGACCCTTTCAAAACGATGGTTACTTTCTAACTGTTGGAGACGGATCTTGTGTCGTCTTCTTGGCCTAGTTTCAAGTGCTTTTCGAGGGGTCAAGTCATGGTAACAAGGTCCCCAAACCATAAAACAAGAGCAGTATGAAACAGAGCGCGAGGGCTGCTCTGGGGGCATGGGGTCGCCGTGAGTTGATGTGATGGGAATATCAAACATTCATGATATTGGAAACAATACTTAAGAATAACAATATTATATATTTGATGTTAATATTATTTTATGAATCGCATGATCTACGTGCGTGCATCGGTCTGTCGTGTCGAATTTACACAAATCGTTCCAAGTATATAACCATCCCTTCCCGGTTCAATCAATCAAATATTATTTATAGCAGCCGGACTATTATAATTATTCATGTGCAGTTAATCTCGGTCTAATCTATCGATTAGACATGAATAAATAATACTGCGTCACCTCATTTCGACCGAGTCGCTTACCAATTTATCAATAAATGAATTATTGTATGTTTTCCTGTATGCCAATCCATTGATATTGTACATGCAATCTCACAAAAGCTCTTAATCAATAACCAAGGGTACGTATTAAACACCAAAGTGTATTGTTTATACTGTGCCCTCTGACGTTATATTAGTTTACATCCTACCTTGCAGGTAGATCAATGATGTCTCGGATTAGAAACTAACAGTATAGCTATAATATTGAACCGAGCTATGTTATTCAAAGCGAAGATTGTTAAATTAAATTGAATCGCTATCACATATATACAGTAGCGAAGTACTAATCATTTGGAATTGGCAATTTAGACATAACTTTAATCAGTTCGAACTGCGAGCGATTATTAACTGCGACGCATATGCAGGGGAATGGATTTATTGAACATTCCTAATTCCTAATAAAGCTCCGAGCTCTGAAATTAAAAATTTCATATTCCATATTGATTTATTGATAAAATAAACTGAATTATCTACGAATCATTTACTTTTAATTAAGCTAAATTCAAGTAAGTAATAATGAAGATTTGATGGAAATCTGTTTTCTTCAGCACATACTTGTTTTTACTCATTAGTACAATTAGTTGAGATTTTTGGGTAGAAGTATAGTTTATAAATATCCTACGTAAATTTTTAATTTGCTAGTTTTATTCGTCTCTAACACGCCTCATTTCTGATTAACCGTTTATTGTCTTTAATTACACTCTCTACAATAAATATCTCTATTCTTTTGTTATTTTATTCATATGCCATGCTATTTACGCCAATATTCACAATAAAAATATATTTAAATTACAATAAATCAACAGTATTTCACCGACCTAGGTCTAGGTCTAGTCTCAGTCTCCTCTCATCTCATGTGCAATTTCAACTTAGGAAATCTGACGATAATAAATCTTCGACAGTGCGATGTATAGAATGGTGCGCTTTTATTTATTAGGTAATATAATCACAGATATCCAACTATCTCAGTTCACTACTGATACAGTATAATGTATTGCCAGTTCGCCTGCAAATCCCATTGAAATTTTATCTGTATAAAGCGAACATAATCAAATTTTAAATCGAAACTGAAATTAATACATTCGGATTTCCGCGAGGTAAATGTAAATTCTAAGGGGGATAAAGGACTCTATGAAAATTTGTGATATAGGCAGGCACACAGATATAAATGAGTCTGTGAACTTATAATTTATTTATCAAGCTATCATTTAAAACAAGAATGTTATACACATTAAAAATATATATGTACTTTAAAATATAAAAAATTATAATGCTTAAATTTTGATTTAATTGCTAGCATAAATGTTAAATGTTGCAATACAAGCAATTGTAGTCGATTTTTTGTAGTGGCAAATTAGTAAAATCGATTAATGCATTATTTATCGTGATGTTTTACAAAGTATTACTGGTTCATTTTGTTTTACTTTTATTTTATAAAAAGTACGACCAAGGACTTCCGTATCATTTCCATTCCTCTCCCAATTCGAGTCAAGATTTACATCATATCTTTTCGCCTGTATGAATTCAATGTGAGGCAAAAAAATTGTACAATTGTTTCTATGCAGGCAACAACGATTGGCTATGCATTAGATGTTTGTTTTTTTATTTTCTTGGATTTATTCCCCGGTCGTTGTATATTCGACTAATTTATTTGTTTCCGCCCGAATCTGTGCTCTCGTCCGCGAAATTTTTTGCTGCGCACACAGCAAGTTGTTTATGTCATTAATGATAATAAACAGAAATGTGGTTCAAAAGTGGGAACATGTAAATCTACGTAATAACAAAAATTGATAAAATAATTATACGTAGAATTATTTACACAATACTTTATTATTTACTCCGAAACAGTTTGACCGATTTTTATGAAATGAGAATCATACCTAATACATATATCTCATATGTTAAACGTTGGCCATCCTTAAGATTTCTTGTATTTTTTGAACCAATTTATTATACAGTCAACCCTCCGTTAACACGGCATTTTGGGTACTCGGTTCCCATACTACGCGGAGATAAAAATCCGACAACTCTCCGACTACACGGACTTCCTATTACACGGTTTTTATTCAACAGCCCATAAGTTTCTTGCGCAGGTTTCTAGGATTCTAGGAATTTGATATCAAAAGGATATTAAGTAATGTAAGTTTTGTTATCGACTTCTATCTTTTAGACATGCCTGATTATATAATAGCTGTTGGGCCTATTTTTGAATAAGGTGTCTGTCATACATGTCATTTTGTCCGTATTACTCCTACTTCAAGTTGTATTTCTTGATCTCCATAAAGCATCTGCCATTTGTACTAACTCTAAAAATAAGTCTCTCATAACACGGTTCCCATACAGCACTATATAAATTTAAATAGAACGCACTACAAATTGGCCTGAATTGTATGTTAAATACGAGTTTTTTATAGCACGGTTCCAAAATTTCACCTTCCTGTCTTAATCTATGCTGAACTAGTGGGGTGTATTTCATCGTGCCTTAAGGCAAATTGCTGGAACTTCCCGTGTCATAACAAAATGTTAGAGGAATTCTGAATGTTTTCAAATAGATTATTATTAATATTGTAACATTGTCTAATATTTATAAGAATTATATAAACTGAATTGCAAAGCTGAAATTACTTGTTTAAAGTATATTAGAACTATAGTCAGAATTAAAAATAAAATCTGATTTTTTTTCGATAAACAAAAAAAAATTAAAAAAAAAAGAAATTGAAAAAAAAATTGAAACAAAAAAAATTTTATTCCAAAATCAATTATTTTGTTGAGACAAGCAAAAAGTCCTTTGAATCATTTAAATCGGACGCTTAGTTCTCTCAAAAACTGCCATTTTTTACACATTCAGCTCCGTATCTTCGAAATGGTTGGGCCTGCCTTTGCCAAAAACTAATAAACATTTCTCCCAATCATTACTAATTAAATGTTTTTTAGATCATTCAAATCGGATGCTCCGTTCTCTCCAAAACTATTTTTATTTTCTGCACTCTTTGTTCTTTATCTTCGTAACTGCTGGACCTATCTTTGCTAAAAACAAATCAGCTCATCTCCCTATCAATAAGAATCGAATGTTTTGTAAATCATTCAAATCGGTTGATCTGTGCGATCAAAAACGTGACTGGAAATTTGTATCCATGCATACATACATACACACACATCCATTTTTTCTGATGTATGCCAAAATATTCAGAAACCTTCGAAACGTCGAGAAATGTAAAACTTTTCAATTTCGATTTTCGGCCCATTATAATAACTTACCCTATTTTGATTCCTTTGGGAAATCCCAAATGTGATCAAATAAACCGCAGAACTATTATTGATTAAAAATGATCACAAATTGGATAATAGTTTCAGTAGACCATGACTTATGATTAGTAAACTACCCCCCAAACCTTCGTACAAATCATCAGCCTAATATCTAATCAAGTAAATCGTCGAACCGTCATCGGCACCCAATAATGATATTACCTACCTGCCTACACCTGCCTACACCTGCCTGCCGCCGTTGCAGTCGGGCTTTCGGGCTTTCGGCCGTCGAACAATGACAGCGCGTTTCATTCGGCATTAGGAGTCATGATTTTCAGCGCATCAGCGCCGACTGAGCCCGATATATCGTTGTACTCTGATATATACACGGGTTCTGATAATCGATATTGCCATTCCGAACATAACACCTGTCAATGCAGTATCGAGTTACACGTCTATCCAGCTCCTAATTGAATGTGCCGCGCTCTAATGCTACGATAGATAACGTTCGATGTCGAACGCTGTTACGGATAATATTCACGAAAACCGAAGAAAATTTTCTAGGGGGCAAGGTCAGGGCAATGGTAATAAGAAATATGTATTTTTTATATTGTTAGTGCAAAGAAACTTCATCAATGTAATTTGGAAGCGTTGTTCCTTACTGGCGTTACTGAAATGCTGAAATAAACATCGCGCTTCTATCTTGAGTTAACATTACAATTTCTCCAAAAACTTGGGAAAATTGCTGGAACTTCTCGTACCGTAATCAAACATGCTATATTGTGCTCCGTATCTCCGAAACGGCTGGACCTGCTACTGCCAAAAATTATTCAGCACGTATCCTTGTCAAACTGATTATAAACATCAAACACAAAGAGCTAAGCAATGTTCCTTAAAAACATACAATTTGTTTTTTTTATCTTCACGAATTCTATTTCTTCTTGATCTAACTTAAACCCACGTTGTATATTTAGACGTCTGTCTATGTAAATGATTCTAGGTAACCACCCACCTTGCGCAAAAATAACGTCTATATATAAAACAAACAACTGACGTGTCGGTATTAGCAGACATGCGAATATTTTCATAATCTGGTTTCGCATCGCATATTTTATTTCAATTTCTGTGTATGGGAAAAAGTTTTCCATAAAGTATTTACATATAACAGACACTTTTGCTCTGTATTCACTGATATCAAATAATAGGGTTACAACGTTGTGCACCGGGGATAAGCTGGATGGAAAACGGCGGTGAAGGTGGCGGTGTGTTTTATTCAAATTGTACGCTTCGAAGTTCGCGTTTTCCCACAATATATTTTTTTCTATGGCATCCATGTGATACTAACATACGAATGCAGAACCGTAAAATTTCAGATTGATTGCAAAAAAAAATTATTAACTTTCCATAAGGTATTAAGTTATACTAGTCGCAAAAAATTGTAAAAGAAAATGTTTGCATATCTTTACGTTTTGATGCATTCTGAACATACCTTAGAATAAAGTTTTCAATTTTCATATTCTATACTATTTTTTAAATTCAACTTCTTCCTTATTTCAAATGAATTGGCAGTCGATTTGAACTTTAAGTACGACCAAAAATTTGCTGATATTAAGTATAGAATAGGTGCATATTTATAAAAATAGCTAAAATTACAAAAATAAATAAAAAAGAATAAATTTAAGATAATTACTATCAATAATTTATTACACTAATCCATGAGATCAAAGAAGTCGTAAAGGTGTGCTGTACATAAATATTCAAACAGCTTGTTTATGATTAAACAAATAAAGTAATTTAATTATCATATATGATATAAATCTCCTAATGGACTAATAAAATAAGATTTTTTCCGCAATTCCTCCCTGGGCAGCCCAAGAGTAAAATTACCTCCATCTGTAGGTTTTATTTGCTTTGTAAACAGATTAGTGAACTTGCTATGGAAATGAATACGAATGAATACTTTTCGCAGAATTGCGAGAATTATCTGACAAATATAGGTGTAATGCATAAATGCATGTTTTTTTATAACAAGGTAAATAGAACTTCTAATTTTATTCGTGGAAGAGAACGGAAAATAAAGAATATTTTGCAGAAAATGCAGATGTGTATATATAGTTTTTTTTAGCAAAAAGTGCTACGTTCAATTTATTACAATTTTTATACACATGCTTCAACTTTATTAATATATTCAAATGAACATTTGCTGGTTACTCATATCATAACCAAATACTCCATCATGAAATTAAAACACTTTTTAAAACCCTTAATACTATCTACATATTTTTCGTTATTATATCATTCAATTTTGTAATTTTCTCAATTATTCTAGTATTATAGGAACCTTTAATCATTAACTTTTTTTATTATAAAAATAATAACAGGCCCATTCCATTTCTTCTTGCGTAGAAATATACCGAAGGATTTGATGCAGCATAATTAAGTAAAAATATTTACTTAGCCTGAACCGCTATGAATATTTTTTATAATTAAAAGAAATAAAATTAACAAAGTATACACAGAGGATATTATTATTCATAATCTGAAATTGTAAAAGAACGATGGTAACTGGATGTTGGAAAGTAGAATTTGGTATAACGAATATACTGCCAAGTTTTGTCTGTAAAATAGTTAGGTTTGTAATCACCTTCAAAATAGATGTATTTTTGTATCAGGATAATATGGTTTAAAATATTTAAGACTATAGATTATATGAAATTTTGGCACATACAATTTCGTTTAATGACACTTGAATAACAAGGAGCAAATCATTTCCCCTTGTCGTTCTTTCCTTCCATTTGCAGTTTTGTCAAAAGGCAAGATAAACTACAAGCATTTTAGTTCATTTCTTCAGAATTGTCCGTGTTTATATTTTTTTTATTTTATATGTGTTTCATGAGCCGACAGATTGTACTTTATATATTCGCAAAGAAAGCGTAGACGGTCTGAAAATCACTCGAAACATTTTGCCAAATTAGAATGAACAACCAGACAGTTCTGGTGACAGTTTATTTCCATTTGTAGGTCACAGATAAAGTGGAATGATATGTACATTTTGAGTATTTTATATTTGGATATGTTTTAGATAAATTATTTTGTTAATTAGCCTTGGTGATATATTTAGTATATAGATAGATCAACTATCAATCGACAACATATATAGGACGTAAGTTGTTCACAATTACATGCATTTGTTTCAAATCATCGGCAAACTCTTTCAATAAAAGAATTTAATTTAATTTATTGTTTCTATAAAACCTAGTAATTTTATTTTCATTACCATGACATTGATTTTTGGCAAAGCAAGAGTTTTTTATAATGGTTTTATTGCTAGTTAATTAACTAAATCGTATTTCACTAAAACTTTTTATTTTTATTGCCGACACTTTTAATTATTCTGATCATTAGGCTTAATTATTCTGGATCGATAGGAGATAAAAAGTTTTGCAAAGTTTCATTATCTTCCCGGCCTATAGTATCCTTTATCCGTTTTCGAGAGTCCTTGTAATTTACTATGGCAATAATGACTATATATTTATAACGGAAGAAGGCAGAGGGAATGTAAATTTGCTGTTTTGTTTTGCTGAATTATTTGTGAATAAAAACGATTAGGAAGTCTAATCAAGCACGTTGGTGAAATAAATAGAAAGTAATATACACACGATTAAGGGTCTTATCGAGATGCACCAAATGGCTTTTAAATTTTTGAAATTGGTGCACATACACGTACTTTTTCCAATTTTGGTCTCTTATTCAAAATGTCGAGTATACACAAAAGTAGTTGTAAGTAGCTTTTTGCCTCAAGGCAAGTCGCATGAATATTATACCATATGAATAATAATTGACATTTAACTCTTTTGGTAAATATTCAACTTTTTTTTTTCAAGAATAAAATTTTCACTTTCACTAAAATTTAATCTACGATTCCAAATGATGTCTTTCATAGATATCTACAATATCTGATTGTATAAATTAACCCTTTCCACTCGCGAATTTCGAGATTTATATTATAATTAGTTTTTGGCGAAACAGGTTCCCGTTTTGAAGATACGGGGCAAAAAGTAAAAATAAATCATCTGCCAAAAATTATCATTAGACATCAGCAAATACTTAATTCTGGTACATGACGTTCTAGCAATTTGCCTTAATTTGATAGCAGTCTAATATAGTATAATTTGGACGGCAAATTAATAGAGATGGACAAATGCATAGAGAATGTTAAAAGAGTTGATTTACCATACGGAACTTAAATGAAAAGCATTCGGAATGTCGCTTATGTACTGTTGAGAGTAGTTGCATAATTCGAAGTCGTAAATGTATTATGATAATTAAAGTGGGTTTTAAGCGAGATTTGCAACGCGATTATACTCACTCCGCACGTCGTATAGTTCAATTTGCCGCCAGGCTAAATTATGTTGCGGTTCTGTGTACTTCTTGCAGTTGTGCAAGAAAGTTAAAACTACACATCCATTTAGAACTAGACAAAATTGCGAAAAAAGATAATGCACATTTGCGCACCGTAGCGCCGTAGCCCCTCGTAGCCCGCCGACGGAGAGTAATGCGGGATGCAAGTTTTTATTACTACTTAATTAGATATACGCAACTTTATAATCATTTCATTACACTGTGCAGTGCATAAATTAAAAGTGCTTTTAAATTTTAAAGCATTGCAAAAAACTGCTCTTTCACTGAACATCCTATGAAGCTGCGAGGTTTTAACCACAGCACGGGCATGAATTATACGCATTTGTTGTTTTTCGGATGAACGCACAAGCGTCAAAATAAATGGCTTTGAAAGCTTTGTTTGTATGGGAAGGACGATGCAGCTTTGTAATATATTTTTAAACTGATCGTTATTACATTTTACTATGCATAATTTTAAATATAAATTATGAAACTGCGTGCCTAGCTATTATACTTAATACCGTACAGTAAATTTAGGTAATTTTGTCATTTTAGGGAATTATTAACTAATAATAGTATTACTTATAATTTATTAACTAAAACTGATAATGTACTTACTTCCTCCATCAGCTATCTATACAAGACATAAATCAATTCTTCATAAAGTACAAAACAATAATTTAAGAAGATACTACATTTTTAGTGATTATAGTACTAAACAAAATTAATTAGATTCTTCTTACTTAGTCATTAGTATACACTTAAATTTTATTTTTTCTGTTTTGAATTTGAGCATCTGGTCATCATTCTGGTTTTGCACAAGTACGTATACCTCTTTTTGAATATTGAATCAATCTAAATTTTTAAAAAATCTATGTAATTTTTCACGCCCATTTAATAATAAATAATTTTGTCTCTAAAATGTTCAGAATTGTTTAATATGTTCACGAACAGAAAAAGATACTTTCAGTATAAAATAATAAAAAATTTGTTATTTTGTCCGAAATCATTTTTTTCAAAAAACTGTTTGAACTATTTATTTATTTTAATAATTATGATTAAAGATTTCTAACTTAACTACCAATTATTAAAAACTTTACTATTGCTTGATAAGGTTCCATATTTTTTTTGATACGTGGTATGATTTGGTTAAAACTTATATTGTAATTTCAATTCAACACTGATTTTCAAATTTATACCAAACTAATTTATTTCTACTATAAATGTAACTGATATTTATTTAATAATCACAAATTATAAATTGTCTGATAAAACAGACAAAGAGACAAAAGTCTCAATTTTCATTACATTGTTGCTGCTCCTGAGCTACTTAACTATTTGATTTTTGATTAATTAATTAATTTGAATAATCTTTGGTGGCAATAATAATGTTTCTTTATTAATTTTGATTTAAGATTATTAATCGTAAATATAAAAAATTAAATAAACGTAGAGATTTTGAGAGATATTACTGTAACTGGTAATATACTTAATTAGAAATATTATAATTAATAGGATATATATATATATATATATATATATATATATATATATGTACTGATAAAATTTGGACATCGTGAAACAAATTGACTCTATTATGTGATATTAACACATTAATTGCCATGTCAGTCATATGTGCCTGACGCTGAGAAGTTCTATATAAACCAGGTGAAAAATAAAGAAAAGTTATAATATGGGGCCATATGCCATTCATTTATGTGTGACATAAAAAATAGTGTTTTCCTGGAATTTTGGCAAATTGCTTTGATATATAAACTTTTCTTCATTACTTTTGATTGATTTTTCTTAATTTCTTAGTATATTTTCAACTAAATTATCTAATGAAGTTGCCATGGCCTATGTAAAAAAAAAATCGTGATATAATAATATTCATGACTTATTTTTTACTAGTTTCGTGTTGTAGAGGATTTTGCCACATGCAATATTATTTTTAATTGTTTATTACAGAAGTTTTCTATTTGATTAATTTAGAGTATTTTGTTATTTTATTTCAAAACGTGTCAGTATTGGAAGAGCGTATATCAAACTGTACGTGCACCTAATCTTAACTGTTTGCTATAAAAATCGACCATTGTTAAAAAGCATCCTTTATCCTGAGAAAAGAAAATCCTTATGATTTTCCTCGCGACTTCTTTAATAGTTCTTCAATTCCGCGAAGACGTAACATGAGCGCGTATTTTCATAGCGGATTAGATTTTGCGAGAAACGGAAACGGCATCGCAGATTTAGCGCGCCCTAGCGACAATGTGACACCGAACACGATCCGGCGAACGCGGAGCGGTAAGGCGGCAAGGCGGCAAGGCGGTAAAGGCGGTAAGGCGGAAAGCGGAAAGCGGCGCATTAGAAGGTTCTGGTCAGCCAGTGAGAGAGTTGGTAATTTCACGGTACGGGCACATGAGAAGACCAGGGCACGATCGCTTCTGCATGTGTTGGGCGGGACATATGTGTGTGGGAACGTGCTTGTTAACTCGTGTACATACATCATACAATCGCCTGTGTATGTTGTTTAATAGAGGTGATATTACTTGAGTAAATGGGGGTTGAATTCGATATCTCTGGAATTTTATGAAGACGAGATATTAGAGGCAAATGCTCAAGCTTAAGTTATATGGATCAAGAAAATCGATTGATAAGGTCTGTTAACTAACATTCCCCAGAAAATCTAATTTGCTATTTTTACATTTCCGTTACCTTCTAAGTCATTCTAAATTGTTTGGCAGTTCCAAGTATATTCTGGTCTAGAATTGTGGAATCAATCAATGTGTTTTTGGTTATTTCCAAAGCTTACATATTTAAGAATATATGTACAAAAGGATTTTTTTTAATTTGAATTATATTTGAAGATATAATAGCTATTTAACCTCGATAATCCTCTGCTTCCTACCTTCAGGAAACTTTAAACGAAACTCTTCTTCGATACATTCCCCAAACTTGCTTAACTTCTACTGGACCGATTTACTTAAAAAATTTGCAAAAATTTTAGTCTTTTTCATAGAGTTCTCATCAGTATTAACTACGCTTATCCTCAAATTCCGATTTTGACTAATTCAAACTAGTATCTTTGATCTTACAAGCCATATAATAAAATGGTGTGAAACTCATCAGCTAAAGAACTTTTTGGCTACCTGTAGGGTAAGTTGTAGTAATCGCAATAGAAAAATTTTCATATTTTTACGTTTCAAAGGTTTTGGCATACCTCAGAAAAAATTGATGTAGGTTTGTGTGTATGTATGTATGTTTGGATACAATTTTTCGTCCACGATTTCGGGTGCACGGATCAACCGATTTGAATAATCCAAAAAAACATTCGTTTCTATTGATGATAAGACGTGCTGATTAGTTTTTAGTGAAGACAGGTCCAGCCACTCTTCTTTACTATACTCTTCTACTCTTCTTTTATCTATGGGTCCAGCCGTGTTGAAGATACGGGGTAGAAATATAGAACTAGAAATTATACGGTTCAAAAATATTTCTACATTTTCAGAAAAAAATATCAAAATTTTCAAAAATATACAAAGATGTTTACTTTAAATAAAAATTTTAATTTTTCAATTTTAAAAAATCTATATACATATTTTATATGCGTTATTCTAAGAAATACATTAATCCTCGGATGGATTTCTTCAACATATCTTGTTAATATGAACATTTTTATTTGTTTTGTGTTATAAGATTGTCACTGCATATTATATAAACTATAAAATATATATTAACTAATTATAATTATTTCTTCGAAAATATTTAAAACAACAGTAATTTGCTTTAAATTAGTATATTGATTGCACATTGGTTGTAGAATATTGTTTCAACTAATATTAATCTTTCTATGTTTTATGAATTCGAAAGCGATTACAATTTTATTTAGGTACTTCTTCCAGCACTATAACGTGGAATAAACCAGAAAACATGTGCATTGTGCGTCCAATGGAACCAGTCAAATTAAAGTAATGCTTTGGGGAGAAAATACTCTCATAAAGAAATGCAGAAATAAAACTCTTTTGTCTTTGAATTGTTTGTACAAAAGCAAAAGGTAATAACTAAAGATTAATGGCTGTACTTAGTAAAACGTACTCTGTTTCGTTCGTGTTATATCAGAGGGTTGTTGGAAATGCACAAATTCAACGAGAAAATAAAATCTATTTCACTCTTAACGATGTGAACTAAAATTAGGAAAGGCGTTGTAAATTTTCACTTAACTTACTAATAGAACATGTGCAATTAAATGACTCTGATCAGGTGCCAAAAAAAAAATACATTTCGTAAGATCAATCTGGTTGCTTTCTATGTTTCTGAAAATATAGTACCCACCGCAAATAATTTATAAATCGAATGATTGAAAACTAATCATTTTTTTTTCCTTAAAAATTCAAATTGATGAATCTAACTAAAATATTTTAAGACTATACATTGAATGAACGGAATTTAATAGGTTTTGATTATAATAAATCTTGTTAAATAGTGTGTAAATTACTGAAGATTTTTAAATTGATTCATTTGTCATTTTTATCATTCAAAGTTTTTATTTAAAAATTTAGAAACAAATATTCGGCTCGTTATTAAAATTGATACACATATTCAGTGTTTTTGTGTAAAAATTATTCTATTCAAGCGAGATTAATATTATTACTTATATTGGTTTAAAATTTAGCTTTAATACTAATTATTTCTAGTGGTTTACCTATACACTTTTGCTAATTAAATTTTTTATTTATCCAACAGTGAATCATTTAACTTTATACGCAATAAAATAAATATTCATATGCAGTATTAATTATTATATTTTATTCTATCTCGATACATTTAATTAATAATCTGTTAACCATGAATAATTTCGCATCTTTTCACATACCAGTTTTAGTTTCAACCCTATTGCACCTGTTTGATTGCGATCAAAGAAAAATATGATTTATTTAAAAAAAACTAATGATATTTGATTGAAATTGCATTTGATTGATCTCTGTGAATCAAATCAGTATATAGCAGCAAAACCGTTAAAGAATCATTGTGAAATATTCTCATTTTTACATAGAGCGGTCAGGTAAAAGAGAGTATAAATTGAATTTGCCTGAAACCAAATTTTAAATGAAGTTCTCTTTTGTGCCGTTAAAGTTAATTTGATTTTTGATTATATAGAGAATAGTTAACTACAAACTTTTATGTTATTTGTTTTCTGTTTTGATACAGCGAGGAAAAATGTATAATTAAAATTAAAATTAGTGCGTGGATGTAGATTCTGCGTTGCGCTTTATCAAAATATAAATTTATTTTATATACTCCGACACGTTTGTGGAAAATCAAACAAATACGGGTAGGATTTTTATTGATTCAAATAATTTTGAACGAAAAATAAATAGCATTGTTACATTAAAGCCAATGATGATTTTTTTTAATTATTTTTGTACTAGCTCATTTGTTAACTTTTTACTTCTTATTGCTATCACCTCAATTATTAAGTTTATTTATGTCCAAAATGTGGTAATGTTAATTAGCCGAAAAATACGGGTAAAATTGAATGAAAAATTTGAACCCTTATTTTTGGGTCAATGCACGGGACATCAAAACTTATTCTAGAGGTATGGTTTCTTCAGCAGAGTATCTTATTTTGATCCTTAGTATCCGAAAATGATATGTGCCTATGCGACTTTTTGACCCATATATAGATATTCTGAAATCATGGGTATGGTCAGGAGCCACTTTTTGGAGACACCCCACTTTATCACCTCTAGAATAGACTATTTTCCAAATAAAACATTTATTAATAACATGTAACAAATATAGTAAAAACATTGTTTTTTTATCCATTGTAGCCAATTCTCGATTGAATAAATGCAGCAGATTCAGTATTAGACTACCAGAATCGTTTCTACCTCGTCATCCGTACTAGATATTAAAATATAAATATGAAAAGCATCACATCGGCCATTATCATTTGCTGTTAAAGTATATCAGGTTTAGCTGCATAAACTAACCGCTCGTTTCTGACATATAAGTCGTTATTTGTGGATGTGCCACGGTCGCGCCGTTATTAAACGCAATAAATTTGAGTGTGCGTCTAGGCGGCTGAAAAACAATATAACGATGTTATGAATTTATGTCTTATGTGTGCTCTAAAGCGAAAACCACCCGCAAACTACAATAACTATTGATAAATATCTCGCTCTAACGTTACATTTAGTGCCGCTTTGGGAAGAAGCCCGAAATTGCAGCCGAGCCTCGCTTAACGAGTAACATTTTGCCCAGAAAAGAAAAGCATTCGTAAAATACAAGTTATGTGCAATGAGAGCTCTCTCATGGCTACGATCTATGAGCTTTCAATCAGAGGTCTCAGGCGTCTCGGGCTGCTTGATGCCAAGCAGTAGTGAAATCGATTTCCACTTGATAATATAAATAGAAATACGTTTAAATTAAAATTTATACGTTTAAATTAAAGAATTTAAGATAGTCCACACTCCAACCAAAGTTTCTTAGGATTTTTGAGACTCTACTTATGAATTATACAAGATTGAATAACAAAGCAGACAAAAATGAAATATAGTTAAATTTCAACATACTCTAGCTGTGCTTTTATTTCATTTTGTGCTTCTTATTTGATCTGAGAATCCCTGTCCATGTACGCTTGCGGTTATGTTCGTGTGTTTCAATATTTTTTATCTTTTTTCAGAAACATGGATATTATAAATAGACAAAATTTACATGCTAATACCACGAAGAAAATGATATAAGAAATGCATTATTCTCATGTACGTACATGTATTTCATGTTATTCGTATCCACTGATGATGACAACTTTTTGTCGGAACTCATGGAAAAGTAGGATTCTCTAACGTCTTTTTTATTTGATGGCATAATCCGCAACATTTTATGCATATCATGAGAATTAAATTGGGATTTAGTAGTTTCGTAGGGTAACTTATTGTAATTGTTCAAAAATAGAAATTGAAAATTTTGGCATACCTTGTATGGCTACAATTCGGGCAGATCAACACGGATCAACTTATTCGAATGGTTCAAAAAGCATTTTATTTTTATTGTTAGGGAGATGTGCTTAATTATTAGTTTTTGGCAAAGCTAAATTTGCAAAAAATTTGAGTTTTTTTAGAGCTAAGGCCGATTTGAATTATTCAAAAACTTTCTGCCTAGGAAAAAAGTTTCAAATTTTGAAATGAGTGACTTACAAATTACAAGTAACATCATAATTGAGTTATGATAAAAGTGTTCGGACTGATATGGGTTACTCTGGATCATACTCTGATGCTGTTCAGCTCGACATTAGTGAAATAAACTACCTCGCAATTATCGTTTCAAAGTAATAGCATTTGCCTCGTTCTAACTGCACGAAAAACAATATATGTTGTTGTTTCGTAATATTCCACAAGTAGAACATTGCAATGGTCTATCTAATCAACTCAAACAATACATGGAGAAATTTAACTTCTTTGACTCGCAGTTGTGATAGTAATTTTAAAACTGGTGCAACTATGAGATAGAACCATTGTTAGCAAATTGCATATTGTTTTGCTAAGCATATATGGCTCTTCATCCCGAGTTCGTTTTAATTAAGTTCATATCTACCAATTTGTCTTATCAGACGATGGAACTAGAGCATTTTCTACTTCCACGGAATTAAAACTATTTTTACAAATTCGATCAAGTTGCGTTTCTTCTTGTTGCTTTACTATATTTAAATTAAACTACTCCCTATGTATAAGTTTTTGAAGAAGTTATGCTTTCACCAGAAAATGCGATTTGCTAAATTTATTTTTTCTTGGCGTTCAAAAAAAATTGGAAAAGTATGGGTGTGAATAAATATTATATTTATTTTCCGAAATCTTATTAACACATGTTATTTCAAAAATGCAGTTATTTTATATATTCGTTTCATGATATTTGTTGATATTGACGCTCTAAGGTAAAATAGAACTAAGAAAATTAAGAACAACGACAATGCTGATGATCATTGGCTGACTACTTGCGATGGAGGAGATTTTACAGGCAATTGGAAATCGAAGCGTAGTACTGGGTGGGAAGCAGAAGTTTAGGAAGTAAAAATCGAATAAATGTAACGTGAATAATGGTAATTAGTTAATAAAGGCAATAATAAACTAGTGTTGCATGGCATCGTGCCTTAAGGCAAATTGCTGGAACTTCCCGAACGGTAAGTTAAAATTTTTAAATGCTTTAAATTATTTCGAAAATTTGATTTTTTTTACGAAATATCAAAGCGCATTACGCTGCATCTCTGTATAATGGTTAAACATTACAAACTTTGGCTAGATTAATGAAGAGAAAATGTAAAAATATGAATATCAACAAATGTCCAACGTAAAAGTGCACGTTTTACACCAAAATGAATATTAGTTTCAGGGCCTTTTCACTTCAATTCAATAGTTTTTAAGATATGCGAGGTTGATGGGTGGCTCGCTCCGCTCTCAATACCAGTATTGAAACAGTTTGTACGTTTTCAAAAATGCATAATTCGATTTTGATGAAACTTGACACACATTGTTACTATACTTTACTAAGATTGTGACCAAAATTTAAAGTTGGATCATTCAATAGTTTCTGAGATATGCGAGGTTGATGGGTGGCTCGCTCCGCTCTCAATACTAGTATTGAAACAGTTTGTACGTTTTCAAAAATGCATAATTCGATTTTGATGAAACTTGACACACATTGTTACTATACTTTACTAAGATTGTGACCAAAATTTAAAGTTGGATCATTCAATAGTTTCTGAGATATGCGTGGTTGATAGGTGGCTGGCTCCGAGCTCAATACTAACATTTAAAGTTTAAATCATTTCTAAATATGCCGTGAACCCCCGTTTTTATTTCGTGGTCCCACGTGGACCCACGTGGACCCCCAAATTTTGTTTTCCCTGCCGTGGACCCCTTAAAAGTTGCCATGGACCCCTGGGGGTTCATGTGGACCACTTTGGGAATCGCTGGTCTATATGAACACGGTCATAGATAAGGAACACGGTATTCTAATAAGGATATTAGTTGACAGCAAATTCAACTCATAAATGTGTCATCTGCCATATTTGTTGGTCGTCGAATTTCACATTAAAATCCGCTAGAGGAGAGCTTGCCCTATAAAATTTATTAGCATTTTAGCGTTGGTAGCATGTCAGCGGTTTGACAAGTTGAGTTGAACCTAAATGCGTTATTTCCTATTCCTTCTGTTTTATATTATTTGAGAAATAAAAATTATTGGTTAATATTTATAAATCGCCGAATGCTCGTGTCTATTTATTCGAATTGCATAAAATAAATCAACGCATTTGTAATTCATTCATGAACTTTTCTTGTCAAAGAATTAAGAAATTGCATTGTTAACCTAAAAATGGCTGGTGTTTTGTTCGAAGATATTTTTAATGTGAAGGATATGGATCCTGAAGGCAAAAAATTCGACAGGGTTAGTCGATTGCATTGTGAATCAGAATCATTCAAAATGGATTTGATACTAGATATAAACTCTTGGATATATCCTATGGAACTTGGAGACAAATTTCGACTTGTTCTTGCTACTACTTTACGAGCAGATGGATATCCAGACAGTGGACCAAATGATTGGAGTCCGATAGAAAGTGAAGGATCCAGAGCAGACAGTTTTGAATATGTTATGTCTGGTGAATATATGAACTTTTTTACATTGAGCTAACGTGTTAAAGAAATTACATGTAATTCTTTTATATATTAGGAAAAATATACAGACTTGAGGGTGACGACAATGCCATGGAGGCATCTAGTAGGTTAGCTGCTTATGTTTCATTTGGGGGATTACTAATGCGTCTTCAAGGTGATGCCAATAATTTACATGGATTTCAAGTTGAGCAACACATATACCTATTAATGAAGAAGCTTGCGTTTTAAGATATAGGTCATCATAATTAAGATTCATTAAAATGCATCGTTTTTAGTTTTAATATGTATAGAATATTTAACTTCCCAAAGAAGAAACTTAGGTTGATCTATTTCCTGAACATATTTTTTTAAAGGGATTGAAATATCAATCTAATCTAAACATAATCAAAAAGAAATTCTTAAATAATGTTTAAATGTAAATCTACAATCTGCCTAATGTGATTTATAAATTATTAAAAAAAATATTTCCAAAAGTCCAAAAGGCATTTTTGTATGTAATAAATTTACACAATTCAATCTGTTCAATCTTAAAAATAATATATCAGGCTATTTTGACTGAGCTGGTCCGAGCTTATGAATTGTATTGTCCAGGCCGTAGATAAATAAACTTTTATTATTAAATAAAATAAATAAAACAACTTGACAGTTTGCGACGTTCTTCACACGTTTCTGGTTGTTTCTCTCACCGCTAGGTGTATGATTTTTATGTTGGTGACATTGACAGTACTTTTCTGTTTATAACCAAAATGTCAAATAATTCTAATTTTGACACACTAAGCAAAAGTCAAATTTTAGTAGGACCATTTCCTGATTACTTTTTATATTTTATACTATTTATATTTTTGCTAATGGAATTTCTATAGGTATTGTTAGATTTGAAGTTTTTGAATTATAATAAATAAAGGATGGTCACTATAAACAAAAATTATATTATTATGAAATATTAGTGATAAATTTTAATGATAAAAATTAAGAAATTTATTTGAAAAAAATGTGCGACACTATAAGTATGGAAGTAGCAGATGACGAGGATTGTTCATATTTTCAACAAAGTGAGCTATTTGCTGAGGGCCTAACAGTCATGGAAGAAATTAGGCGCCAGGGAAAACTGTGTGATGTCACTTTAAAAGTAACGTTGGAATTTTGGGGCTTGTCCCTGCATTAAGTCTACTTATAACTTGCTTTATATAATATAATATGCGTTATTTAAATTTATATTTTTGAAACAAAAAATCCGTTTTATACTCTAATTTGAAAGTAATCGGGTTTATGAAATGCTTATTCATATGATATAATAATTATGAAACTATAATAAACTATGAATATCCTCTAGGTGGAAGACCAGTCCTTTTCCGCTCATAGAATTGTTTTAGCTGCTTCAATTCCATACTTTTACGCAATGTTCACACACAATATGGTAGAAAGTAAGAAAAGAGATATAGTTATGAAAGGAATAGAGCCAAAGTATGTTTATTATAACTTTGATAAAAAATATTTGTATAAATGTATGTATGAAATATTTTTTGTGTGTATGTGGCAGAGAGTTTTTAAAATGTTGAAATAAGTACATGTTGCATTCTTTAAAATAATGTTTTTCTTTCTTTAGAGCTTTAGAAACCCTTATAAATTTTGCTTATTCTGGCAAGGTTACAATATCAAATAGAAATGTACAATCTCTCATGGTTGGAGCTTCCTTTTTGCAACTGACAAAAGTTCGTGATGCTTGTGCAGATTTTTTAAAAATGAGGTATTGATAATAATTTCAAAAAGCCATTGAATACATTTCAAATATTAATTAAACGATTTCATTTGAAGATTTCATCCCCACAATGTGCTTGGAATAAGACAATTTGCAGAAACATTGGGATGTACTAAATTAAAAACACATGCAGATATTTACTTGGCACAATTCTTTCATGAAGTGTGTTTAAGTGATGAATTTTTACTATTATCAAATACTGAAGTATTAAATATAATTCAATGTGATGGTTTAGATATCAGTAGGTAATTACAGGATTCATTATTTTTATATTAGTTTCAAAAACTTAGAAGCAATATCAAGTTAAAGTGTTGCTTTTTACTATAGCGAGTCTGAAGTGTTTGAAGCTTTAATGGGTTGGATTGGACACAATCCAGATGAAAGACAGCAATACTTACCTGAGTTGCTGGCACATATTAGATTACCTTTATTACCTCCACAATATTTAGCTGATCGAGTAGCAACAGAAGAAATGATTAGAACATCTCATAAATGCAGGTGCATAGTAAACATTTATTACTTCTTAAATGATTAATTTTAATTAAAATAAACTTCTGTTAAAAATCATGTTAAGATAAACTGTGTTATTTTTCTGTTTTTCCAAAAGTATTTTCAACTAGTTGTTAATATTAATTTTAATATATTTATTTTAAATCAGAGATCTTCTAGATGAAGCAAAGGATTATCATTTAATGCCTGAACGAAGAAGTCTTATTCCTAGATTTCGAACACAACCTAGAGTATTTGAATATTCCATTGGACATATTTATGCTGTTGGAGGACTTACTAAAAATGGTTTGTTTATTCTTCAACAAATTATTAGAAAAATGTTCTATCTGGGATGTGTTGAATTAAATTAATTGATTATTTTATTTAATTTATCAACTTTTCAACAGAAAGTATCTAAAGTAAATTTTGTAGGAGACTCTGTATCAGCTGTAGAAACATTTGATCCTAAACTTGGCCAATGGCAAATAGGTGAAGCAATGTGCATGATGAGATCTCGAGTAGGTGTTGCTGTTTCCAAAGGTCGTTTATATGCTTTCGGAGGTTTTAATGGAACTGAGAGGTTAAAAACTGTAGAAATTTATGATCCTGTGCTAAAACGATGGGAAAAGGGTAGTCCCATGCAATATAAACGAAGGTAAATTTACCACTTTATATAAACTTAAACTTCAAATGTTTTGAATCATTTTTTCAAAAAATTATCATATTCTGAAGTTGTTATCACACTTTCTCAATATTAATATTTGAAATCATTTTTTTTTTAACTTTTTTGAATTTAGTGCTGTTGGAGTTGCTACATTAGGAAATCTGATTTATGTTTGTGGAGGATATGATGGAATAACATCACTTAATACAGTCGGTATGTTATTTTTACATTGATTGAAAAAATATATTTAATTTTTTGTATTTTGGTGATAAATAATGATTCACATTTATAAATTTTATAAATGTAATTAAAGTTTCTAGGTTTATTTTATCATACCGCTTACATCATATATTCTATTTTAGAATGTTATAATCCAAATACCGATACATGGAAATTAATAAGTCCCATGATAAAATATCGTTCTGCTGGTGGTGTGGCTTCATTATCTGGTTATATTTGGGCATTAGGTGGTCATGATGGACTTTCCATTTTTGATTCTGTTGAAAGATATGATCCCAGAACAGACACTTGGGTGAAAATGGAATCTATGCTAACAAGAAGGTGTTATTCTTTTTTTTTTGTAAATTTTTAAAGCTTATTGAAAGTAATTATGCATTTAGATTAATTGTCCCTCTTATTACAATTTTTTATATTCATCCAAACTTTATTTTTAATTTATCATTATTGGCTTCATGATTTTAATTATTATGTTGTAGATGTCGCTTAGGCGTTGCTCCTCTAAATGGTAAATTATATGTTTGTGGAGGATATGACGGTTCAAAATTTCTTCAAACTGTAGAAATGTTTGACCCTGTTACAAATTCTTGGTCATTTGTTGCGCCCATGAATGTCATGAGATCAAGGGTAGCTTTAGTTGCAAACATGGGCAAGCTTTGGGCTATTGGGGGTAAGATATAATTAGTAAAATATCTTAATTTCTCACTCAGTTTATGTTCAAAAAGTTTATAGACATTAGAAAATAAAACTTTCAATATAAAAGTAATGACTTCTAGCATATTAGCAATTTTTTCTATCTTAATTGTTAATCTATTCTTAATCTTGTGATTTTAAAACAATTTATTTTTTCTATCTTAATATTATATATTTTTTATGAACTCGCCATTCGTTATGCTAGTTTAAATGTGTTATAGGATATGATGGTGAGAGTAATTTATCAACTGTTGAAGTATATGATCCAATTGCAAATGAGTGGTCAATGGCGCCTGCCATGTGTGCTCATGAAGGAGGTGTTGGTGCTGCAGTAGTGCCCGTGATCTAGTATATAATTTTTGACAATTTATATGTGATATTATAAAAACATACGTTTGCATTCTTTGTTAAGCAGATTAATTTGCTGCTCGATTAGAAAACATTGACAAGAATAAGTTTTATTTAAAATTGGTAAAAACTTTGATCTTATTAAAGCTCTCTTTATTTTTGTATTATGTTAAAATATGAAATTTTTAGATCTGTTATTATAAAACTATAGTATATAATATACAAATTAAGATAACAAACTGATTTATGTTTCCTTTAAATGAACAAGTATATACATTAACTTTTAAGCTAAGTAGATGACAATATTTGTATACTTTCTTCTAACATATGTTTTATTTCTAAGCTTACAGAAAATCTCGATTTTGTAACATTGGCTCTAAAAGGATTGACACAGTCATGTAATAGGTCGACTAGATTTGGAAATCTTTCATTAATTTCTTTTGGAATTCCATGAAGATAGTTATGAGATTCATTTAAAAGCATCTGAAATGTTAATAATTATTTTAACTATTTTAAAAATTTAGTTATTCAGAATATAATAATTCACTTTTAACTTTTAACAAACCTCACAAGTCATATAAATATTGTGATCACTTAAATTATGTGAACATATATCTGTAGGCGAAAATGCAAAGCAATCTTTATTATCACATTTTATAATCTCACTTGTGTGGTTATTGTACCATTTGCTATAGCTCACTGAAAATACTATTTTGATTAAAATGAAAAATAATTTTATTGTTTAAAATTATTACCATTTTCAAACTGTTTATCTACTAAAATAATATGTTCGAGATCAATGTAGGATACTTTTCCACTCTTAGATACAGCTATATTATCCATTGAAATATCAGTTAAATATATCCTAATAATAATATTAAATATAGAAGTGAATACTTGATGAATATTATATTTATATACTTGCAAAGTTAAACTTTACCTAAACATTTCGTGTTTGAATGTAAATACAAAAGCGGCATTAAGTAATTGAATTGTAATATTAGCTCTTATTTTCCAATCTGAAGAGTAGAATTTATTAATTGTTTCACCCATATAGGACTGTGCATACAATCGACCGCAAAACCCTAAATGTTTTGCTATGGGATACTCTTCATAATTTAGCATCTTAAAAAATGAGTGCAATTACTTAAATAAATAAAAAATAAAATAAAGTTTGCTTCATAGAAAATATAATTTAACTGACCTGCAAAAGGATTGGCTCTGGATTAATGTATAATGTTATATACATATTATATAAAAAACTGCAATACTTGGCTTCATTTTTGAACATATTTCTTTGGGATGCAATCTGTTCAATTACATATTCAAATTTATTTACTCTAGGACACATTTGCAAACTGAAGTTATTTTCTAAGCCGTCATCAATGACTTTTAACATTAAAGAATTATATATTTTAGTCATTATACTTTGTCTATCACAACTTTTTATATTTTCATTTGGTAATAAATCAAGTTGTGATAAATCTTGTTCAGAACCTAATTTTTTTAAAACTATTCTTTGATCTAAATATTTGCAGTGTACTACATTTTTAAATGAAAATATGAGAGAAAAAATGTCTAGAATTATAAGATTATCATCTAGTAAAAGGTTGCACAAATCCATTCCATAACACTTTGGGCATTTATTTATTTCAAAATAACTGTATTGAAACTTTAGACCAATTTCAAAAATTGATAAAAAATTACACAAATTAAATAAAATGTAGAAATTTATTTTGGTAAATAATCTACTAAGATTCATGGTCATAAACTATATTAACGTTAACAGTTATATTGAACATGAATTTACACAAATTGGACATGTAATACAAGTAACGAAAATATAGGATAGTTACAAATAATTTTAACAACTATTAAAAATGTTGATAGCATTTAAAGAACAGTTAAAAATTGAAAAAAGTGAAGTTGTCATATTTATGTGCACGTTTTTAAATAATATTTTTAATATTTAAATTAATGAAATAAGTGTCTTCTGCCTTTCGGCTTATTCTGACAGCTGTTTGACATTCTTATCGAAGTTATTAAAGAGGTTAGGACATGTGCTTATTCTAATTTGTTTAAAATGATTTCTGAAAATACTCAGTCAAATGAAAATGTGGAAATTAAAGCAGAATTGGAACAACCAAAAAATCAAGATGATGTTTATGATTATTTAAATCGTGATGGTTTTACTTCAGAAATATTTAAAGTTGAAATACGTGGATTACCAAAGTTTTATGGCATTAGTGTACGTTTTAGTTTATTTTGTATTTTAGATTATTTAAAGAACTGTACCAAAGAAAATTATATATTTTGTCTATTTTAGGAGTTTAAAAAATTAATGAGCGATAAATTATCATTGGACTGCGTTAAAATAAAAACTATACGTCCGGGTAATCCTTGGGCCTTTGTATGTTTTCGCAGCGAAGATGATCGAAAAAAAGCTCTACAAAAAATAAATGGATTTCAGTGGAAAGGCAAATCATTATCAGCACATGTAAATCAATTTAATTATGAAATAAAAGTGTATTATGATAATTCAGCAGTATATATACTGCTAAAGTATTGTAATAGTGAAGTATTATAATAGTATTGTATTATAATACAATACACTACTAACATAAATTCTATAATGAATTTGATTTGGAGGATGAATAATTTCTTATTGAACAATAAGTATTGCAATTGACAATTAAGTAATATCACGTTTTTATGTATGTAGGAAGCCAAACCAGCACCAGACCCTTTGGTCAAGAAAAGAAAACAATTAGAAGCCATTGATCAAGCTACAAAAAAAATTAAAGATAATATTTCACAAGATGAAAAACTGAAAAATTCTACCACTCCATATTGGAATCTAACTTATACAGAACAGGTTTAATAATTATTTATGATTAATACTATTTCAGAATAGTATTTATTACGAAATACTCTTATATGTTTTCAGCTGGAAAAGAAGCAAAAAGAAATTCAAAATATTTTAAAGGACTACAATCATCAATTAAAGAAGTGGATGCAGCCATCACTAAAAACTTGGCTAGATAAACAAAAGAATAAATACAATGGATATATTTGTGAATTATTAAATATAATTCCATCGCCAGTGGAAAATGGATATCGTAACAAATGTGAATTTTCTATAGGATTGGATGATGAAAATCATTTGCCCACAGTTGGTTTTCGATTAACTAGTTATGATAAAGGTTCCACGGCAGTAGCTCCAGTTGAGGAATTGAATCATATACCAGACCAAATGAAAGCTGCAGTAAAAGCTTTTCAAATATTCGTAAGAAATTCAAAATATAGTGTATTTTCACCAGAAGACCACAGTGGATATTTTAGGCAATTGACCATAAGGATCTCAAATTTTACAAGAGAATTAATGCTCATTGTTGGCATACATCCTCAGGTAATATTAGTGAATATTCATAAGTTGTTTTTTTTTTGTGTAATGTAAATGTAGTAATAAACCATGTGTAAACAGTAAATTATTTGCAACTATGAATTCAATGAGCTGCATAATTTATTGCTTATCCAGAGCAATTTTTATTAATAATTTTAAAATTGAGAATGTATTTCTAGAATTTGACTGAAACTGAAATCACAGCATTCAAGGAGGATTTGAAAGATTTTTTTTCATCAGGTGAAGGAAAAGATATTGTAGTCAATTCTTTATATCTGCAATTTATTACAAAACGGTAAGTAATTATTGTTACTTCAATTAAAATAGGTAATCAAACACTGAATTCATGTGAATTACTTATTCTTAGATCTTCAGGAGAGGCTACTTTAGATGTTATACATATTATGGGAACAACTCATATAACTGATCAAATTCTCGGCCTGCAATATCAAATATCTCCAGAAGCTTTCTTTCAAGTAAGTGGTTTTTATTAAACTTTATTAGATACATATTAATTAAAGGATAGTAATTAATTTCTTCTTCCACCTCTTTCTTTTACTTGTAATGTAACAACTGTCCCTGGAGAAATGTTGTAAAATGCCAATGAATTAGTGTCTTTATAAAACAAACCATCGTATGATAATTTTTGTTTTGCTGGTGGCATTCCAGTCTCCTCTTGAATTCTTGATTTGAGACTGCCTATATTATCGGTCAAAGCCATTACAATAGATAACATTTGACCATTAAGCCTCCATTCAGGTTTATCAGGAACCATTGGTGCCAGAACCTTGAAATTCACAGGACTTGGGTTTCTGGCCAAAAATACTTGCTCAGGAACCAGTGAATCTTCAGATCTTTGTTTTTTATTTGGAATGTCATCTTCCGCACTCATTTCTAAACCATGCTTACCTGGCATTTGTGGTGGAGGTGGCATAGGTGGCATGGGAGGCATATGTCCAATATTTGCAGGAGACATTGTTGGCATACCTGGTGGGCCAAGGTAAGGAAGCTGTGATGGAACACCATATGCTGGTCGTGCCATCATTGGTCTCATGGGTTGCATCATCATCATAGGTGGTGGCTGAGCCATTATTGGAGCTTGTGTCATCATAGGTGCTGTTGATTGTGACACGGGTTGTGCAGTCAACACAGGTGCTGCAGAAACTGACTTGTTAATTACAGGTTTAGTAACATTTACTGGTCTTCCAGAAACTGGCTTTGGACCTATTTTCTCTTTCTCTTCATCTGGTAATAAGCCTTTTACCTTGTGTATTTGGTGAATTTGCTCTTCAAGTGTTATATTTGCTCTAGCAGCACGTGTAGCTGCCTCCACACTTGAAGTGTGGCCATCCCATGTCACACGTTCTTCTTTGCGGCTTTCTTCTTCTCCAATTTTTTTACCAATAGCTGCTTCTTCATCACCCACACCGAAAATATCTGTTCTCCTTTCAGCTAGTTGTTTAAGACTCGCCTCAATGGCTGAACCAGCGGCATAAACATTTTCTTGAGCTTGCTTGTCAGATTGTTGGCCACGCATTTCGACCCACCTTGGATCAAGAAGTCCAATACGCATATGCTCTGCAACTTTATTTACTGGTATTCTTTCACCAGTTATAGGAGAAATAAGGAAATCTTCACTGTTTTCACTCTTAGCTGGTTTATTTGCCTTCTTTGGATCATATTTTTTTATGACAACTTTGTCCAGTGACGGGGGCTCCATAAGATTTTCAGTAGAAGGTTGTGATGAAGCTGAATCCTTTTGTTTTTTACCTTCATCTTCATCAGAACTATCTTCATCCATATCCTGTATTTGATTATTGTCACGAACATTTGTACGATCTTCCATGACACTTAATGATACTGCAGTAGATTCAGATTCTTCATCTTCATCAGAATCAGATTCCAGCTGCATTTCAATATCTTCATCGTCATCTAAACGCTCCTGCATTAACACTCTAGCACCTACATCATCTGGAGTAGTAGGAGGGGGAAAATTACCTTGTTCAAAGGGTTGATAATCTACTGTCTCTACGACAACAAACTCATGCCAATCAATCTGAGCATAAGCAACTCTTTCACGTTCTATTTTTTCCTCTTCCTTTCTTTTTTGTGCTTCTTGATGCTTAATCCAATCAGCACGGTATTTAACTTGCTCCAAAATAAAATCACCTCCCTTAGCTTCATTATCCAACTTACTCATTAACTCCTTTGGTGGAATCAAAACTTTTGTATATTGTTCAAGCAACTTAGTGAAGTACTGAAATAAAGAGTGCTGTGGTCGCAAAAAGTCAAACTGATAATTTCGCTGTTCACGATTCATTAAATTTGTTAGAAATTGTCTACCATTTCTAGCTACAAATTGAGCAGTTAATTTAACAATATCTAAGTCCATAGCTGAAATTGATGGAGGATCTGCAATAAATTCAAACTCTGGTGGAGGATCTTTTGGTACAAACTGCTGTTCAGTAATTTGTTTCAGTAATTCTTGTTGTTTCTGATGTGCTGCAGATGTCACCGAAAGTTTTTGCAAAGATGCTGGTAATGCAGATGCATTTTGATCATTTCCTTTACCATCTCGAATATCTTTGACCTTTTGCTGATAATAAGCATGATAAGGATCACCTGCACTCAAAAAATTGAATTTTGGATTCCCTAGTTCATTTTGACGAATTCTATTTTCGAACTCTGGTCCATTACGTGCAACAAAACTAGCAGTTTTGTCTACAATATTACGTACTTCTGGTGGGGGATATATTATTCCAATGGTGTTTGTAGTTTGTTCTGGGGGTGGTTCCGTGTTTGCATTTTCAACTGGAGCCGGTGCAATCACACTGACGTCGGGCATCTTGCTATAAAGCACAAGTAAAGTAACCCAGATTAAATATGTGTATTTCTATGAAATAATATGAAATTAGTGACAAACTTACTTTAATTAAATCTCTATCATATATTTGATAAACAACTTCTGATCTCAATCAATTATCATACGCTAACAATAAAATAACCAAATTATCTTATGCTGTCAACCATTGCACTCATTACCACATAACCCTATATTTCCCTATGAAGATACTTAGTGTTGCCAGATCAAAATTGATATTCTTTTTCACTGACTTATGAACGACTTCCGAGTTTTGAAATTTTGAAAGATTGTCTGATACATAAGTAAGATCTGATAGATCTGATTCCATATCAGTTGTAAAACTAATTCCTAGACAATATAATAATGGCATAATTTGTCTATATTCTCTATTTGAAGGTATTGTTATATATTCAGAACCTACTCTTCTTTTATCTATGTTCAGAACCGTTTAATTTCATTAATAATTTTGAATTAATAAATTAATTCTTACAATAAATTTTATATAATTCTAGGTAAATACCAAATGTGCCGAGATTTTATATACCAAAGCTATAGAATTAAGTAAACCTACTTCTGAAACAACTTTGTTGGATATATGTTGCGGAACAGGAACTATTGGACTATCATTTGCTAAGGTTAAATTAATTATTTATTAATTTTCAATCAAAATATTATCCACAACAGCCTAATAGCAATTTTTGCTACAAGTCATCAATGCTTTACATATTACATTTTTCATTGTATTTATTTTGGTATGATTATTTTGTCTTTTCAAAGTTATTGATTCTATTATCGTCAAATTTACTATTTATATTGTAATATTGGTTCATATTTATAGTATTGTGAAAAAGTTATTGGCGTGGAGATTGTACAACAAGCAGTGATTGATGCAAAGAAAAATGCAGAAAATAATAATATCAAAAATGCTGAATTTCATACTGGGCCAGCTGAGGATGTTTTAAGTTCTGTATTATGGGCAACTAAAGATCAAAAGGATGTGTTAGCTATTGTGGATCCACCAAGGGCTGGCTTGCGTACGTTTATATATATTACTTTAGAAGTCGTGCGTTCTGAATATAATTATATATATATATATATATATATGTTTAATTTGAATTCTCAAGTTAAACATATATATCAACATCAAATTCAAGACTATTCAAAAATATATACATATATAGTTTGTTAATTAATAATTTATTTAATTACAATTAAATGTGTATTTTATTTCAAATCAATTCATGATTTTTTTTTGTCAGATACTCGTGCTATAACGCAGCTCCGTCGATGTGTAGAGTTAAAACGTCTTGTGTACATTGCTTGTAGTCCTCGTTCAGCAATTAAGAATTGGATAGATCTGTCTCGGCCAACATCTAAGACTATGCGTGGAGCACCATTTCTACCAGTTAAAGCAATTGCAGTTGATATGTTTCCCCAAACTAAACACTGTGAATTTATTCTTTATTTTGAGCGAATTGAGGACCACACTTTGAATCATATTAAGAATAAACTAGATACAGAGCAAATGAAACATTCAATTCAAGAAAATGAGCCTGATGTTTTGAAATCTGGTATGCCATAGTTTTTTAACATATTTTTTATTATGAAAAATAAATGCTGGATAATCAGTTACTATTTCTCCATGCCAGCTAAATGTTTATCATTCTTGAATTATCATATGTGTAATACGTAGCATTAGTTGCAGAAAGATGATAATATAATTACTATACTTGAATAATGTGCAATAAATGACATCGTTATTTATTATTGACAGATGATGCCATGAATATTATTGCCCAAGAAGAAATGGAGTCAAATATTACAGGTGATGTCATAAATAAATCTAATGACCAGATTTAATATTAGCTTTAAGCATATTTACACCATATTGTTGAAGACGTCATTTAAAAATTATCTACTTCTGGTTATAAATTATATCTTCACATATTTTGAAAAAACTATGTAAAAAAATTTAGAATGAATGTATATTTTCATACAAAGAATACAAAAGTACTTCAATATTGAAATAATCTTTTATTTAGCTATAAGTGACATGCATTTATACACCCTTCGAGCAACATAAGCAATTACTGCACATATTAAGAGTCCTGTAATTCCATATAGATCAACGTACTTGGGTGCTGTTCTATCAAAATTTGTTCTTGCCCTTCCTGATGCATCATAAAACTTTGCACTGCAATTTAAAATTATTTGCATTAAATGTGTGTAATGCAAATGCATTAAAAATGTTGATTTTTTTATGTATTCATCTATTTTTACGTAACCAACTATTTTGATAAATATATTACTAACTGAAGAGAAACATAATCTTTGACATTTAGACATTGTGGCCTAAGCTCTTGTAAAGCCAATGTAGCGCTCCGTTGTCCAGCTTGTATAGCCCCAGAAACATGTAAGCGCCAAGTGGTTGCTGTTTCTGCACCCGCAAAAAGCAAACGGCCTTTGAGTTTAGTCATATCATTAAGTGCTTTAGCATATCCTAATCCAATAGGCTTAGGGCTCGAAAAATTGTGAAATTCAAAGGCAATTGGATTTTCCATTTGTGGCCCGAAGAGGAAAGAAAGTTGGTTTATTATGCATTCTTTAACCTGTGTAATTAATATTGTTGCTCAATACTAATATTAGAGTATTGAATTATTATTCAATCAAAATGTCTATATACTCTTTCTGGGTTTTCTAGCAGTTCATTACTAGCAGTTATGCCTTCGATATTGTACACTAATCCTGTCAAAGCGTATGAGGACGACGTTGATATATCATATATATATTGAGCAGGTCCTTCCAAGCTAAATACCTCTCCTGAGAGTCCTTGGTCAAACCAGTAACGCTTGAAAATGTAATTTATTTGTTGTTATATATTTTCATAACAGATTATCTATACCTGACTTAAATATAAGAAAAAATAATAGATTTCGCTTGTTGTAATGTAGTAAATGGTTGCAGGTTAAAGGAAAAAATATAAAAACTATTAGCGTAAACAATTAAAGTTTAATATCATTCCATATTTTTTCATGAACATGATAATATTTTAATATTTCTTAAAGTAAAAATCCATCAAACCTCATCAAAAGTTGCTATAAATTGTAAAATGCAAGCATCCGTTGATTCTTCAAATAGATTATTTATATCTTCCCCAAGATCTGGCTCATATGAAATATATGACATATCTTCCAGTGGAATGGCAAGAATGGCATAAGAACATCTGTAATAAAAATCAATTAAATATACTATCAGCTATCGTTAAATAAATAATTTTCATTTATTACTAACATATATTTTTTCTTCATTGTTTCAATAGTGACATAAAATTTGGATTGAGTAATAGTTGTGACTTTTTCCCTGAGTTTGATGAATTTGAATCCAATTTGTGACGATAGCTGACGAACGATTTTCCCACATCCCTCCTGAAAACTTTTATTCATATATTTATTATTACTTACTTAATTATTACTTATATTTGAATTAATACGAAATTACTGTTCAATCATGTTATATTAATCAAAAGTATTTAAAAAAATATGATATATTTTAAGCATGGATAAAACAAGAGTATATAGGTATGAACGAAAATGTACCTGTATGTAGCACTCCTTTGATCCCAACTTATTTGACAAAAAGTTTTGTAGACCGAATGTAGAATTGCAGAGACACAAAAAATAATATACGGATATTTCAGAAGGCTCTACACCTATTAATTTTTCTTGGTAATAAATATTATTGTTAAAATTATTTTTTAAGTATAATTTACCACAAATGATTCTGATGATGGTCCTGAAAGTTTCCCGAGCTCTTGAAGTCAACAAGTGGCTGCACATATACTCTTCTAAATCTATATTATCTAAATACGAATAACCCACTACATAATCACTAATGTTGAATGAAATACCAACACTTATGGCATCCATCTGCAATAAGTTTACTATACATTCACTTAAAACTAATTTATATAAAAATATGAGGGTGTTTACGTACTTTAGCAACAAAGTTATTCAATTCTAACTTAGAGACAGCAGACAAAAACTCCAACACATCTAAACCTATATATTTTTCCTTTTTATTTGCTTGTCCAATACGTAAACCATCTGAGACTTGGTCCAGAAGATTCAGTTTCAACGACTGAATCATTTGCATTAAATGTGGTTGTTTGCATGAAACAAAATGAGCACCCATATCAAATGTGGAGAATTTATCATTTTTTGTTCTCATTCCTAAGGTATGTAATTTACCACCTATTTGATCTGAAAAATAAAGAGATTCTGGTTTATGAGATTATATAGGTAATTATACCCTACAAATAATTCGAAATTGAGCTTGAAATATTTTCTCTAATCGTAATCAAAATCTGATGTCACAGTACCAGAAGACTCTAAAACTAAGACCCGAAGACTTCCTTCCTTGACCAGTAGATGATGAGCTGCACTTAATCCTGATATTCCTGCTCCTACTATTATAACATCGTACTCGGGTAAAGCCGACATTCATTTCAGACTTAGTTATAATTTATTTACACCAAAAACATTAATGTATAGATAATTAGTAGTATAAAAGTATTAGTAATAAAAAATCGACATTAGTAATATAAAAGTAAAAAAATTAAATGAAAAGTAAAATAATTAATTTTAAAATTTGAAATAACTTCATATCAAATATTTTATTATAAATGGCATAAATTTATGTTTGTCATTTATTTCAGAATAACATAATTATAATTATTAATAGAATCATGTTGCGTTTACAATCTAACGAAAGAAACTGTTTGAAATCAACTGGGTCTGTAGACCAAACATTTGTCTCATGAGGGTTTGCAGTTTTTAATTTTCCCAGGCCATTGTGCTAACGATTTACGCAGTAACCCGGGACGACGCATTGCCGCAGGTCAGAAAGACGATGTTGGGACTTACTCAAATACCATCGCCACGGCCGCGCGCCTTATATAGGGAAGCAGGCTGCTTCGAATTCGGTGTTTTTATTTAACGCTTCCGATAAAAGACTTGATATATATATATATATATATATATATAATATATATAATAATATTATATATATATTTATAATATTTTTTTCATTTTATTTAATACTTTATTTATTCTATGAATGTGAGTCTTACTCATAGTATAAAATTATATATTTGGTACGTAATTGTTCGGTCGACGGTTTGTGGGCCTGGATCTTACATAAGGGTTCAGTAATTTTCTACAATCGTACAAATACATTCAATTCAATACTCTTCATTAATTATAAAAGTAAGTTAAAACCTCTTCTTTTATCTATGGTTAAAACAATGAATCTTGTTGGATTCTGTCCGATGTTTTCAAACTATTGAAGAGAGAAGAAACTAACATTTGAAATTAACCGTGAACGATGATCAGTGACGAAAATAAACTTTATGAGTTAATTTAAATGAATTCTAATTAAAATAATACAAAAGTATATTATTATAAAAATAGTAACTAATTTTTAATAATCGTTCATTTTTCTAGTAGAAAACATCAGGATAGCGGATTTGGTTGTAGGGTGAGTAGTGGCATCAATCAATTTAATATTAATCTTTCTATTAAAGCAACCAATTGTTGTTATGTTAATATAATGAATTAAATATGATTCAATATTATTATTATTACTTTTGAATAATATTAATATTCAAAAACGTACGTTGAAAATTAGTGTTGCAAGGTGTCGCGCGGTCGATTCAGTTCAGTTCAGTGTTTACTACTTCGATGTCGATGATTGGTCATGATAGCAAGTTCAAAGATGGCTCCTTCAACAACGACATAATTATTATCATTGATTTTATTTTTAAACATTTACAATGCGTGTAAAAAAATAAGTGTGACATGTTTTAAGAATGTCAGTACGATATAATAAACTTTAGCGTCTTAAAATGTCGGACGAGGAGCATGATAATGACGCTAGACGTGGTTTCTTGATGGTGCAAAATCTTATTGATGTTTCGGCTGATAGATTAGAGGGTCTCCGTACGCAATGTGCAACAAGTACCGAATTAATACAGCAAGAAATACGAACCCTAGAGGTGTATAAATCTATACATTTTATTAAATTATTTATATCATTTCTATTAGGTCGCTCTTCTGACAAATGAATTTGACAGGTCCGCATATATATTAAACAATTGTTCTTATGGTTGTAGGGTAAACTGATAAAACTCTTCAGTAGTCAACTCGTAACGAAAGCAAAACTTAAAAAAGAAAGGTCTTTACCATCTGAAATGAAGCATTCACCTTCATTAACTCAATGGTTGAAAGTTGTAGGATTAAGTGATGATTCTATACAGGTACTGAATAATCCATACAATATTAAGAATTAACTGTCATTCATTTTTTACTTAAAATCAGTTGCCTTCCAAGACTTAAAATACAAAGAACGTGTCAATAAATTTCCTATTGTCAGATATAAAAAATCCATACTATGTGAAGAATTAACTAACATTTATTCACTAATTTAGTTGCCTTGCAAAACTCAAAAGACAAAAAACATTATTTTAAATTTTGTATTATTAGATATTTGATTACATGAAATATTAGAGCAATTAAAACTTTTGTCTCCATAAATATTCATATTGGTTATTTTTCTGTAATAGACTTATACATTACTAGCACTAATTTAATATTGCAGGCTGTTTGTAAGAAAGTATCTTCTTTGGAAGCACTGCATGATAAATCAGAACATGAACTGAAGAAAATGCTCACTAAGAAAAATGCCAAGGAAGAAGAAATTAGAAGACTTAGTCGTGCATTGCATAATCTAAGAAGATATACAGGTAAGACATTAATATTAAAATAAAATTGTATTAATTTTTAGCATTACTTTGTGCCAAGTTTTTTATGTGTATGAATTTTGTTCACAGAAGTACTACTTCGGGGTGATCAAAGAGAACCATCAGAGCTTCATTGGGATTCTTGGGATAGGCACAATTTACTAAAATCTACATCACCCAGACCACAAAGAAACCATACTTCTAGAAAATCTGTTCCCTCATCTCAAGAGTTGATAAATGTTAATGGCAATGGAAAGGATTCAATTAATCAAGTGTCCCATGAGTCATTAGCTCACTTAGTAGAACAAAACTGCCTAGGAAGCTCGCCTAGTGTTTCATCTCATGATACTTTGAGTAATTCCTTTCAGAGTTTAAGAAGTATTCCTAATGACAGTCTACAATGTATAAACAAGAAAGAGCATTTTCAAAGCAATTTATTATTGGATTCTAGTGGAATCATATATGACTGTTCTCATTCAGAAAAAAATTTGACTTTAACTCCAAGTGGATCACTTAATTCTATTCAGACCGGTGCTATTCACTTGGATAATGCTAGCCTGACTGCAGGTATGTTATTTTAGTAATCTATTTGTTTTGTACTGTACTGACCTCAACATCTCAATGTGTATTATCATTGAGGTTTTAAATGAAAAAAAAAATCATCACACATTTTGTTCGTTCCTATCACAGATTCACCAGTAATTTCTGAAATGATTAGCAGCAATAATTGTACTCCTGCAAAACAAAGTTTAGCTGCTGATGCAACTTCCTTGATGAAGTCAAAATCGCAAGAATCTCAGCTAAACTGTACAAGTACAGAAAATGTGACTGAAGAAGTTATGATGAATAAACAAGCAATTGTAAATAATTCAATTACACATAATACTGATGCTACTGTAGATGATATTTATATCTCAGTTAGTCCACTCAAGTCTCCAAGAGGATCGACTTCTACAGACATTGAAGAAAATAATAAGGGTATTATTAGTTTCTTTCATTCTTTTGCATTGAAATAATTGTAAATATTAATGTTTTTTAAGTGCTAAAGGTTTCTAAATATTAAGTTTGACAAATTATATTAAAAATTTAATAATTTGTTATACTAAACCAATAATAAGGATATAAAAATTAACTATACTATAATATATATAAATATAATTAAATTCAGGCTCAACTACAACATTGCCAGTTCAACCACGCTCTCCACGTAACCCTATAGTAAGCAGAGGAATGGGGCATCAAATATCTCACCGGTTCACTAAGACTTTTCGAATGATGAGCAGTTGTGATTTTTGTGAAAAGCAAATGTTTATAGGAACAGGACTAAGTTGCAAGGAGTGCAAATTTCGTTGTCACAAGGAATGTGGGCCAAAAGTTCCACCATCATGTGGACTTCCTCAAGGATTTGTAGATGAATTCAAAAAGTTATTTCTGCCTGAAAGTGAGTTGAAATATAATAATTTAACTATTATTTCAGTTGTAGGTGTATTCTTTAATGATGATTCATTTAGGATATCAGCATAATTCATCACCGAGTCGTGGATCTTCTGGGCATTTACTTCCTGCAGCATTATTGCGAAGAGATAGACAAAAATCACATCCGCAACCTAATTCTAGTAGCATAGCACCTTTTCAGGTATGTACCAGTTTTAAAGCATTTGTAAAAATAATTATTAATTTATTAAACAGAAATAACTTTATTTATAAAATCTCTTACTAAATTGTTAAACAATATCATTGTATTGACGGTTTGCAAAATAAATACTCAAAACATTGTTGTACTTTATAACAGGGCCCAGATTCAAGTTCAAATACATCAAGCTGCAATAGCTCAACTCCTTCTAGTCCGGCTTTACAAGCACAGAATATTCCTCCTACACCTCAGCAAACAGCAAAGGGTCAATTTAATTTTCCAGGTTAGATATTTAATTGACTTTTTTTCAAAACTACCTAAATTCTTTTTCATTTAAATGTTCATAAAACCTATAAAAATGATTTTTAATTGTTTTTGAGATTTCAATGTCTTGTAATACTATTTAAGTAAATTTATAATATTGATTGATTGATATACATATAAAATTATTGATTATATATATATATATATATATATAAATATATAAAAAAATTCAAAATTAAATATTTCTTTCTTCCCATGCATTGCAAACTTTATCTTGATACCTTTGATCATTTATAAATTTAAATGTTTCAGAAGTTCCTCACGATAAGGAAATCATGTTAGAGGCCCATACTATGCATAAGCCAGGTGTTTCAGAATTGGTAGACACGAGGCAAAGCAATGACAGTGATAAAACAGTTTCATTAAGTGGCTCAAATTCAACAGACAGTGAACGAACCCCCGTACGAGTAGATAGTGTTGACGGAGAAACTAATGCCGGAGAATTAAGATGGCCTAGGCAAAATAGCGTTAGTAACATATTTGTTTTTAGAATAGAGTTAATACAATCTGACAAAAATATTGTTATACTATAGAAAGATATTAGTTAATTTAATTTTGTGTAAATTTTCACACAGCTTTCTATGCGAGAATGGGATATACCTTATGATGAACTGCATCTGTCTGATGTTTATTGGTAAAGGTAGATTTGGAACCGTTCACAGAGGAAATTGGCACGGTGATGTAGCTATCAAAGTGCTTGATACAACAATTGATTATGTGAATGAAAAAAAATCTTTGATGCATTCAAATTAGAGGTGAAATTTTGAAAAATTTATTTTATTGATTTATTATTATGGAAATATTTATTTATATTATTTCTAGGTTTCAACGTTCCGCAAAACTCGACATGAAAATGTTGTGCTATTTATGGGTGCCTGCATGAAGCCTCCTCATTTGGCGATTGTAACTGCCTTGTGCAAAGGCATGACACTTTACACACACATACACTTGCGTAAAGATAAATTTAACATGAATAGAACTACACTGGTTGCACAACAGATAGCCCAGGTAAATATCATTATTATTTTTTTATCTTTGTATATTATATAACTTTTCTTAAGGCAAAATGGCATTTATAACTTTTATTCTTCTTGTGTTGAATATCTCTTATAGAAACTTTATTTTAATTTCTGCTTGTAGGGAATGGGATATTTACATGCTCGAGGTATTGTGCATAAGGATTTGAAGAGTAAGAATATATTTTTGGAAAATGGTAAAGTTGTGATCACAGACTTTGGCCTATTCAGTGTTACTAAACTTTGTTATGGAAATAGGTAATACATTATACTTGAAATTAAATGCATTGTTTCATAAATATTAATTAAAAATGTTTTTTTTAGCAAAAATGACAGTTTAGGATACCGCTGGTTGGTTGTGTTATTTAGCCCCTGAAGTGATACGTAGTTAAGAGCACATCAAAATGTCATGAGAAGGAACTTCCTTTTACGCAGGCTTCAGATGTTTATGCATTCGGTAATTTTAAATATGCTGATTTTTTTAGACAAGAGCAAAATCATAACTCATACTAATTATTCTAGAACTGTATGGTAT
>NW_020537646.1:7246530-7273150 GCF_003426905.1 Ctenocephalides felis | reverse complement strand
CCCCCGTACGAGTAGATAGTGTTGACGGAGAAACTAATGCCGGAGAATTAAGATGGCCTAGGCAAAATAGCGTTAGTAACATATTTGTTTTTAGAATAGAGTTAATACAATCTGACAAAAATATTGTTATACTATAGAAAGATATTTAGTTTAATTAATTTGTGTAAATTTTCACACAGCTTTCTATGCGAGAATGGGATATACCTTATGACGAACTGCATCTGTCTGATGTTATTGGTAAAGGTAGATTTGGAACCGTTCACAGAGGAAATTGGCACGGTGATGTAGCTATCAAAGTGCTTGATACAACAATTGATTATGTGAATGAAAAAAAATCTTTGGATGCATTCAAATTAGAGGTGAAATTTTGAAAAATTTATTTGCTATTGATTTATTATTATGGAAATATTTATTTATATTATTTCTAGGTTTCAACGTTCCGCAAAACTCGACATGAAAATGTTGTGCTATTTATGGGTGCCTGCATGAAGCCTCCTCATTTGGCGATTGTAACTGCCTTGTGCAAAGGCATGACACTTTACACACACATACACTTGCGTAAAGATAAATTTAACATGAATAGAACTACACTGGTTGCACAACAGATAGCCCAGGTAAATATCATTATTATTTTTTTATCTTTGTATATTATATAACTTTTCTTAAGGCAAAATGGCATTTATAACTTATATTGTTCTTGTGTTGAATATCTATTATAGAAACTTTATTTTATTTTCTGCTTGTAGGGAATGGGATATTTACATGCTCGAGGTATTGTACATAAGGATTTGAAGAGTAAGAATATATTTTTGGAAAATGGTAAAGTTGTGATCACAGACTTTGGCCTATTCAGTGTTACTAAACTTTGTTATGGAAATAGGTAATACATTATACTTGAAATTAAATGCATTGTTTCATAAATATTAATTAAAAATGTTTTTTTAGCAAAAATGACAGTTTAGGAATACCGACTGGTTGGTTGTGTTATTTAGCCCCTGAAGTGATACGTAGTTTAAGAGCACATCAAAAATGTCATGAGAAGGAACTTCCTTTTACGCAGGCTTCAGATGTTTATGCATTCGGGTAATTTTAAATATGCTGATTTTGTTTTAGACAAGAGCAAAATCATAACTCATACTAATTATTCTAGAACTGTATGGTATGAATTATTGTGTGGGGAGTGGCCGTTCAAGGGACAACCACCAGAAGCAATAATATGGCAAGTTGGCCGAGGAATGAAACAAACCTTAGCCAATTTACAAGCATCACGTGATGTTAAGGTATGGTAATTTACTGTTGACTGAAGCTATAAATTTTTGTTACATTGGTTTGGTATTTACAATAAATTGAACTCAATTTTAAAATTCATTATAGCCATAATTTGAAAATCATAGTTTACAATACTGTTTTTTTTATAGATTTAAAATCTAATGTTATATCTTTACTTTAGGATATCTTGATGCATTGTTGGTCTTATCATTGTGGAAACAGACCAGATTTCACACAACTACTAAACACATTAGAAAAATTACCAAAGAAACGGTTAGCTAGAAGTCCTTCACATCCTGTGCATTTATCCCGATCAGCGGAGAGCGTTTTTTGAAGCAATCTTAGAAATCTATTGGCATATAATGTGATAAGTATCATGATTTTTAATTTTAAATGATAATATATGATACTATTATAAAGATGAATTGGGGAAAACATTATCATTGGGTTTTTAAAATAGATTAAATTTTGGTTTTAAATTACATTATATTGAAAATTTAGTAATGTTCAGAACAATAATAGTATAATCAAGATATTGCCTAAATAATTAAATTTTTAGAAAGTTTTATTAAAAAAACTTATATATATATATATATATATTAGAGTGGTCCTTAATATGGGCATTTTCGAATTTTCTTGCTCTCAAGGACTCAAATGGTTCCAAATTGACAAAAAAACAATTCCCTGAAAGTTTTTTAACTTTTAGATAGTGCACAATTCAATCCAAATTTTGTATGTAAATAGCATGAAAAAAATTTCAAAAATTTTAAAAATGCTTTTAGATATAATTTAGCAAACAAATGAATAAGTTTTATTCAAAATTTGTCGCTATGTTATACCTAAAAAAATTTTTTTTTAATTTTCAAAAATTTTTTCATGATATTTTCATACAAAGTTTAATTGAATTGCGCACTATCTAAAAGTTAGTATTAAGAGCTAAAACTTTCTGAGAATTGTTTTTTATCAATTTGGAACCATTTTAGCCCTTGGGAGCAAGGAAATTCGAAAATGCCCATATTAAGGACCACCCTAATATATTTATATATATATATATATATATATATATATAATATAATTCCCTCAAAATTTAAAACCAACCAATTTATTTTTATACCACTTAAAGGTTACAAAATGATAAAAAAGTAAACTTAATAAGTGTCTTAAATTTATTTTAATTTGGTCAATAAATAAAGCTTATGAATGAAATTTGCTGGCAAATGAAAATAATTCCATTCAAATAGAAATAAATCTTAATAAATAGAAAATAAAAAAAAATGGTTTATAGGTAAGCTTGTGCAAGTTCTAGAGCAGTCATTTAAGTCTTTCTAGACACATCGAAAATATAATTTAGGGAACCTACATTAAATTTAGTTGTTTTACAGAATCCAGATTCTAGTCAATAAAATAAGTTAAGTTTATTATTAAAAATTACATCTGAGGTAGCACAATAAATTTGAAATAAAATAATGAAATAATGTTGTAACAAGTTAATATTTATGTTAATGATATTGAATGAACAGAAAAAAGTTATCGAACACAAACATATGTGTGTGTGTATGTATGTGTATTTATATACGTATACATCAGCAAAATATATGTTAAAGCGAATACAAGTATATTTTTCTACAGTGTAAACTTTTATACTGCTCTACAAGTATTTTGTGTATTTCTTTATTTCAGTTAAAGCTGAACATAAGCAATATGTTACACACTCAGAATGTTTCCATAAGTCATGATAAATTGCATTTGTATGAGCTCTAAGTATTCAAATATTTATTTTAATTTATTTAACAACTTAGATTGGTAATTTTATTAGTATAAAGTATTATGTACATATTATCAACAGAATCTAGCTTTTCATATCACTGTAAAAAAACATTCCTTATCATAAATTAGAAAAATTCAAATTATTATTTTCTGTACTTAATTTTTAGTAATATTTAATATATCTTAGTTACATTAATATGTTTGGTTGTGCCAAAGTGCTGTATATATTGAGATCGAAATTGTAATTCATAATATTAAGCTAGTCAATATTCTTCAGTAAAATTGCGAGTTGTTTAACTTTTAAATTCGATTTAATGCTATATTATTTGTGTTATAGCACATATTGGTGCAAATATATTGTTAAGAGGATTTTTTTGTTTTATTTAAGACACTACAATTTGAGTCATACAAATATCCTAATGTTCTAGTTAAATGTAATAAAAAAAAAGGAACTAATTTATTTTTAGGTCATTTATAAAGCAATATTGATGTATTATTACTTATGAAGTGTATTTGAACCAAAAATGTTTAAAAGCTAACAGAACTAATGTGCTATTATCGAAATTGAAGTGAGATGATAAAGTAGAACTTGAAAATAAGTTTAATGAAATACTTTATTCAATACAATTTATTCTTATCCAATTGTTTACAGTAAATATTGTTTTATTCTTAGTTAATAAATTATATTGGTTTGATTTTAAAATGAAGACCAATTAATGAAAATACTAAACATTTCAAATCTTGTACTAAATAATAAAAGCATCTTAGTCCTTCTGGATCTCTTGATTGATTAACATCTACTAATGATCCAGTCTTAGAAGTAGTGAAGGATATGTGTTCATCACCAATGACAATTTCAAGTTCTTGTCTTCCTACACGATCAGGTTGAGGCCATTGAGAATCGTCTTCCTGCATTATTTCAGAATCATGTATTATTCTTTTCAGCTCTTCCATCACGCAGTTCCTGACATAAGCTTCTTTTCGAATCATTGTATCATTTTTGTAATTGGAATTGTTCGCATAACGCAGTTTTCCGTCCGGTCTAAACTCAAATTCAAGAAATTCGTGGCCGAATTTTCCTTTGTGTCCGATGTAATAACGGATATAAAAGTCGGTCGACGACATCTTATTGCCTACTATTAATGCGCTCTAGCCACTTATTATTTCACAGATCCAGTAACAAATAAATGACGATGGTATAAATGAATGTTTTATAAAATGGATAAATATTACACCGCCATAGGGACTATGCGTGTAATAGAGGGGATGACTCAGTCAGGTCGAAATGCGTAGGAACAGGAACTTGTTCGACATACGACATGTCACTTTTCAGTTCTGTTTTGCTCTGTGGTGCTCGTTGTCATTTTATTCTATGCTCTATGTTTAATTTCGGTTGTAAATATTTTTAAAATAAACCAACAGTCTGTTGTCTGAGACTTGGTTGAAAAGTTCATTGTGTAATAATATATATCCATATCATAAATTTAAATAGATTTAAAGTTAAGTGTGAAAAGTGTTGGGCATAATTCTAAACAAATATTTGTTAAATACATTTTCAATTTTTAATACATGAATTTGTTACTTTAAACGTCAGAATTGAATTATATTGTAGAAATGTCAAACTCAAACGTCAAAATTTTGTTGACAGTTGTTTTCAGGTTAAAAGTGTCTGTTGTGACAGGTTTATTTTCAAATGTGTTTTAAAAATGTTAATGAATTAAAGAAATGTCTAATAATTAAGTGAATAGCTCAGGTTTAGTTAATTTTTTCTTACTTTTTTAAAACTATTCAAAATAAGAAATATTTCAAAAGAGGAAAATACTTTTTTCATTGCTCAAACAAAAAGTGTGCACAAAATGTATACAAGGAAATAAGTTTTTGAATGTTTTCTTTGAAAACAAATATTAGTGTATTGATTTTTATACCAATAATAGTTAATATAAGTACAGTTGTTATTAATAATTCAATATCTACATCACAAATGGGTCAAAAAATATATATGCTCTTTGTAAGTAATGTTTTTTCTTTTGAATCATAAGTGCCATTTCTAACTAAATCAATTATATAATGTAATTGATAAAATACAAATCATTTGTTTGTCCAATGTTAATGAAATATTTAGGAAGTTTGCACAAAATTAAATTATCTATATTTTGTTAAGATTTGATACTTCTACAGTAACTCGATATACATTAAAATGTTAGTCAAAAGAAGAACAATGATTTTAGCAAGCTAACAGCTGTTCTATTCATGTTTTTATTAAATACATTTTACTAAATTTGAAATACTTTTGCATATTTTGATTAATTTTTAGTAATTTGCAATATGCGACATTTACATTTATATTTTTTACAGTTTGTAAATAACTTAGAAATTTTGTACCGGACACACTCATTTGTTTATTTTTGTATAAACTTGGTAAAATTAACTAGTATTTAGTATAAATTGTTTTATACACTTGGATATCAACAATTTGAATAATTTGTAGTTGAAATGCGAATAAGTATCAATATGTGAGGTCTTATCGAATAACTTGGAAATTTTGTTCTAGTCGAAACGCTGACCTTAATATTTTCCTAATTTTCAATATTTGGTTGTAGGAATTTTTTTCACATTTTGTCAAGTATTTTGAAAATTTTATTCGGGACACTTTCATTTGTTTATTTTAGTATAAACTAGAGAATTTTAAATATGTGCACTTAAATTTATTTACATTAGTAAAACCTAGATAAAATTTACTAAAATTGAGTTTAATAATTGGCTATAATTGATTTTGGATATTTTTTTTTATATTTTGTCAAATAACTTTAAAATGTTTTTCCAGGCATATTAGTAAAAAAATATATAAAATTCAGATTAATAAATTATAAACCATATTAAAACCATAGACTGATATTCACGCTTTTGTTTAAACTACTATTTATGGACTCAATATAGATAAATGATATCAAATTATTAGATTAATAAAAATGATTTATTATTCGGCTGTACTTACACATATTTAATGTTACTAATCTAGTATTAAGTAACATATAATACTATTTATGACGTATATCCTCAGAAGAAAATTTATTCTTATTACAGGTGCTTATGACTTATAAGAATGTCTTAAAAAGAACTTTACAACCTGGGTCTCCCCTATAGTAGAAGGAAAATATAATCGACAACTAATTGAACAAAGTCTTTTTGATGAAATGGACGAAATTATCCTGATTGATGAGCTTCAGGGCGTGTGCCATTGCAAAACAATATACATGTATATACATATATATATATATATATATATTTATATATGTATATATATATATATATACACATACACATACATTTATATATATATATATATATATATTATATATATATATTATATATGCATATATATTATGTCGATTTTTGTACTACTGACACTCAATAAATTTAATTATTTATCAATATATCTTATTTATTTACACAGTTAGAAAAATTATTGAATTCATTTTTTTTTTATATAAATGAGGTTCGAACTGGGGAACCTCGAATTGTTATTCTGGCCTAAACCGTATCTTTACGACCTCGGCCATTCGCACATTTGGCATACAACATTTTTAGGAAACTTATATCTTTCAGTTTGAAAATAACACTTTATATTTTTAAAAAAGACTACGGTTTTGTAGAACCAATTGGCCGAGATCGTTAAGTGACCACTACGGTTGCTCAGCGTGTCTCGGTTCGATTCCAGAAGAGGCACAAAAAATAGAATGTATAGTTTTTCATAGTTATCAAATATTAGTTCAAAATATTAAATTCAGGTGTCGCATTTCGACCTTGACACTTAGAATATTTCTGAAAAACTCAAGCTTCGCACTTGACTGTAAGAGAGGTACATAAAGCGAGAGATGACGATGGTACAGGAAGAACCACGGGAAAGAGAGGGGTAGAGGCAGATGATGAATAAGAGAGATGTGTATGATACATATTCTTTATTTAAATTCAATATTAATACAATATAGGAATAAAAATAACTTTTATCATCAATAACTCATATAGCCGAGTGGTTTAAGAGACCGCATACTCGGTGAAATCACTCTGGAGGCACAAGGTAAGACGGATCGAGCCCAACTGCAGGCAACGACGACGAACTCTGAAGCAGAAAAAATGGAGCAGTGCTGGTGACTGGCTGTTGGCAGGCGCGGTGGGTCCTGAAACGAACACACAAAGTGATGGTCAACCTGAGGTTCATGATGCGACAGGTCACACGCAGAGGGACACATTGCGGAAGATCCATGCCAAACCCGAAAATCTACCCAAAAATGACAACATGCGAAAAAAACAACAACAAAAAAGGAAAAAAATGTGAAAAAAAAGCGAAAAAAGGGGAAAAAAAAGGGAAAAAGGAGGAGGAGGAGGGAGAAGGGGAGGTGGAGGACCTAAAAAAAACCCCCCTAAGTCCCAGATCAATTTTTCTCTTTTCTGTTCAGCGTTGAAACTTTTTTATGTTTTTTAGTGTTCCCTCACACCAATTCCCAAAACCAACACTCGAATGAAATGAAGTCCACGTTGAAATTTTCACAACGAGAAAAAATTACTGGGACTTAGTTAAAATTTTTAACTTTGCCCCAATAAAATTTTCTCGTCGTGAAATATTCAATGTGAGCCTCATTCATTCGAATGTTGGCTTTGGGATAATACAGCATGCATAAATAACTCGTCTGTCTTAATTGAAAAGGTTTCAGAAAATTTGGACTTAGAAAAAAAAATTATCTGAAAGGACTTCGAAAAAAAAAAAATTATTCGAAAGAATTATAATCAGAAAATTTGGACTTAGAAAAAAAAATATCTGAAAGCACTTAGAAAAAAAAAAATTATTCGAAAGAATTATAATCAGAAAATTTGGACTTGAAAAAAAAAAAAATTATTCGAGAGAATTATTTAATTAATCAATGAAATGAAATGAAATGATATTAATCGAATCAAAATTATTTATATGACTTGATAAAACATGTGAAACCTTTGCAATTAATCGAGACAAAAACAAGTGTGGTTGACTTGAATAATAAACAAATTATTGGAAAAAGCCATCAAAGAAATTCAATAAAACTTGTAAAATGAAATAAACAAAAATGTTCAAAAACTGGAGCATTAAAAACTTCAAAACTGTTTAAAGCTGATTGCTATCCTTTAGAAATTGAGTTAAATAATTTTTACAATTTGAATCGAATAATAAACTTGTTAACAAAATTATGTTTTGTCTAATCATTCAAGTCAACTCTTCGAAACTTTGATTGCATGTCTTGATCAAAATTGTTTTTATCAATAAAAGAATAAAAATCTATCATTTAGCTATGCAGCAATATAATTGAATAAATTTAAAATAAAATTATGATGAAAAACTTTTAAAACCTGCATTATTCAACAATTTGGTAAGTCATATTGAGTATTGGAAATATTTTGATCAAAACCAGCAATCGTGTTATCCATAAATAAAAATGTACATGCTGTCAATATCGCTACAGGGAAAACACATGATTCTTGATACTGAAAATGCAATTTAAAAATTGTTTCCGTGGAATAATAAACAAGAGGTGTAATAGAAAAGCAACAAAGTAAATTTGTAATTTGTAATTTGTAATTTGTAACAAAATACCATCAATTTAGGAGTTACCTAAGGTGAAGTGCTAGGACCCCTTCAACAAATAAGTAATCGATGCATACAAAAAGCTGTATTGGTTAACTAATAATTTAGTAATAGAAATTTACTATATAAAAATTCTGAATTCAACACAAAGTAAGCTCATAGTGTTATTATAGAACAAAAAAATTTCAGATTGACTCTTTATGGAATAATAATAATGTAACTTTCAATATCTTTGATACATACGTGAAGTACAAACTTTATTGTTTAATATTGATTTAGAACATGTATAAAAGGCACTTGTATGAATAAATAAAAAAAAGACTGAATCAACATGTTTTCCCCATAACAAATTAAATAAGAACTTAAGTCTTTTACACATATGTCTGCCAAATTAATTTAAAATCTTTTATTCGCATAATAGTTGTTGTTGAAAAAACAAAAAATAGATTATATAAGTATACTAAGTAAAAAATGATATTGACTCAAATATTATGATATAAACAATATTTTCAGCAGATATATGTATAATTATATTAATAATGCACGAGCCAGAAAATATTCCACTAAAATATATACAAAATAAGAAATATTATTGTTACAAACATAAAAGGTAGCATGTAATACAAACTCGGTCAATAATTGTAAACTCCTTTCAGAAAATAAATTATAAGTAATATCTTTTTATTTTGAAATTGAAATTATAGTTTCACTAAAGATGACAAACAATATTGTGTTGAAGTAAAGATTTTCAAAATCATTTGACTGCTTTAAATTCAAAATTTACAAATAATCTCAAAAAAAAAAAAACGAGTGTTTTTAACGAAATATTAGTGATATGGATATATAAATTATTACAGATAAATAATTTTTGCTTCTCAATTTCATATAAAACCTTTTTTGGATACATTTTTTACTCTTTAGACTGGTACATAATCCATTTCTTTATAATTTTTCTAAATAATATGTAATAACCATCATTAATTAATGTTAGTCAATAGTTAAAAAAAACATAGTCTTTGACAGAATAAACCTGATGATGGAACGTATCTAGTTCCAAAACGTCGTTATTAAACATCTTCAAAAAACAAATTGTTTTTTATTATTAGTGTTACTGTTCGGAAAAAAAACAATCAATATACATATATAAGTTAAATATTGAATATTTAAAACAATATAGGTGCAACAGATATAATACGATAAATATCTGTATATAATTCCAGAAAAATATTCTTTGACTCGCTATGTATAAAACATGCTTTACACTTACATTGTTAGATATCCTCTGCAGCAGCTCCCAAAACACTAAGTCATTACTCGAACCACCTCTGGAGCATCTACCAGAAATCTCAAGTAGTCAACACAAAATCACTACTTTAGAACCACTACATTACTTTACTTTTTTATAAGTATATTTGACCTGTTGCAATAGTCCGAGTAAAGTCTTTACACAATACACGACACACGACTTATATTAAAGACTTTCGTGAATTTAGAATTCGATAATAACAGATATGTGTTGGAAGTACTTAAATGTAACCTACAAAAGCACATATATAAATTATACTATTGATAATTGCATGTATATAATTAAAGGATACATTGGCACTGTAAATACATGGTTTAATTATAAAACTGATTCAAAATGGAGACCCTGAAAGAGATACTTATCAAACTATTCAAGGTAGTATACTATACAAGGTACTACTCAAGTATATAATTAAAGGATACATTGGCACTGTAAATACATTGTTTAATTATAAAACTGTCTCAAAAAGGAGACCCTGAAAGAGATACTTATCAAACTATTCAAGGTACACCTAGGCACTTCCAAACATACCCATTTTTTGGCTTTTAATTAACGTTTTACGATAAATTTATTATATCAAATTGATCTACTAAATTAATTACACGTTTTGATGCATAAATTAATTAAAACTAATCAAAGATTTAATTAAAAAGTCTTAATTAACGCTAGCACATGGCACATGTTGAAAATTTCTTTGACAATTGAGGCGACTGAACTTAGCAACATGTGTCAAAAAGTCTGTGGCCACTTGTGCAATTTAAAGCGCGAAATTCAAATGGAAATTTAAAACATATTTGATATGAATATATACTTTAAAATAGCAAAGTCTTTAAATATGTCATAGAAAAAATTTTATATAAAAAATTGAAAAGAATATGTAAGAAATATGAATTACAGCAAATGTCTAACCTAAAAATGTACGTTTTACATTAAAACAAATATTAGTTGACTGCAAATTCAACTCATAAATGTGTCATCCGCCATATTTGTTGGTCGTCAAGTCAATCCGCTAGAAGTGAGCTTGCCCGTTCCCTATTCATTTTGTATGAAATGAAAGTTGTCTAGGGTGCAGACAATTATTTTATTTTCTAAGTCTAGGATGACCATGGTCATTTAAATTAACTTTTAAATATTTAATTTAACGATTTAATAAATTGAACAATCACTATAAAAGAGCCGATTTTTTTTAAAATGGGTGACTATATTTTAAAAAAGCTAAGAGACAAGGATACAAAGTTTTTAGAAAATTGGGATCCAGAGAAAAGCACTCGAGAAAAACGAAAATTATCTCGAAAAGTTTATAACACGTAGGTGTAAATTTTGATATTTATATTGGTTTCTATTGGTCCGCTAATTATTGAATTATATCACTCTTCAGGCGAAAAGCTGTATATGATTCAGAAGGTATTCATATTGATTCAGGTCTTGATATTTGTGATTGTTTTGATCAAGACTGTCCTGGTTGCCACATGGAATGTCCAAAATGTAAATCTCCCAAATGTGGACCAGACTGTAGGTATGTCGAGACTAACTTTTATTTACATAAAATTAATGTCTAAAATCTTATAATATTCCCTTGTGTCTAGATATATTTATATATATAAGGTGGTTAATTATTTTTTTACTAATGTGAGATTTTTTATTTTTTTTCAAACTTTTTAAGATAATGTGTTGTTTTAAAGTAGTTTATTTATGTATTATGCCATTGATTATGGTTTTTATTTGATATAGAGTCTTTCGTAAATGGATGTATGAGCAGCAAGAAATGGATGGAAGAGATGTTGTTGTTTATAATCCCCTTCTTAAGAAGAGTTAAAGTAAATATAAGTGTCTTTGTACTCTAATTATGTATTATTGTTGTAAGGCGCACTTTCAATTTACTAAATTAAATAAAATTTGTAAAATACTTGGGATATATTAACTTGAGATGAGTTGTATAACAATACTCAAACTGATTTATAGTCACTCATTAATAATTAATTCTTTAAGATTTCATCCACTACTAAGAATACAATATTCTGCTTTATCCAAAAAAGATACTGATGGACATGGATTTCTTTGATTATTATTGATGGGTATTTGAGTTTTTGCCTCGTATCACATCCAACTATATTTTGCTTCAAATTTCATATTTTAAAAAAATATGAAGAAATTAAGAGAGTATAATTAACTTGTATCATCAAATTTTTCTCATTGATTGATTTTGTTTATAAAACAAAAGTGTACTATGTCTATTTAAGACAGTAATAAATTATATCATGTAATATAGTCAAATTTTAATTTTTTTTAAATTAGTTGTACAGTTTATTGAAAAATTTGTTGTAAATAATTATTTAAATATTTTTAAATTAAATTTATCATTACTTTTATTGACAATGATGCTTACGTACAAATCTAAACAAAGATCCATTGATCAGGTATTTTATCTCAAATAGTTTTAGGGCTGGTAAATATTTTAATGCTTTATAATACTGAATCAAATAAAGCATATTTAAAAATAATAGTAATTTTTTTTAATGAGTTTATAGATCACTTAAACTTTATATATCATCTTTCTTCAGATCCATTCAGAGCTTTACAAGCTGGGTTATATATTAGGTAAAGGAATTGGTGAAGGATCTTATTGTAAAGTTAAAATTGCAATATCAAATAATAAGAAAGTGGCATGTAAAATTATAGAGAAAAAACGAGCCTCTCCAGATTTTGTTAACAAATTTCTACCCAGAGAACTTAGGTAAAAAATCTTTATTAAAAATCAATGAATTTTTGGATGTGACTTAAGCATCAGATAAATTTTAATGTTACTGCAATTATAGCATAGCTCGATCACTATCACATCCTCATATTGTATCTGTACTTGATGTCATTGACATTGGGCCTAGTGTCCTTATATTTATGGATTATTGTGCTCATGGTGATCTGTTGGAGCACATACGATCATATGGTGCTTTTTGTGAAAACAAAACCAGACATTTGTTTAGGTAAATTTATATAAAAATAACATTTTATCATTATGTTTATATCTTAACATCAATCTTTTTCCTAGGCAGATACTTTCAGCTGTTGCTTATCTTCATTCTTTAGATATTGCACATCGTGATCTAAAATGTGAGAACATCTTGCTTCACACATTAGACTACATCAAGGTTTGTTATTATTTGGTTTATCATGTTGGAAATTTATTTCATTACTAACCAATTAATAGATATCTGATTTTGGATTTGCTCGACGAGTTAGATCTGTAGAAGGGCATCGGTTATTAAGTGATACTTTCTGTGGTTCTGCTGCATATGCTGCACCAGAAATTTTACAGGTAAATACAATATTTTAGTTAACAAATATTTAAACAAAGTACTAGACTTGTATCAGGTGTTAAACTTTTATTATGAAAATGATTCAACTCAGTTTTTTTTATTTTTTAGGGTATTTCTTATAATCCAACGATGTATGATTCGTGGTCTATTGGCTGTGTATTATTTATTATGCTGACTGCAACAATGCCTTTTGATGATTCAAATGTTGCAGTGATGTTACGAGCACAACAAGAAGGGGCAATAGCTTTTCCTGTAGATATTAATTTAAGTTCTGGGGTTAGACGTCTTATAGTGTGAGTTATTTCATACATATATATATATATATATATATATATATATATCTACTAAATCATTATATATATATATATATATATATATATATACGAGTATATATATATATATATATATATATATATATATATATATATATATAGTCATATATAGATAGTCATGTTCATTTTGCTCATGAGCTCATGTCCATATGTCCATAATAGTTAATTATACAAATATGAATTAAAAATTAAAAAAATATATATATTTTGCTATAGACACTTATTAGAACCGGATGTAACACGGCGAGCTACTATATCTCAAGCTTACAAAAGTCCATGGATGAATAATTGTCAGAATAAAGTATAAAATTTTAATGTAAAATATGATATTGTGCAACTGTTTTCAATGTAATTAAACAAAGTCTATAATAATTGGCATCAATCTGTATTTGTATATTACTAGCATGATCTTATAAAAATCTATTTGTTTATATAGTTTCATGTATTACAAAATATTTATTTACAAGAATTCAAAGTGAGAAGTACTAGATAAGAATATATTAACATTCTGTTAATTGCTTGGGTTTAGATGTTGGTTCCAAACCCAATTTCCACATCTCTACGGCCAATGAAAACAAATAATCATAGCATTCAGTCCTGTATAAAGGTACCAATTAGTTATTTAATATATATAATCATATCTTCACATATATTTCCCTTACATTGCTTTTGTTCTTTGCCATGTATCACCCCAAACATATAGTCCATGCCTTCTAACTAACACTGCTGAAGTACCAGGATATTCATCCATAGCAGCTTTCAAGTATTCTTCAAGATCTTTTTCAAATGGTGTATTTTCAATAATAGGCACACACAATTCTTCATCATATCTTAAATTTCTTTTTAGTGAATAGCTATAAATACCCTAAAATCAATAAATATATTTTGTATCGATAGCAACTTCGTATGTTGTTTTAATGAACAAACTGGTTTAACAATATGAAATATGAAAATGATCATAAAACTTGGTGAGGTGAATTGAAATTCTATCAATGAATACCTTTATCATTTCTAAATGAGTGCATTTAAAAACTTTTCCAGGACATTTTAATGTAACTAAAACTGCAGCAGAAGAATGTGTATGTATTACAGCACCCGCATTATGGTTTCTGTATGCAAGCATAAATAATGGTGTACACTGGCTTTTAGTTAATCTGTATACAAATTTATGATTATATTATAAATAGTTTTATGAAAAATGTATGGTAATTGCGTTACTTTTTATTGACATCAGGCAAATGTAAGTCTACTCCATTAATATCCTGAATGAAAAGATCATCCGGTTTAATTCTTTCCTTTTGTACACCAGAAGGTGCAATGTAAATTTCATTCCTGCGCATAAAGAATTATAAGTGCCTCAAATGTTGTGAGTAAAAGATAAAGTTTCATAAAAGATTTGTTCAATGATTTAGATTGTTTTGAAACTTTCGGAACAAATCTTCTATGATATTTTGTATTATCATAATATGTATAGTGACCCTAGTTTTATGCTGATTCCACCACCAGTTCCAGTTACCCAGCCTAAATCATAAAATTGTTTGCATAGTTCCGGGATTAAATTTTAGGGTGCTCCTGTAAAAATTCATTATATATCGGAGTGTTCAAATGTAATCATTATTCAAATCTAAACATCATTACCGTATCCATATTATATAATCTCAATATTCAACAACTAAACAAAATTGATACAACAATCCAATTTAGATAATTGTATTTATTTGTTTAATTTGTTTTGATTTAAAGATTTTAAAGGTTATCAAAGTTCAAGCTGTAGGGTTTGCGCGCATGGGGGACATTTGTCGAACTTAAAATGATTGCATTTTTCATAAAGATGTGCTATGTACATAAGTATTTGAATAATTTGAATATACTTTGAATGAAAGAAGCAGAATACAATATAAAATAGAAAATACATTAAAATATAAAATTGATGCAAATTTATATTATTTTTAATCTAGGCTTATGAGCCATATATATATTGCAGGAACAGTAATCTAACACCGAATTCTTAGCAAGATATATTTCAAAATGGTAATGGCAATTTATTATTTTTTTTTTTTAGATTGAATGAACAAAATTGTGTTAATTTGAACAGCATATATTTATATTTTTTTTATTCGAACAGAATCTTAGCAGAATTCGGTCCCTAGTGAGCGAAGAACGGCATTAATTCAGCGCTACAGCGGTCTTACATCAAATCTTAGCATCATAGTTATCGAAATGACAGTTGCAGACCGTTTATTTTTAATGAATCATTAAATAATATTAATATTCTTGTTATGCGATAATAATGATCGAAATTTCAAACATGTTATGTGATAGACTTTTTAAAGATAGCAGTTCTACTAATAAATTTCATGAGGGCATTTATAAGATCTATTATAAATTACTTACTGAAGAAGGACATAAAGATGTCAAAATTTGCATTGACCATACAACTTGCACAACAATGGTATTATTTATATTGATATAAAAATTATTAGTTTTCTTATTGATTAAAAATTTATGTTATTTGCTAGAAATTATCAGTAATTGATGACCGTGATCCACGATTCATGTTTTCGTTGGATTTGAATAGAGAAGATTATTCTATTCTTCAAACACAGCAAAGCATTTTAGTACCGTTTGAATCGTTTCCTAAACAAGTAGTAAGATTACTTGAAGAATGTGCTCGAGGAGATATGTAAGTAAGAATAACATATGTTATAACTACCAATTAATCTAATAGGTTTAAATCATATGAGATATGAGTTAAATTAGTCATATTTATTACATCTACAATATTGAGATTTTATATTGGTTACAGGTTATTACAGTTATTACAAACAGGGCAGTTAGAATGGTGCCTACAATTTGTAGTGAGAAATGAGTTCAAAAGTTTAATACATTTACAATTGCTAATAGGACGTGCCTCAGACAGTGATTTAATTAATTTCATGTCGAACAAAATAAATCAATTGACTGTGGGTTAAATCATTTTCTAAACTTATTTATAGTGTAATGCATGCTAATATTTAATTTCTTATAGCATGATTTGAATAAGGCGCATCAAAGCCTACTAACGAAAGAAGACAATTATAGAAGGATATTAGATCAGCGTGATTTGGATTTACAAAATTTAAGAAAATGTGTGGAGTCTACAAAAATGGATTTGAAAAAGGCGGAAAGTGAACATAAAAAAGAATTAGCAGCTTCACTAGAACATGTTTCTAAGGTTTAGTTGGAACTAAGATTAACTGACTTTTGAATTGTTTAAATATTAATATTTTGCTTATTTTATGTTTAGGAAAGAGATAAATGGCAAAGAGAACAAGATAATAGATATGAATTGAAAATAAATGACCTTCAATCTGAAATACAAAGAAAAAAATCTGATTTTGATATGCTTAAATCAGAATTAAATTCAAAGTCTGATAAAATTTTTAGTTTAGAAATTACTATAAGGTAAAGTTTACCAATATTTTGTTACTAAAAATATGATTTTTTTTTTTTTTTTTTACTAGGGATCTCAATAATAGGGTCAAGAGTTTAGAACAAGAATTAAATTCTTCAAGATTGCAACAAAGCTCTTTACAAAATGATTTATCAAGATTTCAGAGAGAATTAAGTGAAAAGGAATCCCAAATTCAAAATCATAAAACTCGAATAGTGGGTTTAGAAAGAACACTTGTTATTAAAGATGAACAACTAAGCAAAGCAAATACTTCACTCACCTCGTGTCAGCAAAATATTGTAAGATATAAGTATAAAAACATTCTAAGATCTTTAATAATAACTCAATAAACTTTCAAGGCTGAAGCAGAAAGCAAAGTAACCGATTGCATGGTAAAACTTAATAATAAACGTGAAGCTTTGCATCAAACAAGTCAAGACTTATCCAAAGCTAATGAGATAATAACAAAACAAAATGAACAAATTGTGGCACTTAAAGAAAAAGTAACTTTTCAAATATTTACAATAACTATTATTTCTGTACTTATAATATCATTTCTTAGGTAAAATTTAGAACTGCAGTTGCATTTGAACAAGAAAAAGTAATTGATCAATTGCAAAGTCATAATGATAAGTTACAAGCAGAAAATAAAGATATGTCCATGCGTTTAAAAGAAATTTCAAATAAAAATACAGAATATTCTAAGGAACTTGATGATCTAAAAATAAAGTTATTAGATAAAGAGAAAACTATTGAATATAATAATACTAGTAAGTATAGTAATTTTATTATTACCATTATTAATAATTATATTCTCAAGTTACTAATTATATTTAGATAAGCTACCTTCATTCTGTCCATATTATAATTTCAGTGATTAATTGGATGCAGAAACGTATAAATGATACTAGTGATAGCACAATTCCTAATATGACAGCAAGATTTGGAAATACAGCTCTTAAAAATAATCCAAGCACTTCTTTCAAACCTTGTACACTCTTCCCTTTAAGGTCGACTGTGATACAAGGAGAAAGAGAAAATGGGTCAACAAGTAGAAACATTGGTGAATTGAGCCCGGACCTTCTTCTTCCTGATGATATAAATGGTATATAATATTTGACAATATGGTATAAAATATAATCTATTTTTTTGCATGTGTTACAGAAAAAGTAAAGCCCAGTAATGTTACTGAACCTAAACCTATGACCCTACAGAGCCGACTTAATACAGGTAAATTTTATTTCAATATTATCTTTTAACAACATAATGTTTTTTAAATTGTTGCAGATAGAAGTGCCAAAACTGTTACTACCATTACTACTAATACTAACAGAACCAAAGCAAGCAAGACACAGAGGTATAAATCATTCAGATTATATTATTTGGAATATTATTATTTAATAATAATGGTTTGTTTTTGTTTTAGGAAAACATCAGGAAAACCATTTTCTACTCCCTCGAATTATTTTAATGATGTTACATAGTTCGTATATATTATTTTATAATTTGTAAATATCTCAAATGTATGCAATTGTTTTCAAATATATTTTTAACATGATTATTTGTACAATCTAATTTTATTGCATTTTGCACTTAACTTTGGTTTGAGAAAGCTTAACTTTGTAAAAGTACTATTCTCTATATAATAATGAATATTTACCTTATCCAAAGAAGACTTTTGTGCAATGTTTTTATTTGTAAGTAATGCAAACGGAAAAATTCAAACTGAACATGAATTTTTAGCATATGGTTATCACACAACGTCAAAAAAACGACGTACCAACATTCAGAGACGAAAGACCCTGTGTAATACACGCCAAACTGATTCCTATACAGTGCACTAAATCGATAGTATCGATATATGTCAAATAGTGATTTATTCCTGACTTCATTCCGTTATGTCAGCTTATATATTTCATACATTTTGTCAAAAATGGCGGTTTGTCATTAAAACTGGAGAGGACGATTTTAGATTCTTTAGATTTTACTTAGTTTTAACTTTTGTAAATTAATTTTTATTATGGCTGCCTGTGAAACAAAAGAGCAAACCAAGAATAGTATCACATTGAAAGGCTCAGCTAAAATTATTGTAGAGTATTTAGGTAAATGTATATAGTAGTGTTATAACGATTTTTTTTTGCTGTTTTGCTTCGAAAACTGGATTTTCATTTCAGAATTTGGAATCAACAATATTTTATTTATACGAGGTATTTATCCACCTGAGTCCTTTAAGCCTGTACAACAGTATGGCTTGTCAATTCTAATGTCTCAAGATGAAAAAATACAAGAATTTATTAAGGCTGTTATGGGTCAAACCAGAGGTATTTATCTAACATGATTGTTATGCTAGATTTGATGTGATATTTCTGAATGCATTCAATATTACGTTATATTTATTCCTCCTATTTAATTACTCATAATAATCTATAACTTCATAAAACTATGAGGTAAAGTCTGGATTGCCCAAATTGAAGGTTCTCATCAATTATCTTCTTGAACATTGATCATGCAAGCGTTCAGACCTATTCCATGAGCGAATACTTCATTTAACCAATAAAATGACACTGTTCGGCAGTGCTATTAGATATTACTTGAGCATTTAGGAATGTTTTGCATCTGATTTTCTACATGAACTTTAATGTTTAATATAACTACTATTCATGTTATTTATATTTTGCCTAGAAAATAAAATTTTATGTCTGTATAAATAACGTGGATCCTCTCTAAATAGCCCAGGAAAACTTACTGTATAGTTTATCAGGTGGCAACATGATATGTGCATCTTTGCATTCAATAAAATCTTAATATCAATTTATACTTTACTTAATGAATGTGTGAAAGTGAGTATTAAGATCATAGTGTCAACATTTTGCGTTTCAGATATGTTTTGTATCAGAATAAGACTCAACATTGAGTTCAGATTTCAAATTTAACTGATAGATTCATAACAGAAATTAAGTTTGAGTTTAGTACAAAAGTCATTATTGGTAACAGATCAGCGTTTGGATTTTTCAAATTGCTACTTCATTTTACCTAAAATTCCTATTTTTTGTTCTGCAGATTGGTTAGCACAAGATAAAGTAAATAAAATTACAATGATAATCAAAAATGTTGCTGCAGATGAGACTTTAGAAAAGTGGGACTTTGTTGTTGAGAGTGAAAATGCTGATAAAGAAAATGTAGATGATATGAATAGAGTTGCAACAAAAGATTTAAAAGTTATTCAGAAAGAAATTCGCGATGTTATGCTACAAATTTCAGCAACTGTTTCATATTTACCACTGTTGGATTGCATTTGCTCTTTTGATGTTTTGATTCACACTAAAGCAGATTGTGATGTTCCAAAAGAATGGAGTGAGACTAAGGCTGTTGTTATTCAAAACGAGCAAGAAGTTCCCTTCCGATCATTCTCTACTGGGCTACATAAATTAAGCACTGTTGTTCATTATAAATTAGACTTATGAGTCTTAATCAAGTTTTGTATGATATTTAGTTTTATAAATCTCTTTTTAATGCTTATTACATTATTTATATATAATTTTAATAAACATAATTTTATTCCGAAAGCATATGTTTTCAATTTTTCATATATAAATGATAGTTTAAAATAAAATAAATTATGTAGATTTTCCAATCAGAATGCGATTGATTTTAGCGAACTCAATTCTTTAAAATTAACTTCATTTTAATTACACAGCTTATAATAAAAAACGAAAACATTTTCAAACTACAATATGTTTACACAATCTACAATTTGTTTGGACAAACATGTTCAGGCTAACTACAAATATATATATATATATATATATATATATATATATATATGTATATATATATATATATATATTAGAGAATATATTTAGACGAACTATGCCCCTTTAAGAAAATCTACTCCACTTTGAGGCAATTTATATAAACAGCATTTTATGATCATCTACATTTTGAAATAAGAAAATATTTTGGTTTAAAATGATGATAATAAAGACACCATTATAAAAATATATATTAATTACACCATATCCAATACATTTTCATTATTTATAGTAAACATTCTTGTTGTAATGATTTGTTTGCCTGTAAGGTCTAATTAACCTTGCTTACAAAACGAAAAGTAACTAATATAATAAAGAAGCAATTTAAAATTGTAATTAATTAGCCATTTAAAATATCTCAGAATGTTGAACAACTTTCAATGGAATATTTTTAAACTACACAGGAAAATAGTATGCACTTCACCAGCCTTTAGATCATCTTTAGATACAAATTGAAATTTTATTTGTTATAGAAAAAAATATATTATTGTTAGTAGATTAAAAAAACAAAGTCGGTATATATATACATAAATTTAATTAATAATAATTTCAAATCAACATATGCTGCAGGGTAATATTTGTCCAATATTGTTCCCCGTGCGATTTATGAAAAACAACCAATAATAAAAATCTAAGAATATTTATTTCATTTGAAATAATGCAAGAATACACAAAATCTAAACTCAGAATAATCTTCATTAAAGAAATTTATCAAAGCAATTGCTACTGATATCTCTATAATTCAGGATTCTTATGAAAAGTTTTTTTAACCGTACGTTTGAAAATTTTTTATTATTGATTTTTGGAATTGTATTCTAAAATGACTTTTATGTTGTACAATTGCTTCGGATTTATATTGTTTATATTTTTCGTTTAACTATGCCAGTTAGTTTTGTTTATATATGATGAAACAAAATGTATTTCACGACCGTTGCAATTATTTCTCAATAAAATTATTAATAAAATTACGAAAAATATAACGGAAAATATAAAATTTGGATTGTTTTAGTTTTGCAGATTTTTTTTTTATCAATTAAATAATTTTGTTACATCATTAGAATTTCTTGACTCAGTAGCAGTAGTCTTTTGTACACGTTTATTTTATAAAAAACGTTTTTTTTTGAAAATGAAAATTCAGGAACAGAAACAGTAATGCTATAAAAACAGAAAAAAAACTTAATTTGAGTCATAAACAAATATAAAGTGCATGGTGTATATGGCATCATGCCCTAAGGCAAATTGCTAGAACTTCCCGTACCGTAATGAAATGTTCTGGGAATATTAAATGTTTTAATCTAATATTTTTAGAAATTATATAAATTGAATTGCAAAGTTGAAAATATTTATCTAGAAAGTATATTAGAACTTAAGTCAGAATTACAATTAAAATCTGAATTATTTTCGATATACAAAAAATTTTTTAAAAAAATGAAACAATTTTTTTTCTCAAAAGCAATTATTTTGTTAAAACAAGCAGAAAGTTTTTTGAATCATTCAAATCAGACGCTAGTTCTCGCAGAAACTACTATTTTTTGCATATTTAGCTCTGTATCTCCGAAACCGCTGGACCTGCCTTTGCCAAAACTAATCAGCACATCTCCTTATCAATCAAAGGAATCAAAAGTTTTTTGAACCATTCAAATTGGTTGATCCGTTCGCCCAAAAACGTGGACGAAAAATTGTATCCATACATACAATATATAATATAGTCTTAATATATATTACATGAAGCTTAAAAATGCTTATAGATCTTTTTTTTTACTAAAATGCCTGATTGGGCCTTTTTGTATGCAATGTTTGTAAACAAATTTTGTTGCTAAACCAATTTTCAGTATACCTACAATATGTTGCGTTTATTGTTTATTTCTTATAATCGGTCAAGTCGATTTTCAAATAAACAATATAAATATATTGAGAAAACGTTTAAAATATTTCAAAGTAGGTCTTGAGCTCGTATTTGTATGTGCTGAGCTTGCATTTACATACACATGTGATATTGCTGAGTCGCGGGAGTGCTGACATATATAAATACAGGAACTTATTGTCTGGTCTGGTAGTTCTCGATTTCGAAAACTGGGGATCGTTTGAATAAAGATTTTCGGAACTTGTTAACAATTTGTTTTAATTATGAAGAGTTATTTGTGCATTTGTTTAGTAGTGGCTTTAGTAGCAGTAGTTGCTTCTTTGCCTCAGAACCGATATACATCCAAATATGATAATATTGATGTCGATAAAATTTTGGGAAATGAACGTATATTGACCAGTTACATCAAGTGCTTGCAGGATAAGGGTGCTTGCACCGCCGAAGGAAGGGAACTAAAAGGTAAACTAATGAATAATTTGAATAATTTTCATACTTTCATAATTAAAATGATGAGCTTGATTTGTTAATATATTGTATTGCGCTCTGAACATATAATTTCAAGTAGAAACTTCAATGTTTCCAAAATTATGTTACTTATTTTTGATGCTGTAGGGTGTATGCTAGTTATATCCATTCATCGATATTTTTTTGTCAGGTATATTGCACTTTTTGAAAAATAACCAGAAAACTATTTCTTCCAAAAAGTCTTAGTCTTCTTGTTCGGAACTCATTTAAATAATATGTGTTATATGCTTCCGTTTCCATATAGGTATATGAACACTTATACCTTAAAAGTCGGAGAGAGTAGAGATGTTATGAAACATATTATTTAATATGTTATGATAAAAATTGTATGGCAATGTTGTAACTGCTTTCACTACTTCACAATCTCTTTGTCAATTCATGTTGTGCTTACCTTCGGCCACGCCATTCACTTCCACTTGCAACATACATATAAAAATAATATATATATATATATATATATATATATATATATATATTATATATATATGTATATATATAAATATTAATTATTTGAACTGATTTTCCAATATTCAAACTTAACTAGAACAAAAAAATATTAGGAGATTGGAAAAAATGTCTAATTCAATTGTAAAAGTGCTCAAAAATACAGATATTTTTATTTACTGGAGCCATTGAAAACCTGCCCATAGTATGATAAAAACATTCTACATTCTGATTGATTATTAATAAAATTATACTGAAAACATCGAATAATAGTAAAGAAAGTATTATTATCGCTTTTGTTAACTTTACATGATCATAAACAATGGTTATTACCATTTTTTAATATATTATCACTGATGTTTCTATTAAGTGTGAACTTTAAATTTTAAATCATAACTGATTTAACGGATTTTATTTTCAAACAGCCATGCTTCCGGATGCTCTGGAAAATAACTGTGCCAAATGCAATGAGAAACAAAAGCAAGTTTCTGAGAAAGTCATTAAACATTTGCAAACTCATAGAAGCAAAGATTGGAATGATCTCCTGAACAAATATGATCCTCAAGGAAGATTTCGCGCTCGTTACACCAAGGCTTAAGTGATTATACGATTTATTATTATTTCTAAATAATTTGTACAACGAGATATAATTTATTATTTCTGTATTTATTATTTGTCATAATTATTTAATTTGTTTTATTATTTATGTTCATTTATTGCATTTTTTATATTATTCACATCTATGAACATTTTGTGTATTGGCATTATTGTATGTTATTGTATTATGTATTGTTTTTTGATTAAAAAAATGATTTTTTATATTAATTTTAAATTCTCATTCATACATGTTTCAGTTCGAAAATACTATCAAACAAAATGTTTTAATATAATATTTATAAATATTAAGCCAAGCATTCGTACCGGCCGGTTTAAAGTAGCAACATGGATGTTGCCATATGAAAACCTAAGAATATATGTTATATATTGCCTGGGGGTAATGATTTTCTGTAATTAGTTTATAAAATATTTAAAATTGTTTATCGGTAAATTATTAAACTACTTATGTGTAAAGTTTAATAAAATTGTAGGTGCCATCTTGCAATATTATTTGACAGTTACGTTTAGTTCTATGTTTCAACAAAATGACACTTTAGAGTCAGTTTTAACAAAAGTGGCCAGTCACTTCAGTGATTTAATAAGAAATTTAATACCACTGTTAATTAGGACTTCGATAGAATTTATATAAAACTACTTACTACTACTTATAGTGTTTTAATATTTTAGTATTTATTTTATAACCTAAAATAATTTGTTAATATAATGGATGGAAGAGACTTTAAGCTTAGTACTGAATTGCTTGGACATTCGGCTGATGTTCGTTCAATAGCTATTAATGAAAAGAATGTTATTGTTTCTGGATCTCGTGATAAAAGTGTAAAAGTTTGGGAGCCTGATGAACAAATCCCTAACTATGTTAATACTCATTCATTATCTCACCATTCTAGTTATGTTTCTGCAGTGGCCTTTCTTGGAAAAAATACGAATAGTTATCAACAAATTGTGAGTGGTGGTAATGACAATACAATTCGTATTTACAATGAAGATACACAGAAGCGCTAGTTTTAAAAGGTCACACAGGTGCTGTTTGTTGTTTAGCAGCCGGTCCATCAACAAATACATTACTAAGCGGAAGTTGGGATAGTACTGGTCGCTTTTGGACATTACATGATGATGGGACTTATTCTTATATTGAACTAAAAGGACACTCTGCAGCAGTTTGGGCTATTGCTGCCCTCCTAGGTGGTGAAGGGTTGTTAGTTACTGGTTCAGCGGATAAGTCAATAATTGTTTGGTCAAGTAAAGGTGAACGAATGGCAACTCTTGAAGGCCATACAGACTGTGTACGAGGTTTGGCTCCATTGCCAGAACGTACTCTACTAAGTTGTGCCAATGATGCAACAATACGATATTTGGATGCAACTGGACAATGCAAAAAAATATATGATGGCCACAATCATTATATTTACAGCATATCAGTACATCTCAATTTTGGAGTTTTTGCTACTGCGGAGAAGGTGGTCAAATTAGACTTTGGAAAATTGACTCATCCAGTGATGAAACAAATTATACAGATGAAATAAACCTACCTGCTCAATCAGCATGGGCAGTTGCTTTTCTGAGTAATGGGGATTTAGTAACAGGTTCTAGTGATGGTGCAGTTAGAATATTTTCAAGAGATCCTCAACGCCAAGCCTCTGAAGATGCACAAAATGTATTCAATGCACAAGTACAATCCAGACAAGAAGCTGCTAGTCAACACTGGGGAGAGTTAAGGTCACTGATCTTCCTGGACCAGAAGCATTAATGAGACCTGGTAAAGTGAGGGACAAACACGGTTGATAAGGGAAACAAGTGGTGTTTGCTGCTATCAATGGGACAAAGGACAATGGACAAAAGTAGGTGATGTTATGGGAGCTGTTGGTGATAATCCTGAACCCCCAGGAGCAAAAAAGTCATGAAGGAAAAGAATATGATTATGTATTTTGGTGGATGTGGAGGATGGAGCACCTGCATTGAAATTACCATACAATAGAGGAGAAGATCCTTGATAGTTGCACAAACTTTTTTCATAAAAATAATCTACCTCAAGCTTATCTGAACAAGTAGCTAATTTCATAGTAGCTAATTTCATAATTACAAATAGTCGGGATCCAAATGAAGTACCTAGGAGCACTGGGTATTCAGATCCTTTTACTGGAGGCTCTCGTTATGTACCTGGTTCAGCTTCAGCATCAAATTTTCCACAAAATACAGGCGCTGCTGATCCTTTTACAGGAAGTTCAGCTTATACTACGAATGCAGCTACTCGTACATCAAGTAGTACAAGTGTCCATCCTGCAACCACTAATGCTTATATACTTTTGACAGCTATGTAACATT
>NW_020537646.1:7117276-7245530 GCF_003426905.1 Ctenocephalides felis | reverse complement strand
ACTCCTAGGCACAAAATCGATAGTATCAGTGCACTAAATCGATATATGTCAAATAGTGATTTATTCCTGACTTCATTCCGTTATGACAGCTTATATATTTCATACATTTTGTCAAAAATGGCGGTTTGTCATTAAAACTGGAGAGGACGATTTTAGATTTTACTTAGTTTTAACTTTTGTAAATTAATTTTTATTATGGCTGCCTGTGAAACAAAAGAGCAAACCAAGAATAGTATCACATTGAAAGGCTCAGCTAAAATTATTGTAGAGTATTTAGGTAAATGCATATAGTAGTGTTATAACGATTTTTTTTTGCTGTTTTGCTTCGAAAACTGGATTTTCATTTCAGAATTTGGAATCAACAATATTTTATTTATACGAGGTATTTATCCACCTGAGTCCTTTAAGCCTGTACAACAGTATGGCTTGTCAATTCTAATGTCTCAAGATGAAAAAATACAAGAATTTATTAAGGCTGTTATGGGTCAAACCAGAGGTATTTATCTGACATGATTGTTATGCTAGATTTGATGTGATATTTCTGAATGCATTCATTTGCCTTATTACGTTATATTTATTTCTCCTATTTAATTACTCATAAGAATCTATAACTTCATAAGAATCTATAACTTCATAAAACTATGAGGTAAAGTCTGGATTGCCCAAATTGAAGATTCTCATCAATTATCTTCTTGAACATTGATCATTTTGCATTGGCCTGCTTTCAACACTATTCCATGAGCAAATACTTTGTGTAACCAATAAAATGACACTGTTCAGCAGTGCTGTTAAACATTATTTGAGCAGTTAGGAATGTTTTGCATCGGATTTTCTACATGAACTTTAATGTTTAATATGACTACTATTCTTATTTATATTTTGCCTAGAAATTAAAAGTTTATGTCTGTATAAATAACGTGGTTCAAAAGGAAAATTCTTTCTAAATAGCCCAGGAAATAATACTGTATACTTTATCATCCGGTGGCAACATGATATGTGCATCTTTGCATTCAATGAAATCTTTATATCAATTTATACATTACTTGGATTAAGGTGAAAAATGGTTTTTGTATGAAGTATTAAGATCATAGTGTCAACATTTAGCATTTCAGATATGTTTTGTACCAGAATAAGACTCAACATTGAGTTCAGATTTCAAATTTAACTGATAGATTCATAACAGAAATTAAGTTTGAGTTTAGGTACAAAAGTTATTATTGGTAACAGATCAGCGTTTGGATTTTTCAAATTGCTACTTCATTTTACCTAAAATTCCTATTTATTGCTACTTATATTTTTTGTTCTGCAGATTGGTTAGCACAAGATAAAGTAAATAAAATTACAATGATAATCAAAAATGTTGCTGCAGATGAGACTTTAGAAAAGTGGGACTTTGTTGTTGAGAGTGAAAATGCTGATAAAGAAAATGTAGATGATATGAATAGAGTTGCAACAAAAGATTTAAAAGTTATTCAGAAAGAAATTCGCGATGTTATGCTACAAATTTCAGCAACTGTTTCATATTTACCACTGTTGGATTGCATTTGCTCTTTTGATGTTTTGATTCACACTAAAGCAGATTGTGATGTTCCAAAAGAATGGAGTGAGACTAAGGCTGTTGTTATTCAAAACGAGCAAGAAGTTCCCTTCCGATCATTCTCTACTGGGCTACATAAATTAAGCACTGTTGTTCATTATAAATTAGACTTATGAGTCTTAATCAAGTTTTGTATGATATTTAGTTTTATAAATCTCTTTTTAATGCTTATTACATTATTTATATATAATTTTAATAAACATAATTTTATTCCGAAAGCATATGTTTTCAATTTTTCATATATAAATGATAGTTTAAAATAAAATAAATTATGTAGATCCTCCAATCAGAATGCGATTGATTTTAGCGAACTCAATTCTTTAAAATTAACTTTATTTTAATTACACAGCTTATAATAAAAAACGAAAACATTTTCAAACTACAATATGTTTACACAATCTACAATTTGTTTGGACAAACATGTTCAGGCTAACTACAAATATATATATATATATATATATATATATATATATATATATATATATATCTAGAGAATATATTTAGACGAACTATGTCCCTTTAAGAAAATCTACTCTACTTTGAGGCAATTTATATAAACAGCATTTTATGATCATCTACATTTTGAAATAAGAAAATATTTTGGTTTAAAATGATGATAATAAAGACACCATTATAAAAAATATATATTAATTACACCATATCCAATACATTTTCATTATTTATAGTAAACATTCTTGTTGTAATGATTTGTTTGCCTGTAAGGTCTAATTAACCTTGCTTACAAAACGAAAAGTAACTAATATAATAAAGAAGCAATTTAAAATTGTAATTAATTAGCCATTTAAAATATCTCAGAATGTTGAACAACTTTCAATGGAATATTTTTAAACTACACAGGAAAATAGTATGCACTTCACCAGCCTTTAGATCATCTTTAGATACAAATTGAAATTTTATTTGTTATAGAAAAAAATATATTATTGTTAGTAGATTAAAAAAACAAAGTCGGTATATATATACATAAATTTAATTAATAATAATTTCAAATCAACATATGCTGCAGGGTAATATTTGTCCAATATTGTTCCCCGTGCGATTTATGAAAAACAACCAATAATAAAAATCTAAGAATATTTATTTCATTTGAAATAATGCAAGAATACACAAAATCTAAACTCAGAATAATCTTCATTAAAGAAATTTATCAAAGCAATTGCTACTGATATCTTATAATTCAGGATTCTTATGAAAAGTTTTTTTAACCGTACGTTTGAAAATTTTTTATTATTGATTTTTGGAATTGTATTCTAAAATGACTTTTATGTTGTACAATTGCTTCGGATTTATATTGTTTATATTTTTCGTTTAACTATGCCAGTTAGTTTTGTTTATATATGATGAAACAAAATGTATTTCACGACCGTTGCAATTATTTCTCAATAAAATTATTAATAAAATTACGAAAAATATAACGGAAAATATAAAATTTGGATTGTTTTAGTTTTGCAGATTTTTTTTTTATCAATTAAATAATTTTGTTACATCATTAGAATTTCTTGACTCAGTAGCAGTAGTCTTTTGTACACGTTTATTTTATAAAAAACGTTTTTTTTTGAAAATGAAAATTCAGGAACAGAAACAGTAATGCTATAAAAACAGAAAAAAAACTTAATTTGAGTCATAAACAAATATAAAGTGCATGGTGTATATGGCATCATGCCCTAAGGCAAATTGCTAGAACTTCCCGTACCGTAATGAAATGTTCTGGGAATATTAAATGTTTTAATCTAATATTTTTAGAAATTATATAAATTGAATTGCAAAGTTGAAAATATTTATCTAGAAAGTATATTAGAACTTAAGTCAGAATTACAATTAAAATCTGAATTATTTTCGATATACAAAAAAATTTTTTAAAAAAATGAAACAATTTTTTTTCTCAAAAGCAATTATTTTGTTAAAACAAGCAGAAAGTTTTTTGAATCATTCAAATCAGACGCTAGTTCTCGCAGAAACTACTATTTTTTGCATATTTAGCTCTGTATCTCCGAAACCGCTGGACCTGCCTTTGCCAAAACTAATCAGCACATCTCCTTATCAATCAAAGGAATCAAAAGTTTTTTGAACCATTCAAATTGGTTGATCCGTTCGCCCAAAAACGTGGACGAAAAATTGTATCCATACATACAATATATAATATAGTCTTAATATATATTACATGAAGCTTAAAAATGCTTATAGATCTTTTTTTTTTACTAATTCTTGGGTGCTCTAAAGAAAATGCCTGATTGGGCATTTTTGTATGCAATGTTTGTAAACAAATTTTGTTGCTAAACCAATTTTCAGTATACCTACAATATGTTGCGTTTATTGTTTATTTCTTATAATCGGTCAAGTCGATTTTCAAATAAATATATTGAGAAAACGTTTAAAATATTTCAAAGTAGGTCTTGAGCTCGTATTTGTATGTGCTGAGCTTGCATTTACATACACATGTGATATTGCTGAGTCGCGGGAGTGCTGACATATATAAATACAGGAACTTATTGTCTGGTCTGGTAGTTCTCGATTTCGAAAACTGGGGATCGTTTGAATAAAGATTTTCGGAACTTGTTAACAATTTGTTTTAATTATGAAGAGTTATTTGTGCATTTGTTTAGTAGTGGCTTTAGTAGCAGTAGTTGCTTCTTTGCCTCAGAACCGATATACATCTAAATATGATAATATTGATGTCGATAAAATTTTGGGAAATGAACGTATATTGACCAGTTACATCAAGTGCTTGCAGGATAAGGGTGCTTGCACCGCCGAAGGAAGGGAACTAAAAGGTAAACTAATAAATAATTTGAATAATTTTCATACTTTCATAATTAAAATGATGAGCTTGATTTGTTAATATATTGTATTGCGCTCTGAACAAAGAATTCCAAGTAACTTCAATGAACACATGGTATTCTAATATTGTCTAGGCTTCAATGTTTCCAAAAATATGTTACCTATATTATTGATGCTGTAGTGTGTATGCTAGTTATATCCATCCATCTAAAAGGTATATTGCGCTTTGTGCAAAATAACCAGAAAACTATTTCTTACAAAAAAAATAGTTTTTCTTTAGTCTTCTTGTTCGGAACTCATTTAAATGAGTTTATATGTGTTATATCCGTCCATTTCCACATAGGTATATGAACACTTATACCTTAAAAGTCGGAGAGAGTAGAGATGTTATGAAACATATTATTTAATATGTTATGATAAAAATTGTATGGCTATGTTGTAACTGCTTTCACTACTTCACAATCTCTTTGTCAATTCATGTTGTGCTTACCTTCGGCCGCGCCATTCACTTCCACTTGCAACATACATATAAAAATAATATATATATATATATATATATATATATATATATATATATATATATATATATATATATATATAAATATTAATTATTTGAACTGATTTTCCAATATTCAAACTTAACTAGAACAAAAAAATGTTAGGAGATTGGAAAAAATGTCTACTTCAATTGTAAAAGTGCTCAAAAATAAAGATATTTTTATTTACTGGAGCCATTGAAAACCTGCCCATAGTATGATAAAAACATTCTACATTCTGATTGATTATTAATAAAATTATACTGAAAACATCGAATAATAGTAAAGAAAGTATTATTATCGCTTTTGTTAACTTTACATGATCATAAACAATGGTTATTACCATTTTTTAATATATTATCACTGATGTTTCTATTAAGTGTGAACTTTAAATTTTAAATCATAACTGATTTAACGGATTTTATTTTCAAACAGCCATGCTTCCGGATGCTCTGGAAAATAACTGTGCCAAATGCAATGAGAAACAAAAGCAAGTTTCTGAGAAAGTCATTAAACATTTGCAAACTCATAGAAGCAAAGATTGGAATGATCTCCTGAACAAATATGATCCTCAAGGAAGATTTCGCGCTCGTTACACCAAGGCTTAAGTGATTATACGATTTATTATTATTTCTAAATAATTTGTACAACGAGATATAATTTATTATTTCTGTATTTATTATTTGTCATAATTATTTAATTTGTTTTATTATTTATGTTCATTTATTGCATTTTTTATATTATTCACATCTATGAACATTTTGTGTATTGGCATTATTGTATGTTATTGTATTATGTATTGTTTATTGATTAAATAAAATGATTTTTTATATTAATTTTAAATTCTCATTCATACATGTTTCAGTTCGAAAATACTATCAAACAAAATGTTTTAATATAATATTTATAAATATTAAGCCAAGCATTCGTACCGGCCGGTTTAAAGTAGCAACATGGATGTTGCCATATGAAAACCTAAGAATATATGTTATATATTGCCTGGGGGTAATGATTTTCTGTAATTAGTTTATAAAATATTTAAAATTGTTTATCGGTAAATTATTAAACTACTTATGTGTAAAGTTTAATAAAATTGTAGGTGCCATCTTGCAATATTATTTGACAGTTACGTTTAGTTCTATGTTTCAACAAAATGACACTTTAGAGTCAGTTTTAACAAAAGTGGCCAGTCACTTCAGTGATTTAATAAGAAATTTAATACCACTGTTAATTAGGACTTCGATAGAATTTATATAAAACTACTTACTACTACTTATAGTGTTTTAATATTTTAGTATTTATTTTATAACCTAAAATAATTTGTTAATATAATGGATGGAAGAGACTTTAAGCTTAGTACTGAATTGCTTGGACATTCGGCTGATGTTCGTTCAATAGCTATTAATGAAAAGAATGTTATTGTTTCTGGATCTCGTGATAAAAGTGTAAAAGTTTGGGAGCCTGATGAACAAATCCCTAACTATGTTAATACTCATTCATTATCTCACCATTCTAGTTATGTTTCTGCAGTGGCCTTTCTTGGAAAAAATACGAATAGTTATCAACAAATTGTGAGTGGTGGTAATGACAATACAATTCGTATTTACAATGAAGATACAACAGAAGCGCTAGTTTTAAAAGGTCACACAGGTGCTGTTTGTTGTTTAGCAGCCGGTCCATCAACAAATACATTACTAAGCGGAAGTTGGGATAGTACTGGTCGCTTTTGGACATTACATGATGATGGGACTTATTCTTATATTGAACTAAAAGGACACTCTGCAGCAGTTTGGGCTATTGCTGCCCTCCTAGGTGGTGAAGGGTTGTTAGTTACTGGTTCAGCGGATAAGTCAATAATTGTTTGGTCAAGTAAAGGTGAACGAATGGCAACTCTTGAAGGCCATACAGACTGTGTACGAGGTTTGGCTCCATTGCCAGAACGTACTCTACTAAGTTGTGCCAATGATGCAACAATACGATATTGGGATGCAACTGGACAATGCAAAAAAATATATGATGGCCACAATCATTATATTTACAGCATATCAGTACATCTCAATTTTGGAGTTTTTGCTACTGCAGGAGAAGGTGGTCAAATTAGACTTTGGAAAATTGACTCATCCAGTGATGAAACAAATTATACAGATGAAATAAACCTACCTGCTCAATCAGCATGGGCAGTTGCTTTTCTGAGTAATGGGGATTTAGTAACAGGTTCTAGTGATGGTGCAGTTAGAATATTTTCAAGAGATCCTCAACGACAAGCCTCTGAAGATGCGCAAAATGTATTCAATGCACAAGTACAATCCAGACAAGAAGCTGCTAGTCAACACTTGGGAGGAGTAAGGTCACTGATCTTCCTGGACCAGAAGCATTAATGATACCTGGTAAAAGTGAGGGACAAACACGGTTGATAAGGGAAACAAGTGGTGTTTGCTGCTATCAATGGGACAAAGGACAATGGACAAAAGTAGGTGATGTTATGGGAGCTGTTGGTGATAATCCTGAACCCACAGGAGCAAAAAAGATTCATGAAGGAAAAGAATATGATTATGTATTTTCGGTGGATGTGGAGGATGGAGCACCTGCATTGAAATTACCATACAATAGAGGAGAAGATCCTTGGATAGTTGCACAAACTTTTATTCATAAAAATAATCTACCTCAAGCTTATCTGGAACAAGTAGCTAATTTCATAATTACAAATAGTCGGGATCCAAATGAAGTACCTAGGAGCACTGGGTATTCAGATCCTTTTACTGGAGGCTCTCGTTATGTACCTGGTTCAGCTTCAGCATCAAATTTTCCACAAAATACAGGCGCTGCTGATCCTTTTACAGGAAGTTCAGCTTATACTACGAATGCAGCTACTCGTACATCAAGTAGTACAAGTGTCCATCCTGCAACCACTAATGCTTATATACCTTTTGACAGCTATGTAACATTTGATCATGCTAATAGAGATGTAATTCTAGAAAAATTGAGAGAATTTAACAGGACTATAATAAATGCTTCTATAAGAGAAAGCGATGAAACATTAGTAAATGCTGTAAGTTATTATAATAGATTTACTGTGAAAGTATCAATTTATATAAATATTTGTTAATTAAAGGTATTTTTACCATTCTAGGTTCGAATGACTGAGACAATTCAAAGTCCTGATCAAACATCTATAGAAGCTTTACGTCGTTTATTACTATGGCCAATGGAAGCCAGATTTCCAGCATTAGATATAACTAGATTAGCAATTCGGTCAGGTTCAGTATGCAATGCACTTCTACCAGCTGATTCTCTAGTATGGCCAGATCTTGTTGCATGTTTAGATTTAAATCATGCCATACCAGCCAATCGAGTTATGGCTTTACGAATAGTCAGCAATTGTCTATCTCATACAGAAGGTAGAGCTCTACTCAAAAGTTCTGGAGCACTAGATGCATCAGTTTTATGTACTGGTAGCTTATCTGCTGGGGGAGTTGCATTACAAATGGCAGTAGCAACTTTCTTGCTCAATGCAGCGGTTACTGCAAGGGCTTGTGCTGAGGAGAAATTGACTATGGAATTATGCGCTTCTGCATCCAATGCAATGATTTGGGTTATTGATCCAGAAGCAATGTTTAGATTATTACTTACTTTAGGAACATTGGCTGCTTCTGGTCAACAGCCTGCAGTATTGCTGAAATCAAATCAACATCTTAAAGAAAAGTGCTCCAAAATATCATCAGGAATTGGTTACACTAGTGAAAAAGTAATTAAATGTGCTCAGGAGGTTGTTGCCTTATTATGGTAGCCTTATATAATGAACATAAAGCGGATAGACAACTTGTTTAGCAATATATAAGATTATGTATATGTACATTAGTACATTTGAATAAGATATATGAAAGCAATTATTTTTATAATTGACAATATTTTTTTAAAGAATAATTTATTTAATATTTCAAGTTACATAATTTGATCCATAAAGTTCTCTGCGTTTATTTTTCCGTTTGAAAATATTCTGAGATTGAAAACAATATAACTTGTATTAATTAATTTGACATAAATTCTGTAAAAAAATCTTGTTACAAAGGCTTAAACTGCTAAAATAAAGTTGAATATCTTAATAAATAGCAGCTTTATGATTCTAAAGCAGAACGCACATATTTATTTCATGCGCAATCGACTTTCGGATATTTTGATTTTAGCGGTTTTCCCATCTGATCTATGGTTTGAAGTATGTCATATACGGGCTTTACAGCAGATATTACTTCTATGCTGTTTAAGTCAAATTTGTTAGTTTTAGGTTATGTAAATGACAATTGTAAAAATAACTTGAAGTCTTGAAGATAATATTTAATCCCGTGTTTTATCTTATACACTTTAATTATGTCTGAAATAGAAGTTAAACAACATAATCTAGATAGTGATGATGATAGTGAATGGATTGGACCAGCCCCCTCTGAAGCATCTAAGCCGAAAAAAAGAAAAGTATTGCAACATGAATTGTTATATTTAGAAAATTTACCGAACTGCAGTTCCTATGAAAGAAGTTACATGCACAGGGATGTTATTACACACATTGTAGTTACAAAGACTGATTTTGTTGTAACTGCTAGCCAGGATGGACATGTTAAATTTTGGAAGAAAATGGAAGAAGGCATTGAATTTGTAAAACATTTTCGAAGTCATTTGTCATCTATTAATGGTCTTTCAGCTAATTGCAGTGGTACATATGTTTGCACAAGCTCTGTCGATAAATCAGTTAAAATATTTGATGTTATCAATTTTGATATGATTAATATGATTCGTTTGGAGTATGAACCGGGATGTGTAGAATGGATTCATTCTGCTGGTGATGCTATATCTGCATTAGCTGTGACAGATTCCGCATCTAATAAAGTTTATATATATGATGGGCATGGAAGTAACACCCCAATTCATTCATTTGAGAAACTACACATGAGTACAGTTTTATTAGTAAAGTATAATCCAACATTTGATGTAGTTATCTCGGTTGAGAAAACTGGTATACTAGAATATTGGAGTGGTCCTAAACAAGAATATAAATTTCCAAGATGTGTCCAGTTTGAATCAAAATTAGATACTGATTTGTTTGAATTTGCTAAAAATAAAACATGTCCTACTAGCATTGCTATATCAAACAATGGTATCAAGTTTGCTGCCATTTCCATAGATAGAAAAATTAGAGTGTTTAATTTTTTAACTGGTAAACTTACAAGGATATTTGATGAAACATTGCAAGGATTTGGTGAGTTGCAGCAAAAAATCCAACAGCTTCCTCCAATGGAATTTGGAAGAAGAATGGCACTTGAAAGAGATTTAGAAAGAAATGATGCACTTAAATATGGAAATATTGTATTTGATGACAGTGGATATTTCTTAGTCTACTGTAGTATTCTAGGTATTAAAATAGTAAATCTTCATACAAATAGATGTGTGAGACTACTTGGTAAATCAGAAAATCTACGTCCATTACAAGTTGCTTTGTACCAAGGTCGATCCCAAATAAGTGCAGCTGCACCTACAATTGAAGCACTTGGTTCTGATAATCCAACATTATCTTCATCAAGGAATGATTCTACTATATTTTGTACTGGGTATAGAAAAAATCGTTTTTATATGTTTTCTAAACGTGAACCAATTGATTCTGAAGCTTCTGGGGTTCATCAAAATGAGCGTGATGTATTTAATGAAAAACCATCTAAAGAAGATGTTATTTCAGCCACAGAATCTTTGGGAGTCCAACGAATCTATGAAAGTGCAATTATTCATACCACTGTAGGAGACATATTTTTACAATTGTTTCCTAAGGAATGTCCCAAAAGTGTTGAAAATTTTGGTGTTCACAGTAGAAATGGTTATTATAATGGACACATATTTCATAGAGTTATTAAAGGCTTTATGATACAGACTGGGGATCCTACGGGTAATGGAACAGGTGGAGAGAGTATTTGGGGCAGAGAATTTGAGGATGAGTTCACCCTCGGCTCAAACATGACAGACCATACACACTTAGCATGGCAAATGCTGGTCCTTGTACAAATGGAAGTCAATTTTTCATAACTTTAATACCTACCCCTTGGTTGGATAACAAACATACAGTGTTTGGCCGAGTTACCAAAGGAATGGAAGTTGTACAAAACATTAGCAATGCAAGAACAAATCCTAAAACTGATAAACCACATGAAGACATATCTATTATTTCTATCACAGTGAAGTAGATAATGCAAGGTAATATTTTGTAAATAATTTAAGTCAGAAATATATTTTGAATCAGTTTTTACAAGATCATTTTATAAAATCTGAGTAACTAACATGTTTTTGTACCATGAAACCTTTTCATTAGAACTGTTAAAATGATCTATTTCTGAAAACAGTATTACTGTATTAGATTCAACAATTTATTTAAATTGATTCTTATTGTAAACAGAATTTGATAAGTAAGAATATCTATTTTTCAAATTTTATGAAATGATTAGTCGGATATTACAATTTTGTTACAATAGTGGGCTTGAGAAAAGTGAGATCCATAAAATACTACTTTTAATTTTACTCAAATAAATGACAGCTAGAAATATTGAATGACTTGGTTAAATATAGTGTGAATATGAACTGCGAAACTGTTGAAATTAGATTAAAATAATTAGAATAATTATTTGATATTAATTAAAACCTAATACATTATTTATTTTTACCAAATGTTTTATTGACAAATAAATGATAATCTATAGTCTATCTTAGCAGAGCCTAAATCCTAACTTTTACTCTTTTCAATATTGATCAGTTTATTTGAAATATTTCTTAGTCATCTTTATTTACAGTTACACTATATTAATTGTTTATTTATGAAGGCATCGGGTATGTTATCATTAAAATAAAATTTTAAATATTATAATCCAATGAGTATTTAAAGGTAATTTATTCGTAAAATATAAAGTGGTAAACTGTTTACATTTAATAATCTATTCGTGTGAATCATATTTCTCATTAAACCTTCTTGATATTGATCTGAAAACAAATTTATGATTTGTAGGCTAAATGGTTAACAAAATTTGTTAAGGGCAGTCTATGTTGTAAAAAATTATATAAAACAATAATTGTTTCCTCATTATACTCACTTATTATGTTCATAGAACCGCTAAGTAAATGTTCATCGTGTACAGCTCTATATGTTAATGTAGCCAAACTACCACGATTTGGATCAATCTAAAATTATAACAGATCTTTAATATAAAGCATAAATCCTCACTGGTAATATTATAGAGATTTTTTTTATTAATAACATACAATATGAAGATTATCTTCCACATCCACATTTTTCACATCTTCTTCATAATTAACTTGATGTGCTGTTTGTTGATGTTTTCGTTTTTGATATATGAAGAAAATAACTACCACACTGCATATTGATAGTAAACTTACAATTACAATCGTAGACGTGTTTCCTAAAGAATATATAAAAAGTATGAATAATATGAATCAGTAGTATAAATATCGATGAGCGAGGCATAAATTATATACATATTTGTAATAGTATAACGGCTAATACGTGGAATTAAAAAAATATGACAATTATTTATTTATATGTTTGGATACTAACTTGTGTCAGCAATCAGCTAAAATATTACATTTTTTAAAAAAATATAGCACAAACAAAATATATATAAATTAAATGCATAAAAATTAAAAATGGTGTATACCAACCATGAGGACAACTTAAAAATATAAAAATTATGAAAACACAAGTTCACAATCTACAACCCTGTATAACAGATCGCACCAACTTCAAGTTAGTTTTAAAAATTGAAACTGACTGCTCAAAAGCGTCACAAACCGAAAATAAAAAATAAGTGAAAATACAGTGTTAAATATTAAGGGTTAAATCAGATTTTCAAACTTTAATTGGATTTTAATAAGTGCCAAAAAATGAAGAAGAGAGCTATGATTATTAACACTAGAAGAATTAAAAAAAAACAAAACCAAATTCTGCACATTGTCAGTTAAGGTTAGTATTTTTTTTCTTGATAAAGAATTATGGTTTAATTTTATACTGTCAAAGTATTGTCAAAATTAAAAACTAATCCAAAACCTTCTTCGGAATACGTATTGGCCGTTTAATTAATTTATAATTAATTATCATTGTTCTAATAATTTAAACCGACCCCATGAAGCTTTTTTAACTGAATCTCCAATATCGATTTCAGTAACATTCTGAGTAGTTGGTTCCAAATCATCAGCAAGTTTTGTATTGTAGTTGTTTTTATCGTAGACGTGCTCATGGGAGTTGTAGTTGTAGTAATTATTTTGGAACTAGTAGTGATTATTTGCGATGCAGTAGTGATATCAGTTTTAACTGTGACAGTTGTGATGGAACTGGTTTTGTGGTTGTTGCCGTCTTTTCTTTCAAAATTGTGCTAAAAAGAAAACAGGGAATATTAATTTTACTTCTAAAATCAATATGAACAATAAAATCGAGTTTTTCTGCGCCTTGGAGACGATTTGATCATGAACATGTATCTAAAGATAAATTTGTTGCTTGGCAAGAAATTGATATAAGATCTTATAAACAATTATCTCATAAGATATCCATATGATGACTTACCTACCGAATTGTATGATTTTATTTCTTATTGTGATCTAATATTTTTCACATTTTACCTGTAATATCCAATAGACCGACAGTTGCATCGTACAAAACCTCGTTCTCGGATATTCTCTTCAATTGCACAATTTTCTTCTGAACAAACATTCATATTTATCATACAACACTAAAAATATAGCTTACTATAATAAGCTTATTATAATAATATTTATAAATATTATTTCATTTTTTACCGCTAATTTTGAATTTTGTGGTACATTTATACTTTCGGATGGAATCTTGATAGTGATTTTAATGCTCATGCCATTTAAGTCTATAAGTTTTTGATTTGTATTCATTATTTTAACACCATAAATAAATCCTTTTGTTTGTGGCTTGTTTTTATTATCCTCCATAAAATAGTTATTGGGATAAGCAACTTTTCCAATGCAAACTTCGTTTAAGTTGGAAAATTCTTTTCCGAATTTTATGAATGCTGTTGCTTTTTTATGCAAAAATTTTGCTGTATCGTTATAAAATGGGATAGACACAAATGTATTGTATTTTTATTTAAGTTGATTGTTTCGACAGAAAATGAAGCAATCTTTTTGTCTGAAAATAATAATAATATTATTATTATCCGATCATAAAATTTTTAAATTATATTTACTATTATATTTTCTATCGATCCTAGACATTGCTGATACCTAAATTTATTTTTAATGTATGGATTAAAATAAACGCTGACACTTACTTCTCTGACATACATGCCATTTTATTTAGTTTGGTTAAAATTTTCTTCAGTTTAATTTTTGTGTCACTTTTATATTTTTTTATTATAAATAAATTATTGTATTTTTTACGTAGTTCGATTACAAAAATAGCTCAATTTAATTTAGTTACACTATGTGTATATGTATATATGTATACATATCTATAACTCAAGAATTTTGCAATAACAATTTTCAGTGAACGTTTTTATCAATTTTCTGTGAGTGTTTATTTTAAATTTTATTTTTATTTGTTTTCTTTAATTTTTCTGAATTAAAAGAACTGCGTTTACTTTTTTATGAATGCTAGTGAAAATACTGTATTAAATTAAAAAAAGTTTTATATAGACTTACCGAAATTATATTTAACATCCTGAGAGCAAAGTCTGGTCATGAATCTTTCAATTGTCCTGGGCAATTTCTTTTTTTCTATTGCAATTGCAGTTGCATTTTTAGACTTATAGATTACTTCCTCAATTAAATCTAATCCAGTATCAATATCTTCTTCTGTTACAAACGCCTTAATATTTTTGTTTGAGACGATTGCTGAACGCTTTTTACGTTTTTTAGCCAATATATAATTATTATACAGTTCAAGCAGTCCCTGAAATTTAAATAATAATAATAATTAGCTGTATTCAATTATATATGTTTTGTAACTTACTTGAACTATATCTTCTGGTCGTTTATTCATAAGTTCCATTATAAATTTTGCTTTATTTATAAAAAGCTTTATAATTATTTCTTCATAAGATTGATCTTCTTTATAAATCTTTATTTGAAACCTTAACGATTCCAGTACGCTATTTACTAATTTCATGTAATAATTAGGATTATCCATTGCCTAAAAATTAATTAGTTTATACATATAATAATAATAATATATAAAAGTTATATGGCACGTTTTTATAAAATAATTGGTATAATTAGCAATTCATCATATTATTATATTAGATTTTTTAACTTCTCAAAATCTTGGAGTAATTTAAAAGTTTCAACTTTGCTATTTCTTTGTACTTGATAGTACTATGAAACTGGGTGTAAGAGGCATTTTGCTTTAAGTTGCGTAAATTATCAAAATTTGTTTAGAATTGTTGGCGAAAACAATGACGAAAAATTTTGCCAGAAAGAAATGGCCTGACCCATTATTGCATAAGACTCTAAATCGGAAAAATCTCTTACTAGCCATAATTAAATACATTTATTCAATTAATGAGCCATAATTAAATATATTTAATTATGACTTTAATTACAATTTATAATAGTTTTATTATAATTCGTTACCTTGAATATTTCAAGTGATCCGTATATATGCAATATTGCATCATCATAATCTTGCCTTTTTATCATTGATTCCATTTTCAAAATCAAATTGTTAAGGTCTTCTTCCACAAATTGGTCAGGAAGACTTACAATTAAGGACTTAGGACTGGTGACTGCACAAGCCCCCAAGGAATCGCACACTTTGCAAAAAACATTAATAGGAGAGTCTGATAAATAATAAAAATAATAATTTTGTGACTTGATTTTACTTTCTTTCATTCATTATATATCTATAATTGTTTAACGTAATAATTATTTTTACCTGAATATGGCAAAGTTGTCTCCACAAATGTATTTTCAATGAAAGATCCTATTAAAAATGTTTTATATTTGATTCGCAAATAAAATGTATATTGCAGAGGATAGTCATCTGTCTTATCTTTGGCTTGTGCAATGGATATAGTAAATTTGGTAGAAAAAGCAACACCGATTGCTGGATGAATCTTTAAAAAATAAAGTTGTTATTAAAATTAAGGATCTGTATACAATTTGTTTATATTGTAAATTGTTATATTTACAACTCATAAAATCAAACGTGTACTGTTTCTACTTACCATTACATCAGTTACCACAGGTGGTGAATTAGTTTTCAATAAAATCTCCGCATGTGAAACCGTGTCATCCGATGACATATTATCGCAAATATCAACACATTGACATTTGACATCAAGTCTTAAACGATATTGGGAGTCACCTATGATTCCTGGCCAAGTTTTAGATTTTTCGGGAATTGCTAATGGTATATCGAGATCCACCGTTTCGTTACCGAACTCAGATAATTCTAATGCAAAAGAGTCATCTAAGGTATCCACACTAATTTGGCCAATACCACCGGCCTGAGGAAATAATGAGAATCGATAATGACAAACAATAAATAAAGTTTAATATTTTCATACCACCAAGGATTCATCAAAATATGCCAAATTTTCTGCTTTTACAGTCTTCCACTTAAGTTCGCAACCAGCTTTTAGTCCTGCAGTATTTGCTTCTATATGTACTGGACTTCCAGCTGGTATTTCAAAATGCTGGTTTTTAATGGAACTCATAGTTATTTGGGGAACTACACCATCCACTACAATTATTTCACATGTTTCTTCTGCAAACAAATTTTCTTGTTTTGCTCTTGCAATAACTTTATATCTAATGAGGAATTTAGGGATAAATAATAGAAATTTTATAAAATGAAATCTTGGTTTGGATTTTGTTTTACCTTCCTTGAGTTGCAAACGATGCTGTTAAGGTATTCGAATTTTTGCTTTGAAAATCTTGACAATTTGTCTTTTTATTTGATTCCTGACATGTCCAAGTAAACTGCATATTAAATAATATATTTTCATGAAGAATTATATTATTTATTTATTATTATATACCTTATTTAAATTTAGTTCAATTAATTTGATTTTAAGTAAGATAATATTAAAATATATTTCGAATCTGTGGAATTGTATGCGAGTGGAATATCACATGATTAAATGAATGTTTTTTACCTCTACATTTTCTTTCTTGGCATAAAACAAAGTTGCTATAATTGTTATTTCTTGATTAACACTGGCAACTATTTCCAAAAAATTTAATTTAACTTGCAATTTTCTACCACGAACTTCGACGCTCAACTCATCCTAGGATTACAAAAAGGAAAATTTCTTTATTTGTGATTATTTCTTTATTATTCCATTGAAATTCAAACTCACATCTGCTAAAATTTCATTATTTCCTAATCCTGTGACACCGCAATACACCTTGTACAGAATTTCTGGTTCTAAATAATAGGCTGCAAGTTTAAGTAATTTTCCTTGTAAGCCATTAGGAGTGTGATTGCCATGTTGACTTGTTAATTGCCACCGAAACTAGAAAAAATAAATATGATTTGAATTCAAAATTTAAAATTATTATTATTAACACTACAATTTTACTTTGTAGTCTTTTATGTCTTGACAGAAAGATACTTGAGCTTCGAATATGAATTCTTGATCAGAATAAATAAATTCTGCTCCTGCTAATGTTAAAGATACGTCAGGTTTTGTTAATTTTGCACCTGAAACGATAATAATAAAAAGTAGAAAAAGGAAAGTACGAAGGATTAATTTTTTATTAATTTACATTGGGGTATTAAGAGATAATATTATGTATTACCTGTTTTGGAATTAGAAGTAGATTCCTGTGCAGGTATGATGGTAAAATTTTGTTCATAACTTCTTTCTTTAGCACTACAACTTTCAAAATACGAAGATACTCTAAAATCGTAACTAACACCTGGTACTAGCTTAGAGAAAATTTTGTAAAATGTAAATGATTATGGGTTAATAATAATATATAGATTCTATATAATAATATATAGAATTTTGTTTTTCATGATATTAAAATACGAAAGTAGAATAAATTAATTGCTTGTAAGAGTAGTTTTTGTAATATCAAAATGATGTGGATCTTAGTATACAGAAACTCATGCAGGGGGTTATTTTCATAAATATTTTATTTCCATCACCTTTTGTAGTCATAATATTAACCTGTCAAGTTTTTTTACAAATAATACCTGTGTGTTATTGATTCTGACGATGTTACTGTCGACGATGTTATCTTTTTGTTCCATTATAGATTTTTCAACGAGCCTAGCACTCCGCCATGCGTTCATATTTAACCATTGGCTTTTTTGTGATGTTAAAATTCGAGGAAGAACTTGCCAAGAGTAACAAATTTTTTCTCTGCTTAACGGCTGAATTCTATTTTAATGAAAAATAAATCATACTGTACTTTTTTATAAATTATTCGAATAATCTGCGATCATAAATTATGTTAAATACTGACATTGAACTTTTTTTAAACGACTGAAGTTTAGTCATGATATATGAATACATGATATTTGTATTGATTGGAACGAATATTAGTTATGTAACATAATTTGCAGAGATTAATGTTGATTTTTTTTATTGATTAAAGTATGTTTTCTTAAGAGTCGATTTAAAATAAAGGAATTAATCAAGTTTTTTAAATGTGCTGCAACACCATGCTGTAAAAACTACACAAACTATTTACTCATGATCTACTAGAAATATACCCAACTTTTTTTTTAAAGATATCATATTTGAAACTCATTTTTTAAGAACGCAACTCATTTCTTTAATTAAAATTTAATATTTTTTCAGATTCACAAGTCTGTATTTTGTTATTTAATAAATTTACTTTCTTTGATTTTAATAGTGATTACTATAAAATTAAAAAAATATGTTGAATCGGTGCTACTTAGGTTTGATGGCGGCATGATTTTTTTTAAATTTTTTACAGCATTTATTTTTATTTTAAATACAGTTTATTATTTAAACTGACGAATGTACAAAATTTGATTTGGAAGCAATAGGATAAAAAAATTCTATACAGCTAAGACATTAAGTTATATACGCTGTCATTTTTCATACAAACATTATAACATTATAATTTTAATTATAATTATGGTATTATTATCTACATTATAATTGAAAATTGAAAATACTTACCTAATATTGGTTATGGCATCGTCCTTTTGGCTTTCAAGCTTTTTGGAGCTGCTAACATTGCAAATATATTGTGGAGCAATAATGCGAAACTTCGGTTTATCATCTTTTATTGATATCTAAAAATTATATGATAAGGTATTTAATTAAAAATAATCGTAACAAATTCTTCACTGCACTACAATGCCATAAAATTATAATATTTTTTTGTTAAAATCCATTTTTTCACTTCTATACAACATAACTAATTCTTAAACATTTTATCGTACACATCAGTTTGCTACCACCAAATTATAAAAAATATATTTAGTATTTAATTTGTACACTTTTGTACTTAGAACTTGAATTTTATTAAGTATTTATTAATAATAATATTATAAAAAATATTTTATAATAATATAATAAATGGCATAAGTTAACTACCTCAGTTCCTAATTTCTCAATAATAACAGCAATTATAAAAATTACATAAATAAGGTACATAATTCACGGATTGCATTTTATAGCTATTGTTGAATTTATTATTGCTTTATAAATGTGTTATATCACTTTATTATGCAGGTGAAAATTTTTATGACTTTCCACGCTTATTTTCCATTATATACTGTCGTGAGTAATCATTTTCCGTGAAAACTCTATTTTTTATATGACAATACAAAGTCATTATTAATGTATTTGCTGTCGCGAGGGGTGTTATTACAACCTTGCTGACGTATTGACCCTCTTGGAAAGGAAATAAATGAAAGCAAGGGGTAGTAATGTTGCTAGCAATTTTTATTATTAACAGTGAATGCAATATGAATATAATTTTTGGATTTATAATAATACTTTGTTAAACTATTTTATTCCGAGCATTTTTTTCTTTTGCTAGTTCCGATGAATTTGCGCAAAGGATATATAAAGGATTTTTTACCGTCAGAAGAATCTCAAGATGTATTGAGGAAGACTTAAGCAAACTATCTCAATATCATAACAATTTTTCATAACAAGTTATCATTGCATCACATGCTAATACTAATGTTAGGCTTGTAATTTCGTTTTAGTGTGGTATTTTACTGTAATTAATTCAATTAAGTTAATTCATTTTCTGTAATGAGTAAATTTAATCTTTTGAGTTTCATCTAATGGCATTTAAATTTTTGAAATAGGGGCAACCATTTTTGAGAAAATGCCTACAAAACACATCACACACATGCAACATACTTTTTTTTAATTTAGTCAAACTACTCAGAATGACTTAAAATATCAAGAAAATATAAAAGTAGTAATTCGGATTATATGGCGAAAACATGAACTTCTTGGGAAAAAAATCTGTAAAGTACTGAAAAAATAGATTTAATTAGTTTTTTGTGGTAAATATGGTATTACGTCATGTTATTTTATTCAATCCAACAAAAAACTAGCTTGAAGTGTATTATGTGTAATTAAGTCATTTTAAAATATAATGTGAAGAGGTTATGATGGTTTAATACAAATGCAATCATAATCGATTTATTATCTTATTAATTACATATAATTAATTGCTTTACAAATTCTGTTCTATATAAGTAAAATGAGATAGACTCAATTATAGAGCAATCACTGGACTAACTTGAATTCTCATATTAAAACCATCTTATATTCGATTTACTAAAATTATTCATGTAAATAGTCCACAATCAGCATTATAAATTTTGTATCTCAAAATCTGTTTTAGATGTGTCACCTTCTAATTTCTTACACTTTAAGTGATTTTATTACCTTTATATTAAATATAATTAATTATTTTACAAACTAGGTAAATCGTATGATAATTTACTCTTGATCTTGACTCATAAATTCTTTCAATCATCCCTAATAAGAATAAAACGTCTATATTTATCATTCATTGGGACAATTAAAATAATAATCAAAGATGCTTGATAACTTATATAAGAGAACGGATAATTTTAAATGGCATGCAATATGCAATAGATTGTGATAATGATTTGTTATGCAATATGCAATAATCTTTTATTTTATGGTTAAATTATAAAAAATATTTACCGAACGAAATAATATCTATAGATCTATTATTATTGATCTGCATGCAAGAATTAAGATTTTCCAATATCATGTTTGCGGAAGCATTGATAGACTGATATTACATTGTAAACAATTAAACTAGACAAGATTATCTTTAGTCGAAATTATAGAATATCATATTATTATTACACAGAAAAATGCATAGAATATGAGAAAAATAATTTGTTTCATCATTGTCGTGGCTCCGTAGTAAGAGCTTTGGTCTTGCAACCACTGCTTCCAGGTTCTATTTCGGCATCGAACAGTAGTAGTAATATCAATTTTCACTTAAAATTATAGATCTAACATTTTATTTCAATTGACATAGCCTTTAGGGACATGGGTAATAATAATATCACTATACAAATTTCAAAATATATAATAATAATGGGTATTACTGCCTTAGGGCAGGTGAGCTGGGTTAAACTCCAAGTCGATTCAAGGAAGAATGGTGTTAGAGGTTTTCCATTGCCATTTCACATATTTCCAATTATATGGAAGAAGTTAATTAACTTAGATTAGAATTAAATCTATATATTATCATTATAAATAAAAATCTTTAACACTAGAATGACGGAGGTTGGTTGTATAACTATTTTGCCTGATTGAGAGTCAACTTTGATAAGGGATTATGAAGGAATAGAAATTAATTTTTGTATACTTTTCAATGTACTAAAGTAAATGAAAAAAAATTTATAATAAAAATGACTTGAAATTGTTATGTATATTACATAAAAAATGCATATGAATCAAATTGTCTCGTTCCGTCATTCTAGCGTTAAAGAACTGAATAAAATTATTTAAAAAAAAAATTAAGTTATGCTTTATCACAATCTTCAATCTTTTATTTATCTTTTTTCTCATCCATAATTTGATTTACCCTGTGAAGTAAAACTAGAATTAAAATGTTGTGCACCGTCAATATTATAAATTCCTAATGATAATCTCATCACACAGAGATAGGACAATCTTAAGGTTGCCTTTTGATAATGCTAAGTTAGGGGGCGTCCATCAATCACGTGATCGATTTTTTAGGGATTTTTGAACCCCCCCTCGCCCTTGGTGATACGTCGTGATATTTAAAATAACCCTCCCCCCTCTTTCAAATTTACGTTAATTTTTTGATATTTTTTTTAAAAAATAGGTAAAATAAATACACGTAATATCTAACTAGACCCCTTCTTCGCCCACGTGATTTTTTGTCAAAATCGCCCTCCACCCTAAAGCTTTACGTAATTAACGGACGCACCCTTATAAGGGCAACTCATGGAACACTATTTTGGTTGCTGCTCAAGAAATGTCCTTTACAGCAGTATAAATAAAACTGCTAATGAATAAAACAATTATCAATTACATATCTGGATTTATCTAAACACCCAGTTCTCACGTTCTTAATGAAAATTAGCAAATAAACGTCCGAGTATAAAGTGCGCGGATGGCAGACAGTCTTATCAGTACGAATCCGCACCTCGACCAAATACAATATAGAAATTTACCGGTGGTCATATATGACCATAGTTCAATGTTCAAAAAATATATTGACACAGCTCATTCTATATTAGATCTCGATATCAAATATATTGATTAGTTTATCGTAATCGTTGATATCAAATCAAATATCAAATTCAACACGCACAGATTTCAAACACGGATATGCTATAAACGAAGAATTGTTTTGACTCAATTTGTTTTAAAATTGTGAGTGTTATGGGAATTTGTCAGTGGAATGTGAAAAACAGTTCATGTTTGGACAAGTGTTTTACAACAATCATTTTTTTTCACTCATAACAATACTCATGCAAAATATTCAACAACGCGAATATCTCATTTTTCTTGTCATGGTAACAGTCAAAATTAATAATTGTCATTGAGAAGTTAAAATATTTAAATTTTATTTATTGATTCAAATATATAATACATCTTATACATAAACACTTTTTTAAATAAATATAACTTTGAACTGCATTGGAATTATTCATATTTCTATATAAAAATCAAGATAGTATTTAACAGTTTATTAGACTCACTATAGAAAAAAAACATTAATGTAAAACTATTATAAACAATATTATTTTACACACTTGACAATAATTTGTAAAAAATGTTTATAAAAATTTAGCATTTTTTGAATAATTAAAAAATTTTGCGATTTGAATATGTTATATGTATTTAAAAAAAAATATCGATTTGTTTAAAAACTTACATAATTCTCAAAATATGTTTTTATATTGAATGTAAATATAAGATTGATGACAATATTGTTTTAAGAATTTATAATGAATTATATTCTAATCAAATCTTATATTATTAGGCTTTTAATTTTTTACATAAACAAATAAAATATTTCAATAATTATAATTAAAACTAATAAGAAGTTAATTGATAAAAATAAATTATTAAGGTCAAACCAATTGAGATTACAGCCTCACGTAAATCTTTAAGGTAACATCATTGAACAATCTAGAACTAGATTATAATCCTGTGGAAAGTATTAGTGTTTAATAATACATTGACTTTTCTGGACCTTTTAGCTATTTTTAAGCTACAGCTACTTCGTTTGGACAGTTTCTAATATTGAACTTTACTATGCCATAAAATTATCATATCATTAGGCCGAAATAAAATTAAGATATTCATCTAAATAAATATACTACATATATATATAAATAAATAATATATTTAATTACCATAATACTAATACTACATCGTCTGCTTTAAATTGCTGTTAATTATGTTTGAAGTAACAATTTTTGTTGTCAATAGGATCGTTGCGATTATATTTTGCCTTCAGTTATCAACGAATTTCTAATCTAAGTATTTAGAATCTACATATTTGTTTATTTAACCTGGTCGTATAATAATTATGGAACTATTATTAAAATTTAATTACAAGTGAACATTTATCATGTATTTAGTGAGAAATAAACATTTTGTTGACCGATATACGAATATGGCTAATTTGCTTTAAAAACAAATTTTATATGAGAAAACTTTGTTAAATATTATTTGAAAATGACTGCAACGGAAAATTGCTGTGAAAAAAATGTAGAAGATGAAGCTACTTTGAACCAGTTACAAATTCTTGGTGAAGGTGGTTTATGGTTGTGGTAAGTATATTTGATTGATAAGTTTTTCAAATTTTTATCTTTTGGATACCTTTTAATCTAATTTATCCAAGAGTTAAATATATATTTTTTCAGGATTATTTTCTTATTGACGGCATCAACGGGAATCTTCAACGGAACCCATGTGTCCTCTTACGTATTTTTAGGGTCTATGCCAGATGCCCACTGGTGCGAGGTACCAGAACTCTCAAACCTTGGCTGGACTGATGAACAAATTCGAAATGTTAGCGTGCCAGGGTAATAGATTTATAATAATGACCATAAAATTAACAATTAGTATCAGTCATCCATCTTAATAATAAAGACGTTTATCTTCATGAAGCGTATGCTAAGAATTCTATTTCTTACTAAGAGGTTTAGACAACCTTTTGAGCTGCACCATGTACCAGAGAAACTATTCAATATTTGAAAATATGGACCCAGATGAAATACAAAGATATTTGGAAGCACATGTCGATGATCCTACTACTAGATGTGAATACGGTATGAAATATTTGCAAGAAAGTGGCGTCAGCATGGTTCCAGAGGTAAGATCTTTCGATAAAATATAATATCAAATTAATAAAAAGGTTCGTTAATTAATTTATATATTTTTAGTGGGATTTAGTTTGTGAAAATCTAGCTTTGCGTTCAACCGTTCAAGTAGCGTTATCAATTGGAAAATTTATTGGAGCGTTTATATTTGGAATAATTTCCGATAAGTAAGTTTTCTTTTTCAAATGAAATTAAATCAGAATGCTTCTTATTATGTTGTTAATATATTATCATTTTCTAAATTGATAGATGAAAGTAGAGATAGAAGAATATATATTTTATTATTTTTAGATATGGTCGGAAGATCAGTTTTTTATCGAGTAGCGTTGTTTACATTATTTCTGCACCTCTGGCTGCAGCAGCTCGTGGCTATGTTGTATTTCTCTTATTGAGATTGCTTATAGGAGCAGCAGGTTCTGGTGTCTACCATACGGCATATACCTTATGTAGGTCGAGTTGACAATGATAATCAGAATATTTGATAATCATTGTTTGATATCATAAAATTATTTTTAGTGACTGAAGTGGCTGGTCCTAGACACCGATCCTGGATGAGTATAGTATTCAATTTATCATATCCAATAGGAATGCTCATCTTGGCCGCCACTGCTTATCATGTACCTCAATGGAGAGATCTTCAGTTAGCTATATCTTTACCAACAGTTATTTTATTACTGCATTGCTGGTTAGTAGATTTATTGCAACAGATTTAATTTTTTTGTCAGTAAATATAAAATATTCTTTATACAGGTATCTTCCTGAATCTCCGCGGTGGCTCATTAACAAAGGACGAAGTGCAGAAGCATCTAAAATTGTTTTTGGAGCAAAGTTTGTACCAGATACCGTTTTGGACAACGGCAGTGCCAAAGACAAATATACCAAAGTGGAAGATGGTAGGTCACTTCAAGTGGACCACACGTGCCAAAGTAATCAAAATGTGGCATATGCGGAGAAAACGGCCAAAAGTGTTCTTTTAGAAAAACTCAAAAAGAGTGTCAATGAAATGACAGCTTTGTTCAGTCATAAGGAAATGAGGCGAAGATTATTTATTTGCCATTTTGCTTGGATGGGGACATCATTGAGCTATTATGCAATGGGTAAGGATGAATTAATAAATATACATCATTTGAAGACAGTTAATTAGTCAAAAATTGGTGTTTTATTATTATTATTTTTAATAAATTTGATATTTTTAAAATTTTAACATAGATTCATTTTTTTCAGCTTTAAATGTAGACAATTTTGCCGCAGATCGTTATGTATATGTGGCGTTAACAGGTGCCCTAGAAATTCCGAGCTATTTTGTCCTTTACCGATGCTAAGGTGAGAATTTACACTTTTAAATTCTTATTTAAGTAGAAGTATAATCTATTGACTATATTAAATATTATGTTTTATTCTAGATGTTTTGGGCGACGTATTATTAATTTTATATTATTTATGACAGCAAGTTTGTGTTTACTATCTATTTTAGCCATACCACAGGGTAATTAATAAATGTTAGATAATTTATTTATAATTATATATTGTCATTGGAATGATTTTTTTTACAGAAAGTAGTATAGCGTTGATGATTGTTGGACTTGTTGGTCGTTTGTGTATTAGTGGAGTATTTTCTGTAGTTATTCTGCATACAAGTGAATTGTTCCCAACATTAAACAGAAATTCAGCAATTGGGAGCAGTTCCACAATGGCACATGTTGGATCCATTGCAGCACCTTATATCGTAGATTTATTGGTAAGATACAATTATAATCAGTTAGAAAATTATTTTAATAATTTTCCTGTGAATTTATTCCTTAGGGTGCGTTGGCCTGGTTCATTCCAACAACGATATGTGGAGCTTTTGCTCTGGCTTCCGGGTTTCTGGTGTTATTACTTCCTGAGACGAAAGGGAAAGCTCTCTGCGATACATTAGAAGAAATAGATTCACCGGGCCAAGGAAAAGTTTCCGTAAAAAATCTGTGTCATTCATCATAGTGCGAAAAAAGTCAACTAGGCGTTTCGAATTAAATTTTATACGATAATTGTAGAATTAATAATTAATACGTTATACGTTGTTAAAATGAGTAAAAGTGTTTTTTTCATTGATATTTAAAAAAAAATAAAGAATAAAACCAGTTTATTTCTTTACTAAACTCCACCCAATTATAATCGAAAAGTTTATTCATTGCTAATTAAGAAACTTTACGTTATTAAAATAATAATGATAAAAATAATTTTTCCAATATTTTACTTATTTTAAAAAACAATTATTATTATTTAAAGTTATTATTATTATTTAATCTAAAAATTTCGAGCAACTTTGTTCAAAACAATCTAATTTAAATATCAATGTTGCAATTGCAGTTCAATAGTTCAAGATTTTTAACTCATCTTTATAAATTAGATTTTTACATAACTCTAATCGTTGCAGTATTTTCTGCATATTTTATCATCTATTAATTAATTATTTGAATTCTATTCTAATTCAATTGATTAAATATTTTCAACGTGACAATTATGCAATGTCTAAACTATTTATTCTATTTTGTAATCAGAATTCGGGAATATAGAAATTCTTGAGAAACTGACATAAATTTTTTGATCATGCGTAATGATGTCTCAAATCCACAAAAACGTAGAAATTTAATTACAGAAGCCATATGATAAAAATTATATAACCTTTTTATTATTATAAGTAAGCCTTTTTTCATTATATATTGTTTTTATATTGTATTGAAATTCCATTTGTATCATAGGTTATCAATAAAAGAAATTAAATAATATTGGGTGAAGATTTAAGAAGTAGGTATTAGATTGCTAATTAGTTGGAATTTTATTATTTAACGTCAGGTGTCATAACAATGCAAACAATGAACAATAGATTAGTACAGTTTATTGAACAATGGCATGTTTATTAATTGGTAATAAACTAATTCTCAAGTTTGAGACAGGCTTTACAAACCTAATGGAGAAATCAATTTAAAATCATACATAATAGAAATTTTATGAGTAGCATAGCTTATTCATTTCGGCTTTATCGCCGGAGGTTTTATAATAAGTCGCAAAGGTAATAAGTATTCAATATATAATAATAATAAAAAATAAGTGAATATTAAATTTAGCATTATAGTTACAGAAATTTTGGAACTTCTCAATGATATACCCTTTTGCCAGCTGATTTGAGCCGTTCCGGGACATTTTTTCCAAGAATACGAAATTCGACTATGAGTTCAGCAATGGATAGGTTTATTGGTAAGTGCAATATAATCATTTATTAAATTTTAATTAATTAATTAAATATAGGGACATCAAGCTTGCATCTAGATTATTCACTCTATGGATGAATACTCCTAAATACTATAGTTTCATATCGACATAACTTCAGAAATAATTAATTATTATCCATTTAATTGATTTTTTATTTGAGACTTTATATAAAAATATTAAATTCGTATTTTCAAGTCCTTTTTATATTTATTAAATTTTTTACAAAATATTGAACTGAAAATAATATAAAGCATAACATATTTGTTAAAAGTGAAAATAAGCAATAAATACTTTACTGTAGTCTTATTTTTAAAATATTAAATGCATATTTGTATAAAATTACTAATCAAGATTACTTATATATAGATCGTTTATTAGTAAATGAAAATAACAAATTTATTTCGTAAATGAAAATATTAAATTCCAAAATTTTAAATTCATATTTTGTCAGTATTGCATGAAAAATTCGCATACATATCATTTATAATTTTTTATACAATTTTTGTTTCTAACTAAGTTCTTGCATTTTTTGTTTCAATATTGTAAATAACTTATAGATTTTTTTATGTGAATTTATTCGGTTTCCTGTTTAAAAATTAGTGACTTAGAAAAATTTATATTCTAATCTTGCAATTATCTAAAAAATAATATAACATCCTATAATAATTATCATATACCAATTACACATCCTTCTAAGAAATAATAAATAACTTTAATATTTATTGAATAAAGTAAGATGGTAAGGACTTAAATGGCTTCTGAAAATTTAATTAATAAATCTCACTTAAAAATTTGGATCTTTGAGACGTATTTTATGAATTCTAGAATCAGATGGTGCGCAATTTCTCCAAATTCGCAACATGAGCATTTGTGATAAATAAAAATAAGAAACAAAAAATGTATTTCTATAAAATTACTTTTTCAAAAAATATATGAAAAACATTTTGGTTTGAAATCCTTAAAAATCGTCCATTCTTGTCTTTATTTATTTAGGCTGCGCGCGACTGGAACTTCTCTATTTCCTCCCAAATCCGCATACTTGTCTTTCGGTTATATTTAGCATTCGGCTTCATTTATCTATCAAATGTGCGTCTAATATTCACTACCAATACCAAATATTACGTTCATATTTTGATACGACTGAGTTTCTGATTCGATTTTGTTATTTAAATGTCAGTATTATTAAGTAAAGTGCATTGTGACTACGGATTTTAGTGAATTTGTGTAAATCTTTGAATACAGCGACATGGCTGATCCGCCGGTTAAACGAGAGGTGGGCCAATTTTATTTTTACACATAATAATTGTCTATATTTGTGTTTTTGTAGAATTTTACTAATTAAGTTATTAAATTATTTTCGTTGACGTATTGACAATTGTTTTTTAACCACAAAGTCGACAACATGTTAATAAATCGTTCTTTTTGTACTTTACATCTCATCAATACTTTTTCAAAAGGTTTTTCTGATTAAATTAGATAATTATAAAATTTGCAAACAAATTTTTGTAAATCATACAAATGGCTATTTTGTAAACAATTCAAAATAAATGAGCCTTTATCAAATTCAGCAAAGTACATTAAAGTCATGTAAAAAGTCACATTTGTTGTAAAGTTGTTAATTATCATAAACTTTGATATTGAACTATATTAATTATATTATAATATTTCATTTTCTCGTGATATAGATTTTCGTACAATTAATTTACAACTCCATTACTCTCTCTATCTTAGAAATTGCTTAATTAGAATGATATTTTTGCTTTTTTTATTTATTTCATCAATCAATTAATTTATTTATTTTTATTTATTTGATTGTTATGACTGTTGCTGTCATCTGTTTTATTACAAAAAAATATTCTTATTTTGTGTACACAAATGATAAACAATTTTTAGCGTATTTATTTTTAATATTAACATTTTCTACAATTATATCACTGTCGAATTTATAATTTTCTCTATAATAGGAGTCTTATTGCGCATCAAAGAGACCTTAAATTGCAACAGAACTATTAGATATATAGCCATCGTAGTAACCGTCTACAAAATCAAAAATATATATTAAAAACAGATAATATTCTAAAAATATAAATAAATCATCGCGAGAGTTGATTATATTTCAAAGATTATTAAATACTTTACCGAGGTTAGAAGTTCTCTGTTAACATTTGCGTAACCTTTTAAACTAACTATGGCTGGGTTCATTTCGATTGCTTGGATGAATAAATCGATCTGGGAAATAAACAAATAATTAAAATGATAAGGCGAGATGACGAGTTTAATTATAAATAATGATGTCCAGTAATTGAATTGAACAGTTCAACATTGAAAAATATTAAAACTTATACGTACCTCACGTGCAGTTTGTTGATCAACTTTCAAAAGATTTATAGTTAGCAAAGTATCTTGAACACCTTGAGCAACCTAAATTTTATCATAAAATTTCAAGTAATTTATAATTATTATACAAATTATTTGCTTACTCTTAATGTTGCTCGATGAGAACAGTTGCAAAAGACGTATAATAATGTTGAACAGTACAAAGTATCAACTATTAGACCAATTTCTTTAAAATTAAACTCCAAACCATGATCCACAATTTCGGATAATGCGCCATATACAGCAATGGTAATATTACAGAACCTAGAATAAAGGAAAATTGTTATAAAAATCAAAATATTAATTTGCGATTCTTTTTGAATGGCAATTTATTTTTCTAACCGACTAAGACCTTAATATTTATAAAATGAATGTTTTGTATAAATAACACTTACATAAATAAGCAGTATGTGGAATAAGTTCTTGCATAAGCATTTCCAAGGGCTTGTAGAAGTTCACTCAAATTCAGCCAAAGAAATCTATATCGTGATATTAGGCCAGAATTGCACTCGATTCCAACATCCTGATAATATAGTACAAAAATACAAAACAGTCTTTGCATATTAATAATAGTGAATATTAGAGACTCATACATTTAAATAATATTGAACTTTATTGAACATTATTGCGGCTTGTATACGAGCATATATAGTATAGCATAACATATAGATATGTTATATAGTATAATAACATATAGTATAGCATAACATATAGATATGTTGGTGGCGATGAGTTTAATCAGAAAATTAAAAAAACTTCGAAGAAGATATTTGAAATTTAAAGATCAAATCAATCAATAGTTTCTTTCATAGTTTCATTAACCATTTGCAAATAATTTACTATAATTAAATAGTTAATTACCTCTTTAAATGAGTCGCTTAGACTGACTGAGGCTGCCTCTATAGCTCTGCAATTAATGAACCATAAAGAGCAGTTCATATTTATCATTATTATGATATGATAATATGCAGATGTATGCCATAACGAGAAACCTATGAAAAAATGATTATTTTATTTGTACAAAACTATGCATAATTTTATTAAAATATTACCTTCTAAGAGAGCGCTTAATGCCAGTAGAAATATGACTGCACAAACCAAACATCCCACAGAAATTATTACAATTAAAGTTTTCAACATAGGAAACTCCAAATCTTTACCAGTTACTCGATAATACCTTAACTGTTAAAATAAAGAGAATAAAATCTTTCAATAAATAGTTAAAACTTCAATTAAAAATCAATTATTCTCTACCTGAAATGTGCCCCACATGGTCTTGTAAACTGCTACTCTTTTAGCAACTCCCCAGCCTACAAAAGGTATCCAAAAATGTGGCACCAAAAATATAACAAAAATAATACCGTAAATATAATCGTCGAATTTTTTCGTCGTCTGCAAAATTTTAACACGTTCATAACCGACAACGAGGACTATTACAGTTGCTACGATGTAGAAACAAAAAGCGTAGACCATTGCTCCAGACTTCCATTTGAACGTTACTTTTCCTATTTTTTAAAAAATCAGCCATTAGTAAATATTTTACTATAAAAAGTAATTTTTAATATATTATACCAGGAGCACTTCTAAGTACTGGCATCACTGCCAAATATCGGAAGAGTACCAAAAGTAGTTTGTGGTCTCTATAAAATTGGTCGTGGATCTCGACCATGTCTCCATTTGCTGATGAAAGACGTTCTCTTTCCAACCGGCCTTGTCTCGTTCGGACATAATACCTAATAATTTAAAATATTAAGTAAATGCCTCGCTTAATATATGAATTTTTGGATATTTTTTCAAAAGATGTTCGTCTGCATGTCCTCATGTTAGAAATTATGAATCGAAAAGAACCTCGAGTCGGCTCGAAGTTAGTTAATGGTATATTTCGATTTAAAATAGATATGATATTATTCTATTATTTTAATATATTTTAAAGTAATTATTATTACCTGGCTGCCCTTTGGCCTTCCATAATGAAGCAAGATCACCATGGAGCAGAGAATGTGATAATGCTTCTTCGAGAGCTGCGTCGTCAATACGCACCATCTTTGTTAAAAATTAAATTAATTTTTTTTCAAACAATTTTTGTTAGAAGATTGTATTATAAAATATTATGAACTCCTGTTTTATGATGTTCTGCAATACTTTATTTTATTTGGTAAAGACTAAAATGAAAAATTTATTCATTTTAGTTATAAGATCACCTTTCGGTTTCAATGCAGATATTTGACTGATGAAAACATCACAAGGAGCGTCCGTCATTCTTGCACTTGATCATTTATTAATCACAAGTTAGGACCATAAGCGCACTAAAAGTTTTTGGGCGAAGAATTAAAACGTGTAAATAAAATTGATAGGTATATTAATAATAATAATAATAATAAATAGCAGTCTGCCCGAAGGCACGTCCATGGTAATAAATGATTCCTTTACCCTTCGTCGTCTATTATTCCTATTACCACTATTCCTTCCCCTTTTTTTCATGGATTATGCTTCTGCTTTCATGTTTCTTGATCCTGCGCTTTGTCTTTCAGTTCCCTGTATTTTATCTTCTCGCGTAAGTCGTCAATCATTTGCATTCTTCTTCTTCCCATTGCCTTCAGTTCTTCTAATTTACCTTCGACGACGACGTGCAGGAGGCGGTGTTTCGATCCAGTTTCCTTTTGTTCTCAGGATTGTGCTCAGCAGAATTTTTTAAAGAATTTAAAAGAACAATATTTTTAGATATTTTTAGAAAAGAAGAAAGAACAATATTTATCGGTATAATATATCTATTATCTAGACAATTGTCTAGATAATAGATATTTTATACCGATAAAAATCTAAAAATATTGTTCGAAATTTCTAATCGGAGTTTCATTTTCTTGGACAGCAGCGATTATTTAAACCTTATTGTTAGAGCTTTTTGAATTACTATGCATTTATATGCAAGTATCCCCCAATAATCCTGAAATATTTTGGGGAAATATTGTTCAAAACAATAGAACTACGCCGGGTTTTGTAGCGATTGTTTAAATCTGTTATATTATTATATATTACAATTAAATAATATTTAGAACATCTAATGACAGAATTATTTTTCGGCGCCTATGTTCATAATAGCCGCCCTTTGTGGCCTGGATGCAATTTTCAACACTTTTCTTACTTAATTATTTCTGATGTTGACTCTCAGGTGAAGGTCAATCGAGTATTTATACCGAATATGACTAGCTTTTCATTACGTTTGAAATTGATATCGATTTATATCGTTTTTATTTATAAATATCAGGTTTAATAAATGAAATAAATTTTTATTCTTTAATTATAGTAATAATATTTTTTGCGTGATATAGTTAACTATAACAAAGACAACAAAATAATTATTTTATTGTCTTTGTTTGGATACAGTATTAATAATATTCTGATTGGCTATTTATAAAATTAAAATAATTATAAAAATTATAAATGTTTATCGAAAATTAAAATCATTTATCTCAATTTAATTAAATTTATAGTTGAAGTTGATTTTAAAATTGAATAAGGCTCGATTTTTGCTTGCACATGTATTTTGTTAGATAAATATAGTTTATCTTCTAAAATATCATATATTTTCAAAGCAACCCAATTTTTTATTAGTTAAAAATGCGCAAGTTTCAATTATTCCATTTTATTATTTCCTTGAATTGACTAAATAAACCATGCTTTTGTAACCTTCTACGAAATCGAGGACCATATCAAGGCTTTTCTTCGGATATTTCAATGTTCATGGAAAATAAATAACTAATATATTAAAAAGGCGTGAGAGATAGTTTTATGAATAACATTTTTATTTAAGCTACATATATTTGGTTCGATTTTATATTAATAGTAGGTGTTATGGAAAATAATGAAGATATTGAACCCTATTATTAATTAATCTACTGATATTTTGATGATTAATAAATTGATTAATTCAGGGTTCAAAAGTTACAACAAAATATCATGAGAAAGACGCCCAAGATCAAGCCACTTTAGCACAACTGGATAAACTCGGAGAAGGGGGATGGTGGCTATGGTAAATTCATTCTAAATTATATTAAACTCTTAGATTAATTCACTTAAGAAGTAATTATTTTCAGGTCGATGTTCTTTCTGATTTCTTCCATTGGAATCTTCAATGGAATTCATGCGATATCAACAATATTTATAGCAATAGTACCTGATACCTACAATTGCAAGGTACCAGAGCTGACAGCTTTAGGTTGGTCTGATGATCAAATACGAAGCATCAGCGTACCAGGGTAAATATTGAAAATTGCGATCCGATAATTATTACTATAATTAATCAATATCACCGTAAAATCATTTTTGAAATTAACTATGGCAGAATCAAATTACTTTTTCAACAACTAATACGTTGTTCTTTGACAGAACTTTTATCTGTTGGTTTTGGTAAACGTAATTTTTGAAATATGTGTTTAGAATATTAATGAAATTTTTTCATTGGTTATTATTAAAAAGGAACGTAGAACAAAGCTGCAAAATGTATAATCGCGATTATGCAGCTCTGGCAAATATGACTGATGAGGACTTAAATGACTATTTGAAGACACATTCTAATGATTCGGTAATTTCTTGTAAATATGGCATGGAATATGTACAAGAACCTTTGACCAGCTTTGTTACAGAAGTAAGTTACTGCATACTTATATATAAACTAGTGTACGTATATATATATATATATATATATATATATATATATATATATATATATATATATATTTTGTAATGTTCTCATTTATTCAAAACTTTAACAATTTCGTTTTTTTTCATTAAATTAAAAAAAATCAATAATATTGAACCATCAGATTCAAATTTCAATCCGGATTTTATTTATTTTTATAAAACCAAGCTTAAGCTTTATAAAAATTTATATCAAACCAAAAATAAATAAAATCCGGATTGAAATTTGAATCTGATGGTTCAATATTATTGATTTTTTTTTAATTTATTGAAAAAAAACGAAATTATTAAAGTTTTGAATAAATGAGAACATTACAAAATTTATAATGAATAACCAAGTGACTTTTATAAATGCGTTATATCATGGTTATATCCTATTTGTAGTAACGTATTATTTATAGACAATATCATTTTATTGTATATTGTAATTATATTTTTTGACGCTAATTAAAAATAAATTAAAAACAATTGAAAAAATGTCATAAATTGGATTAAAGATCGCATCTAAAATTATAGTATAAATATTATAATTTTTGTACTGTCAATTTTCTTTCAAAAATCATAAATCGTTTTTTCTCAGTTTCCATAAATATTGGCAACTAAAAGTTTAGTTAGTGCTTTGTTTTTTTCTGTAACGATCTGTCAAAATTTATTGAAATTTATAAAAAAATGTATTTCATACATTATTAATGTTAAATGCAATTTTTAAAATAGCCTATCAACTAAGTTGGATATATATGCACACGATGAGCCAATAAAATTTAAAATCGGTTCAGTGGTTTGGGCGTCCATCGCGAACCAACATCGTGACACGATCGTTATATATATACATAGATAGATATAATATAAATCTTTATCATAATTACAATTTTTAGTGGGATTTAGTCTGTGAAAGATTGTACTTGAGATCAACTATCACCACTGCATTGGGTATAGGAAAATTTGCCGGAGCATTTATATTTGGAGTTATTGCAGATAAGTAAGATAACAAAATTTCATTTCATTACAGAAATCAAATATTGAAAATGTTACATTTTTTTAATTTTTTAACTTATAATCTTAATAAAATTATTTTAAAATATTTTAGATATGGGCGCAAGCTATCCATAATAATTGGCAGTATTATTTTTATTATAACAGCTCCCTTGCAAGCAGTAGTAAATGACTTTCTTCTCTATTTCTTCCTGAGATTCCTTGTTGGAGTATCTGGAATTGGTGCATACAACACTGCTTACACGCTCCGTAAATACATAAAAACCATTATAATAAAAACTATAAATCTATAATATATATTCATATATCTTTAAATTATTTTTTCAGTAAGTGAAATATCTGGTCCTAAGCACCGAGGATGGATGAGTATAGTAATTAATTTATCATACGCCATCGGAATGATTATAATATCTTGTGCCTATTATTTTTTCAAACCATGGAGACAACTCCAATTAGCAACCTCTATACCAACTGTTTTGCTATTAATCCATTGCTGGTTAGTATAAACATCAAGTTTAAATCGACATAATACATATAATTTAATATTTTAATCCCAGGTTATTGCCCGAATCTCCACGCTGGCTCATCAACAAAGGCCGAAGTAAAAAAGCTGCCAAAATAGTTTTTGGCAGAAAATATGAATATAATGTTGCATCAGCGACTCCTGCCACAAGTACTCAAGCAGATGGTGGTAAAAAACCATCTTGCTGGCAGAAAGTTAAAAATAGTTTTGTGGAGATAACTGATATACTTAAGCATACAGAAATGAGACATAGATTACTTATTTGCCTTGTTACTTGGTTTTCAAGTGCTCTCGGTTACTATGCTATGGGTTAGTATCTACAATATATGGCATACTAAAATTATTGTTTTTAATAAATGATTATTATTGCAGCAATAAACGATATTAATTTGCCTGTCGAAAAAATGATATACGGCATTATGAGTGGATCGCTTGAGTGTATAAGTTATTTCATACCTTTGCCGCTACTGAAGTATGATAAGATAAAACAAAATATTAAAAAAAATATTATTGCTGGATTAATATTTGGGTTTATTTTCAGATTTTGTGGACGCCGAACTATAAACTTTCTATTATTTATGTCTGCTACGGCGTGTTTCATACCAATTCTATCTTTCAGTTTAGGTTTATATCAATTGTTTTTGCTATTTATAAAATTTTCAATATCTTGTATCCAATATTTAATCTTTTTTTTAGATTATGCTTATACATTAATGGTAATTTCACTTATTGGTCGTTTATTCATGAGTGCAGTATTTGCAGTAGTTATTTTGCATACACTCGAACTATTTCCTACTTCGAACAGAAGTACTGCACAGGGGTTGAGTTCTACAATGGCAAATGTTGGGTCAATATCGGCACCATACATAGTTGATTTATTGGTAATTATAATTTTAGCTTCTCGAAGAAAAAATTTGATGAATCTCTGATCAATTTTATTAAATATTTTAAATTGCAGGGTGATGTATCTTGGCAATTTCCTATAGGTTTTTGTGGAGTATTTGCATTTATTTCCGCAGTATTGGTTTTATTACTTCCTGAAACGAAAGGACGACCTATGTGCGATACGCCAGACGATATAGATGGTCCAGAACAAGGAAAAGTTTCAATAAAAAACATATCGTGTCGTCGACGTTCATAAGATATTTTAAAAGCTTATATTCAATTTTTAACAATGCTAACATATGGATAATTACTAAATTTTTTATGTTAAGATGTATTTTAAGAAAAACTAAGATATTTTATAAAAATTCATAACTACTACATATAACTAATAAAATACACAACAAATTTTTAAAATATTTTTTACAATATTCTTTTTGTGGGTATTACAGATTTAAAAAAGTGAATCTGTGTAACACTCAGTTTTATATACTTCCTAGATATCTACACAAAAGTCTTATTTGGACTACATATATAGTAATAATTTATTCTAAATTTATAAAAATATGAGTACACTGTGGTAATAGTATAATTTGATCTATTTTTAAGTTGTTACAAAATTTACAACTGTCGTAAGAACATTTAATAAATATAAGAACATAATTTCAAATATAATTAATAGCGCCATTGTACGGAAGTAACCAGTGTTACCAATGTTAAAATATTTGAAGATTTTTTTATTTTAATAAATCTAAAATTTATTTTAATAAATATAAAATCTGCGTTTATTCATACTATATTTATTGATTAAATATGTTTCAATAATATCTTATTAATATGTGAATGAGAAATGAGTTCGATCGTTACACATTTTTTATAGTGAAGTTATGTCATCTAGTGGCGTCCATTTTTGTTTGTAAATAAATTAAAAATGCTTGTCAATTTGAATCATATTCAAACCATTTCTTTATTTTTTAATAAATATGGTTAATATAAAGTCTTGCTTTTTGAAGTGTGTGAAAAATTTACATCCGCCTATTTTATTAACTGATGGACAAGAAATTTTTATTGGTCGTTGCCCTACAACAAATATTACCGATGTACAGTTATCAAGAAAGCAAGGTTAGTTTGGGTTATTTAAAAGCGTTTTGTATATAAAACTCTTATTTGATTATATAAACAACCTATATTCTCAGTGTCTTTACAAGCTGATTACAAAACAGCTACAGTCAATTTCAAACAAATCGGTCCTAATTCATCTGCATTAGCTGGTATCGAAATTAAAAGAAATGAAAACCATAAATTGAAGCATTTAGCAAAAATTGAACTTCTTACTGGAAAATATGTTTATGAAATAAATTTTGAACCAAAACCAATTTATCTAAGTGACGGTACAATTAAAATCGAAAATGAAGATGCTGCAAAATCTGAGATTGATGTAAAATCAAATAGTTCTCAATCCAAAAATGATAAAAGGCCAAGATCTCCTGAAGACGCAAATGGGATAACTAAAAAATTTAAAACTCATAATGTAAGCTTACAAAGTAATGTAAAAAAAGGTGATTACAACACTACATTAGAGATTACTCAAGATACATGGGAAGATGTGAGTAATGGAAAGTTGTTGATTTTTACAAAATCAGGGGTCACTGCCAGTTCAAAGGTAATTATACTGAAAATAAAATTGTTTTATATACTGCTCTTAATTTAAATGAGAAATAAATAAAATAAAATAAAATTATGTTTATTATATCAATTTTTTGTCTGGTATTTCAATTAATATTATTATTAAATATTTTTACTAGATAGCTGCTTACGATCTAGATGGTACGCTTATTAAAACAAAATCTGGTCTAGTTTTTGCAAAGAATAAAGATGACTGGCAAATAGCCTTTAAACAAATACCAAAACATTTGAAGGAATTGGAAACACAAGGATACAAGCTTGTTATATTTACTAACCAAGCTGGCATTGGTAAAGGAAAAACTGACCCTAAAGAATTTAAGGTAACTGCATGGGTATCTAGTAAATAATAACATTTAATATTGAATAATTTAAGGACTTGACACATCTATATATATAGATGACTTTAAAAATGTTGACCTATTGATTTTTTAATTCATGTACTTTGCAATTTCTCCAGTTTACTTTTATACTTTTTACAGGGCAAGGTTGAAGCAATTTTAAATAAGTTAAATGTTCCAATGCAAGTTTTTATTTCAACCACAAAAGGAATTTACAGAAAACCACTTACTGGTATGTGGAAAGTGCTGACAGAACAGGTATAGTAATGTAAATTTGGTTTATAGTACAACATAATTTATTTATTTCATACTTATATGTTCTTGGATCTAGAAAAATTGTGGAGTTTCTGTATCCAAAGCAGATTGTTTTTATTGTGGTGATGCAGCTGGTAGACCAGATAAATGGGCACTTGGCAAAAAGAAAGACTTTTCTGCTGCAGATAGATTAATGGCAAAAAATCTGGGAATTGCATTTTACACACCTGAAGAACACTTTGAAGTAATAATTCAAAATGGAATATAATTAATTCATTTATGTACAGTTATTGATTTTTTTTTATCTATTAATTCTTTAGAAAGCAAAAGTAGTACAGTGGAATAAACCAGGATTTGATCCTCCCTCCTTAAAAAATTTGAATATTTCTAGATTTGACCCACCTAATGCAAAACTAATTCAAAGTGAACAAGAGGTAATAAGAGCAACAACTAATAATAAGCTTATTTTATCAATGCTCAATGTTCAAGAATTTATTTGTGCTATTATATAGTTAATTCTAGAATTTAAATATAAAATATGATATATATGATTATAGGTTATTGTTTTAGTGGGTTGTCCAGGGTCCGGAAAATCTTTCATCAGCAAAGAACTTGTACAATCTGGATATGTTCATGTAAATCGTGATACATTGGGCAGTTGGCAAAAATGTGTTGCAGCAATGAAGAATGCTTTGCAGGTATTTGTAATGATATAAATGAAACATGAAATGCTGATAGTATATTTTGATTTGGGTAATCAATTGAAATTAATGGAAATAGAATGGCAAAAGTGTGGTTGTGGATAATACAAATGCAGATAAAGAATCTCGCAACCGCTACATTGTTGGGGCTGGAAAAGTAAAAGTTCGTTGCGGTGTTATGACAACAAGTTTTGATCATTGCAGACATAATAATATATTCAGAGAACTAACGGATAAAACACATAAGGAAATTAAAGATATGATACTGTTTTCTTATAGGTATGATCAACATGCTTTAAAATATCAAAATAATTAAATAAAATATATATTTTTATTATTATATTCCAGAAAAAATTTTGTTGAACCAACATTAAGTGAAGGTTTTGCAGAAATATTTAAGATAAATTTTATTCCACAATTTGATAATAAAGAACATGAAGAACTGTATTATATGTATTTATTGGAGAAATAAAATTGCAGAAATAATTTTGATTTTTCAAATCTAAAGGTTGTACAATAAATAAGTATAAAATAAGTCTTTTTTAAAATTTAATTAAGATAATGTCCAAATCCAAATAAAATCCATGGGATCTTTGAAAATTTGAATAAATGATACGGCCAAAACTTTGTTTAAAAATCCATGGAAGATATCTTTGAATATTTCATAAAACTTATTTTAAAAATCAAGTTTCTAACCAGATAGGATCTAATAAGAATAATAGGATGACATAATTCACATTTAATTATTTCAGTAGTGTATGTGACGTATAAAACTAGTAGTATTAAAATACTGCAAATTATTTAATTAAATCTGATTTATATGCTATTCATATCTTTCTCTAATTGAATTGACTTATTTCACATTTAGAGAGCCTCTTTAGAGGCCTTAGATGCGGAGTAAGTACTTCTAATAACTGCTGGTGTAAATTGGGGAAGATAGTAAAAAAATCGGGAGGCAAAAGCGTTTTAAGACGCAGAAAATTCGGAAGGCCAGAATGAATATTGTTGCCTGAAAGGTTATCAAACAGATTACACCTGTCCCCACCCCTCTAATCCTACGCTGGTCACAGTTAGTAAGAGTCCTAGACAATATAATGATATGGGTTGGTGTTTGTAGGGCATTGGCATAAGCACTCAAACGAATCAGTGTGAGTGGTTAGTGTTATTATTATATTATTATATTGTCTAGGAGTTAGTGTGTGAGTGTTGTGCCACAGAAGACGACGCAGGTCCCAGCTAAAGGTCAGATCATTGGTTCAAACGACCAGAATCTAATAGGAATTTTCTTATTAGATTCAAGTCTTTTGCATGTTTCGATTTCATACAACATATTCTAAGAATAAAAATGCATTTTCCAATTTGTAATTTAAGAAGGGATTTGAAATGCACTTGAATCACTTGCCATACTTCTCTATTTGAAATATTTCCTCTCCCGCTAGGCAGGTTCGGTAACAGAGCGATCGAATCTTATGTCATCCATAATGGCAATACTGTTAACAATTGACATTTCTATTGTGTAACTGGATCTAATTTGCAGTTTTAACATAAATCGTTAGCAATTAGCAAGATGGCTTTGCAATTAGCTAAAGGCTTGTGCAGTAGAAATCTTGGAAATCAAATAAGTCTTTTGAGAAATATACCGAAGATTACAAATGTCAACTCGCGTTGTGTCGTTATCAGGGCAGAAAAAGCTCAACCTGCTGCTTTAGAATCTCATGATGAACGTAATATGCGTCTCAATCGACCGCAATCACCACATTTAACTATTTACGAGATTCAGTTAACAAGTACTCTTTCCATCACTCACCGAATGACAGGAATAGCCTTAACTGGTTATGCAGTAGTTCTGGGTCTCGGTGCTTTAGTAATGCCCCATGACTTTAATCATTATGCCACTATGATTGAAGGTATTTTTAGAATTTACTCTGTTATCTAAATTAATACCATATATCTATCATGAGAAAGCAAATTATTCAAATGTATCAGAAATATTTAGATTTTGTATGTTTTAGGTTTGCAACTTAGTGCTCCATCATTAATGGCCATTAAGTTTGTGTTAGCTTATCCTTTTGCATACCATATGGTCAATGGCGTTCGTCATCTTGCTTGGGATGCAGCTAAGTTTTTAACACTTAAAGAAGTTTACTCAACTGGCTATGCAATGCTTGCCGTTGCTACAGTATTTGCTGCTGTGTTAGCTTCTCTTTAAATATATTTCATATTAGTCATAAATAATGTACATAATTAATTAAAAAATATTTTATGAAGCTACTTGCAATGTTTGTATCTTAAAAAATTATAATTATTTATTTAATTCTCATATTCTATTTATATCGGTTTTCTGTCATCACAAACTTCTCATTTGTTATGTTATTGCAGCTATGCAAATAATAAAATTAATCTTTATATAAAACTTTGTATTTCAAAAATTAACAAGTTTGATTACTACATTCAAAATACTTTATATATATTAGTCTTATGAATTGATTATTTTTATATATTTCTATTTCACCATTAAAACTCGGCAGCAGCATGTATATTTTAAAATAAATATGGGATTGCAGTGGGTTGTTGATGCACATGATATATATTTAAATATCATACACTATTTCTCCGTCAGTGATAATTCTAAAATTTCTTGTAGAATTTGCTGTTCTCTTTGGCGTTCTCTTTCTAAGTCACTCTGAGCCTGTTGACTTAATAATAATGCCAATTCCAAATCACTGTCAGCAGTATCTTGTGGTATATTTTCTTCTGATGTTACTTGTATTGCACTCCTAGATAAACTCTCTTGTATTGCCCTTGAATTCCAAAAATTATAGTTTTTATATGACTCATTAAATCATAATGCACACGCATGCTTGTTGCACATACACCTTATACCATGCTAGAATAATAACATAGATCCAAAAGAGGGCTGCTGTTAATTCCTACATGCAGATTAAGTTCTGATTCATATTTTCATACAATAGATTCAGAAATATATTTATCTCTTTACCTTCAAAGAAAGCAATGATATTTGCCAAAAAACGACAATTGATAATTGCAAGTTTGGCTTTTAATTCTCTCTACATCTCCATTTATTTACTATATATAACTAGTTAAACATGCTATCCATTCTAGTTTGCAATTGTTGATTTATAATAACTTTAGTTTACCTTTGTAATTCTTTCTCTTCATCTTCTACATTATTGGACGGAGAATTTGGTCTTTGGCCTCTAAGTGCCTCCCAAATATCAACCTGATCATTTTCACTGCCAGCTTCAATTAGACTTTGTTGAATAGCATATTGTAAAAGATCATCTTCGTCTTCAAAGCTGTGCTGCCTTCGTCCTCCAGGTCCTAAAGTATTTTATTTCATATTCATATTCTCTAACATTACAATTTTTATTTAAATATATCTTACATGTAAAATACAATTTTAAATTCATACCTATTTTTACATAATGTGGTGGTGCCACAAAGCATTCATCTCCAACAATACATGTTATTTGTGATTCTTCTTTAATTTGACTTATATTATTCACTGGTGTTTCTAAGGCAAATATGTTGCCAAATGTTATTCTAGCGTTTATTACATGGAATAATGGTATTTCTGTAAATGCAATTCATAAGATCACAAATTACCTAATGCTAAAAAATCTAATAATTACCTATTTTAACAGGAAACCCTGCTGGAAGATGCATTGTTATAAAGTCTTTAAGTTTATTAATATGAGGTGAAGCCATTGTGGCCATCAAATCTAGTATTGGCATTATTTGTTGTTGCAATTGCAATGGATATTCCTCACAAAGCCATAAAGTTGCCCTAAACTTTTGCACCTAAAATTTGTGATAAATTTTTAACATGTATTATATACAAAAGTACTTCTGCTATTTTTTTTACTTTTGTTGTCATTTCTTTCGGTCTACCAATGTCTCTGCCCATTAAATCTTCTTGAGAAAAATATTCTTCAGCTGTGATGTTTGACACATCTAAAGGTAAAATATATTTATTTATAAACATTACATACAAAATGTAAAAAATGTTCCATTAAAGAGTTTGATATTGGGAAAATACTCGTAAATCTCACTTGTGTTGTTGTGAATTCGCTCTTCTTCAGCAATTGCAGATGCAGTTGGTTCTTCATTTTCTGCTAGTCCAAGTAAATTCTGAAAAGGTGATTTTGGACTCCTAGCCTAAAAAAAATAGTAGTAGCCTAAATTTAAGAATAGAAATAGTTAAGTAAATACAATGTGAAAATATCAAAAACTTGCCTTAATTTTGTCTATCTCAGAAAGATGTTCAGTACGTGTTCTTGTTACAAATTCTACATTACTTGCTCCAAACACCTTGCAATCGTACCCGTTCACAATTTCTGCCTTGTCTGATCGCCAGCCCCAAATTCCACTTTTGTTTCTAACAATTCATATTACATTTAAAACAGCTGTTTATAATATTTATTCACTTAATGGCAATGTAATTAAAAATTTTACCTTTCAAAGCTTATTTTATCTGTATCAATATGATTTGTACAGATGGGTGCAGTTAATCTGGCTGACAATATATCTTCAGAAGGTATTAAAGCTCCATTTGCTGCATCTGGTGATAAACTTCTGAGAGTTTCTAAAGCTACAGTACAAGTTTCATGATCAATCTCCATCAATGTTGCAACATCATCTAAAAGGTATAGTTTATAATGTAACTTTAATAATAATCTAAAACATTTATGCCAAAATAATATAAAATTACCTTCTCCTTTGAATATATATGACCTATCACCACGCTGCCAGTTTGTGTTATCAAATCCAAGCAAAGTTGTATCTATTCGAACATTTGATCCTTGCTTGTAAACTCTATATACATCACTGGGGCACATACGAGACACCAGTGGCACTAAAATTAACCAGTGGAAATAAATTAATTATGTTATGATAAATTCAGAGCAGTTACAGCTTACTCCAACTGGTAAATTCCCATTTCATCTCTATATAAAAATCAGGAACATCCTTCAACATTTGTAATAACTTGGGAATATCTCCTACTCTACTGCTATGTCTTTGAATATCACGTTGTTCCAATACCATAGATAACATTTCTGGATCACCTATATTTGAACACAAGTGTTTATTGAGCCAATTTTTTTATTATTGCTTAAAAAATAGATCATTAAGATACACTTGAGTATAATTATTTACTAATTAACAAAATATAATTTAATAACAATATAATATATGACTTTCAATTGTATTACCTGTTGCAACAGCTTCTTGCACAACCGTCCATCCTTCAGCATTAGAAGCATTTGCATCAGCATTATTTGCAAGAAGAATTTGAGAACATTCTAAATAACCCAAGGTTACTGCGAGCATAAGTGGTGTTCTTCCACGTGGATCTAACGCTTCTATATAATGCTATATTAAATAGAAATAAAATATGCATATAGACAGACGAATATAAGATTTCTGAGTATTTAAAATAATTGCTGTTGACTTTGCATATGAAATACAAATCTGAGCCATCAAATTATTAAAATTAACTCACTTCATTTTTATCAAGTTCAGTTTTAAGTGATTCATAATCATTGTGCCAAATTAACCAATGTAGAGGATACGCGTCTTTAATACAGTCGTTATTAGTCATGTTATTATTTATATAATCATTTAATATTTTAATTAAATTAAGTTCTTATGTATAACACAACATCCTAAACGATAACACTAAAAAACTATGATATGGTAAATCTTAAAAATAATTTATCAACCTCTTTGAACACTATTAAATATTTATTAATAAATGATCGAAAATATAAAAGTTTTACTGCTACTTTTCTACATGTATAAAATTACACCGGCGAAACGAAAGTGACAGATGACTTGACATCACGTAAATGACAATCAACATTTGCGCAAGAGAAGTTGGTCACCATGAATGCATAATATTTTGATAATGTCTAAGTTGGTAGCACTGGCTGTTACTTTGCGCAACGTATTTGAAATTTTACAGTATTGTAAAATAAAAAAGTATTGGAACTGGATCATAAATAAAGTGAAACCTCGCCTGATCTTCTAACCTTATACAACTAGACAATTTGATTTAAATGTATACTAAATGTGCTTCATTTATAATTATAGTTGCTCAAGATTAACACTGGCTCTCCACATAATATTGATGGATGGATTACACAGATATTTATATTGCTGCAAATAATTATAAAGAAATGGATTCAGGTAATATCAGGTTATAAGTGTCAAAAGTGCAGTATTGTTAAAAAATATGATTTTATTATACCTAAGTCTAAAAAGCTAACACATTTTTAAAACTAATTTCATAAAAATAAATGTAACTTCTTTCAAAATATTGAGTTTTTATACAAATTCGAAAAAACTCAAATCATATATATGGAAAAGATAGAGTTGATGGAAGAAAATATAACAAATTCCAAATAATAAAATTAGTATAACAACATATTATCAATTGATATCAATAATACCAATGACTAGGCTAAACTCAAAATGAACTAATTTTCTAATAACTATTAACTATTAATTAGAGAAATGGAATCTATCTTTAGTATAATATAATCATTATGCAAAGGCTATATCAATCGACTTTAAATTATTATGAACACCCACTCTCATTAGTAACAGCAAACATGTTCCAATGACGTTTGGTATTTATTACAAATATTTTAATAATATTAACAACAAGAACTTTTTGCAGATTCAGCTTCAACTAAATTATAGTCCAAAGTATTTGGTTTTGCAAAACCTGTTTTGATACCATCCCAACCTTCTTCAATTTTATATTCTCCTGATAAAATCATGTTGTAAATTTCTTGTGTTACAACAGAAAAAGCTTCCTCAACATTGTAACCGGTACGAGCTGATGTCTCAATATGATGCAAACCATTTTGCTCAGCAAAAGCAAGAGCTTCTTCTTTAGATACTTCTCTTCTTCCGCCTGTGCTAAGAAGATCAAGTTTACAACCGATAAGAACAAACACAGGTTTATGAGGCTCTATATGTCTCTTAGCTTCCATCATCCACAGTGGAATATGTTCAAAACTTGCACGATTACAAATATCATACACAAGTAGTGCCCCAACAGAATTTCTATAATAGGATTTTGTAATTGAACGAAATCGCTCTTGTCCAGCAGTATCCCACAACTGTAATTTAATTCTTGTTCCATCTTTCACTTCAATAAGACGTGCAAAAAAGTCTACACCGACAGTCGGATCTGATAGCTGAACAAAAATAACTTCATTTTAAATTAATGAACATTTGAACATATGGTTCATAAATAATATAAAAAATATATGTGCACAAACACAGATTTGATACATATATAAATATATATTTTCCATTTTACATGTCATACCTCAGCAAAATTTCCATCAGTAAAATATTTCAGTAAAGAACTTTTTCCCACTGTACTATCACCAATTAAAATTAGACGAAATTGGTAATTAAAAATTGGCTCCACCATATTCTCTTCTGTAATAAGAACTAAAATTGCTTGTCATATGTGTCTATTTTGAATTTATCATATTTATAATTCAAAATCGTGAAGATAAAACTCGTATTATCTCTTATGTAAATGTAAACTTGCGATGAACCCCTTACTCCAAAATAATCGAAGTTGCAAAATATTTAAGTCGTATACAATAAACAAATTTACTTATCCCCATCGTGTGTTTAGTTACTTAAATGAATAAATATATTTTGTAAATATTATGTAAACAATAAATATACGTGCTACGAAATATGAAAATTCATTAGAACATAAATATAAATGACAGCACAGTAATCTACGGCCATAGGTAAATATATATATAGAAGAATCGATTACAATGATGCAAACAATATGTGGGCGCCATGTATGAATTAATTTTGAACTTCTTTAAATCATTCATGTAATTCATTTAAAATCCGAGAAAGCCAAAATAATTTTGACATTATATAAGATTAATGCTATTCTGTAATGTGTCTGATAGTTTTGTATAAAACATAATTATCTGTAGAATAAAAATAATTCTGGCATTCGGGCCTACAATTTTTGACAGGTAGTCACTTAAACTTCTTCTATGGCATACCATTAAGTCACGTGATCGTTATCAAATGTTTTATCTACGCTATATCAATAGTATGTCTGAATTCTGAGAAGTCATAAATATTTGTTTGGTGTGCATATTTAACGAGCTTCATAAAAAGATCCACATAAGAATATTCAAAATAACACAACTACTTTGAATAATGGTGTAAAATGTTTTTCAGTTAATGTAAAGTGTGTCAAAAATTAAATATAAATCTACTAATGCACATAAATTGTGCATAATTTTTATATTCTTTTTTCTAAAGGTACTGTAAACTTTCTTCTTTTTATATTTGATGAATTATTCAAATATGTTTTAAAATTAATAACTAATAGCTTGTTATGAATTAATATCTGTTATCAGTATTTATTTATCACCAACTTTTACAATATTCTTCACATGTCTTTATATCATATGTTTATTTATTTGGCAAAATGCGATTTGGTGTAAAAATACTTTTACAGTGAAGTAAAATCATGTCGCTGTGGGCTAAAGCACAACAATTACCCATTGAATCCTTACAACAAATTCAGCAAATATATGGTGCACATTTTCCTATTGAGGTTCGACACTATTTGGCAGGATGGATCGAGGAGAAAATGTGGTATGCCTTTTTTCATATTATAAGCATTTATATTCACATTTACATAACATACTAAAAAATTCCAATAGTTTTTATACTTATTACCTTGGTTTTAAGGACCGATATCGATCAAGATAATCCTCAATATGAACAATATGCCAATACATTTGTAAGATCTCTAGTCCAGGAACTTGAACAGAGAGCATCTACATTAAATTCAGATGAAATGTTTCTTGCAAAAATGAAGTTGACCGAAGCTGCTAAGATGTTTGCACAAAAATACTAGTGAGCTATAAAGGATATTATTAATGTTAATTATACCAGGAAATATACCAGAAAAAAATTAACAATATTGGCTTTTCAGCAACAATCCGTTACAATTGTTTAATTATGTGCGACATTGTTTATCAACCGAAATGCGTCTAGTGCAAGCTGGAGGAATGACTGGAATTGATTCTATACCCCTTGGTGTATTTGGTTTAAATTCTAACACAATTGCAACAGAGGTATATGTTTACTATATATCACTTTTGAAATTATGTATCTGATATATTTTAATGCAATTTTACAGATTCTACAGGAATTAAATGTACTACGTGCAAGAACTAAAGAGTCTGGTGAAGATTTACGAAATATGGAGCAGGAGCAAGAAAAATTTGCTATAAGCTACCACAACTGTACAAAAATGAATGGTAAAAACAGGTTTTTCATATGTTTCTTACATATAAATTCATACAAACTTTTAATATTTCAGCAAATTTACAACATTTGGCATCCTTACCAACAAAAACGCAACAAAATATAGAAGAAGAGAAGAAAATTAGATATAATAAAGAAATGTTAGAAGCCAGCTTGAATCAAATGGTAAATGAGTATGCAATTTAATACTGCAGTTTCGTGCAAGAAAAAGCATTAGTATTTACTGAATTGGGCAATTGTTGAAATGTTTTCTTTTATTCCAGGTTGCTAGACTGCTGGAGTTACGGCTATCCTTAGTTGATAAATTGAAGGGCAGTATAGACCTTGTCAGCAAATTACAGAGTAAGGTTTTAGAAGATGAGTTGATTCGTTGGAAAAGGGAACAACAGTTGGCTGGAAATGGTGCTGCTTTCAATAGTAATTTGGATAGCATTCAGGAATGGTTAGATACAAACTAATGGAAAATATAATAGTTCACAATTAAATATTTTGATTAGTCCAGAAATATCATTTTCTTGTTTGATATTCCTCAATAAAAGTTAAATATCACCCAGGTGTGAAAGTCTTGCTGAAATAATTTGGTTAAACAGAACACAAATCAAGGAAGTTGAAAGATTGAAACAAAAATTAGCAATAGATCCACCAGGGGTGCCTGATATGTTGCCATCTCTTAATAGCCAGATCACACAGCTCTTGAGCTCTTTGGTGACTAGCACATTTATTATAGAAAAACAACCACCTCAAGTGATGAAAACCAACACAAGGTACTGTTCTCAATACATATTTTAATTGATTTTAATCAATATTTCAATAATGGGAGACAAAATTTAATATGTTATATTAAAAAACTTTTAGATTCACTTCAACTGTCCGATTGCTGGTTGGTGGAAAGTTAAATGTGCACATGACTCCTCCTCAAGTAAAAGTTACAATTATATCTGAAAATCAAGCTAATGCTCTCTTAAAAAATGACAAACTGGGTGTGAAAGCTAATGACGCATCTGGTGAAATATTGAACAACACTGGAACCATGGAATATCAACAAGCAAATAGGCAACTAAGTGTAAGCTTTAGGTAAGTGCAATAATTATACAATTATGTGCAATAAATATAAATTTGCTTCAACAAATTTTGTATGAAATATTTTATTTAGAAATATGCAACTAAAAAAAATTAAAAGGGCAGAGAAAAAAGGCACTGAAAGTGTAATGGATGAAAAGTTTTCATTACTGTTTCAATCACAATTTTCAGTTGGAGGAGGAGAACTTGTATTTCAGGTAATATAAATATTTGGCAAAAAAATTATTATGCTTTAAATAAATACTCTTTTATATATTTTTGTAATATAAAGTAAAACATGAAGAATAAGAATATTTAAATGAATAGGTCTGGACATTATCTTTACCAGTGGTGGTGATTGTTCATGGAAACCAAGAACCTCATGCTTGGGCAACAGTTACATGGGATAATGCATTTGCAGAGCCTGGTCGCGTTCCATTTGCTGTTCCTGAGAAGGTATATTGTTTTTCATTTATCATCATTGCAACAACAATTTACATAAATGCTTATATTTATGTACATATTTACTTTATCATGTGCAGGTTCAATGGAAATTTGTAGCAGAAGCTTTAAATGTAAAGTTCCGAGCAGCTACTGGCCGGCAATTAACAGATGATAATCTAAGATTTTTAGCAGAAAAAGCCTTCAGGTAATTTATATAATTACATATGTGATTTCTGCACACATCCTGTAGATTTTAACCTATTTATTCCGCAGGCACTTTATAAATTCAATTGATATAAAATTATGTATTTGTTATAGAGCACTTCAAGGACCATCTCTCTCTGATTTGAGCAATGCACAATTAAGTTGGGCACAATTTTGTAAAGAACCTCTTCCTGACAGAAACTTTACTTTTTGGGAATGGTTTTATGCTGTTATGAAACTTACAAGAGAGCATTTACGGTCACCTTGGATTGATGGGTAAAAACATATTCTATTCTATTTTTATTATTTTTGGTTTATATCTTATTTCAACCTTTCTTCAAAGAAGCAAGCATAAAATAAATATTCTGATTTAGATCTATCTTGGGTTTTGTGCGTAAGAAGCAAGCAGAAGAGATGCTGCAGCGTTGTTCTTCAGGCACCTTTCTTTTGCGATTCTCAGACAGTGAACTTGGTGGCATAACTATTGCATGGGTTGGAGATGGAGATGGGGTTTTCATGCTGCAACCATTCACTGCCAAAGACTTTACAATTCGTACTCTTGCTGACCGTGTTTCTGATCTACCACATCTCACATATCTTTATCCTGACATAGACAAAAATACTGCATTTGGAAAATACTATACACGATTTGATGGTGAGCAATAATGCATTGAATAATAGTTTTTATTTATTTGATCAAATTTAAACTTAAGATCATCAGTAATATTGAAGTATAAATGAAGTTTTTTTTTAACTCTATTATACTATGTGAATTTGAATTTAGATAATGATACAAAGAAAGATGGTTACGTACGTCCTTTATTGATAACACATGTACCTGGTTTTGGTACACCAAGCACTACATATCCAAACACACCTCAGTCCCATTATTTGCAAAGTCCGGATCCAAGTCGAGATACACCATCTGTAGCTAGCAGGTAAGGAAATAATTCTTTTTGTTTTAATTTTTTTGGAATGAATTGTGGCTTTTTTAAAAGATATATGTATATTGATATATTCTTAAATATTTCCATAATTTAAATTACAAATATTTTTACAGCTATCACAATGTGATGCAACTCTGAACTTTACCTTTGTATTATTAGAAGATTTTGTGAAAAACAATACTTTTGATGATCATTCATAAAATATGATTAAGAAATAATATTTTAATATTAATTTTAAGAAACAATTCATAGTATTTTTGTATTTTTATATATTGAACATATAACCTGTGATCTAAATTAAGCCTTAATTAAAATATATATAATAGTTTCTTTAAGTCATCTTGATGAAACTTTCTTTATTAAATACAGTATTCTGTAAAGATAAATGAAGTAACAACGAAATATTAATAACCAAATAATAATAATAAATATTATTGATAATGACTCTCTAAAAACATGTTTTTATCGGCAGTATGCTTGAAAATAATGTGCCTTTTTCTTATTGAGCATTATTGACTTAATCACATGCTTGAATATTGTTTATTATTATAAGCTGCATTTTTCATGGCAGCACAGACACAAACAGATGAAATGGATTTTTTAAAACTCTCTTTACTTGTTTACTAATTTTCTATTTCATAAAACTAATCTAATCTAATGCTTGAATTCTAAATTCTTTCAAAGTCTGTGCTGCCACTGTTATTTTGCATTTATAATTTTAAAACTAAAAATCCTAACAATAAAACTAAAAACATAACATCTGTTTGTGTCTGTAGTTATGGTGGCCCGGGAACTGTTGGCACTGCCGCGGGATCTGTTGCTAATGATATGGATTATTCAAATATGGATTACTCGCAACAGCTTGACAATCTGGATGCACAATTAGATCTCGGTGTTTTACACGATTTAATTAACTAAGTCAAACAAAAATATTTTATCAGTGTACATCATAGGTGATTTTAAAACTAATTTTTAAAGTATTAGACTAAAGGTTTGGACATAATTATGTAACAAGCTTGAAAACGATATACTGTAATATTGAATATCTTAACGGCTACAATATTACATATATATATATATATATATATATATATATATATATATTCTTTATTGCAGTGTCGTTTTTAATTTGCTCTGCTATTTTATACACTGTTTCCAAGCATTTAAGAATAGATCTAATAATGTTAGATAAGATTTTAAAAGTTTCATGTTTATTAAAGTCAAATAATGTTAGTAATTCTGACAAAATAATTTTTAAATATTTGTGGTTATTTGCATGGTTTCGAGATATTCCAAATTTTAAATTCTATTAACAAAGTTAAAATTGTTACTTATCATTTTCATGTGCTATTGATGTGATTAACACGAATGCGTTGTTTGTAAGCTTAATTGGTCACGATTTATATAGTGATTCACTACTTATTTGATTCTCTTATTGAAGAAATTTTGCACATGATTTTAAAATAATTGGAGTGAGCTAATATTTAAGTTAAAAAGTTTATTTTCCAAAATGAAATTTAGAAACATAAAAGATATTTTTATATAAACAAGATATTTTAAATTAATATTTTTCTATATATTCATCATTATGAAGAAAATATTTTTCTCTAAAGATAAATTATGAAAGATATCGTCTATATACAATTTTTTTTCAAACTTGTTTGGTCAAATTATAGGGTTATGGTAAATATGTGATATTGTTAATACTTGAATTAATTCAATATGAATCAAAATATATCCAATGTTAATATTGTCGATGATACAATTTAATAAGTACCTTATTTGTTTTATCTCATATAACTTAACACTTACAATAGCAGAAATTTATGAAATAGCAAATATATTAGTGCCTTGGTTTAGAAGTAGATCCTTCTGATTTTGTGAAGATTTAGAATATGTGCGTACAACTAAATTTAGAATTTTGAATAGTTCAATGTATATCTTTAAACAAATTATAGTGCTATATTGATCATGCCATATTTTTAAATTTATATTTGTTAATAAATTTTATTTCTGCTTCATACCTGCATTTCAATTTAGTGTTATACAGTGAAGTCAGCTCAACTATATTTTCTATTAAATGCTTATTATGTAATAATAATATCTAAACATTTTTTAAAGTAAATTTAGAATATTTATCAACCTGACACTAAAAAAATAGTGTACTTTTAAATAACTTCATATATAAATATGATTCAGTTAACATTATTACAGCAGATAGTAATGATTTTTTATTGTCAGTAGTTGAACATGAAAAATAAAAATATAATAGTGGTATTAGTTTATTTATTTATATAAAATAAGGTGTTATTATATTTACAAAATTCTCTTCAAACTTTAAGTAAAGGTAAGAAAGTAAAAATTAAATCTAGAACATTATGTACAGTATTAACATGAATATGATTTTCTCTTTATTTTATAAATATTAGTATAACCCAGATCAATTTAAATCTAAAAAAAATCTGATGCTGATTTTCTGACAGGTGGTATCTTCAATAAATCGTCTGTGAGATTGTTATTAGCCCCTGCAGTAATAATTTTTGGTGTAGATTTCCTATCAGGTGTGGATTTTATTTTAAGATTTACAGTGGGTGTTGTTTTATGTTTTGGAGTTGAAAATGATTTGTAGACTGGTGATGGTGTTGATATACCAATACTTGAAGGTCCTGACACCAATTTTCCTGTCACCAAGCGTCTAGCTGCTGGTGACATAGATGCCAATCGTTCGAGGCTAGATGAAGGTCTTGGAGATGGGCTAAAACAGAAATTATCACAATTTTAATTTAACTTTATGTAATAATTATTTATGACTTATATTTACCTAGTCATTTGCCTTTTAGCAGCATCCATTGCTTTTTTCTTCAAACCTCTATGCCTTTCTCCCGCCTTTTCTGCTAATGCCATTGCAATTTTCTCTCTTCTGGGTTGTTCAGCTATTTTGAAAGCTGGGCCTGAACTGGATCTAAAAATTTAACGCATTTTAATTTCTGAATTATTATAATTCTGCCTAAACATCATTCACAAATTACCTTAATGGTGTTCCACTTCCATCAAGTCGAAAAGGAGTTCCTTCAATTTCACCCCAAGTCATTAGGGGGCTATCACCCATTGCTGATGGATTTGGAGAAGGTGTTGCAACAAATCCATATCCTCTGATATCAGCCCTAGTTCCAGTTGTTAATGTGTTGCCATCAACTCCTATGCGACCATCCAAAGTACGTTTCTTAAACAAAAATTACTTAATGAATAATAATGTTAAATTACGTTATGTTATTTGTGACATACCTGCATTTTTGCAATTTCTGAGATGGTTTCTTTACTTTGTTGTTCATCAAAAGGATTACAATTGAGTCTTGTGTTACAATGTGAAATTTCCTGCTTCAATTTGGCCATTTCGATTTTCTCCTCTTTTGTTAATTCAACACTATCAGGCACATACATTATATAATTTTTATTTGTATAGGTCCAAGTATGCAACTATAATTAACAAAATGAATCATTTTTTAATCAATATTATAATAAATTAATTAACTTACTGTTTTTGGTTTATCTCTCAAAGCCAGTTGTTCTTCAAAACTAGGCAATGTTAACATATCACTCAGAAGTTTGGGATTCTTATCTTCAACGCCATATAAAACATTAAATTTTTGACGCAATTTCATTTCTGCTGCATCCATTATATCTTGAAAACTCATGTTATCTTCACTTGTGTGTGTACATAGATATTCATCTAAAGATTGTTTTGGTTTCGTATCATTATTCATAGAATTATCTTCACATTCATTGTTATATGCATCATTGGATAATGGATTAGGAGTTTCATTTGGTTTTGTATCGGTGTATCAAATGTAGCTGGACTTGCCACTGCAAATAAATAACAAAGTTAGTTATTCAAAGACTTATGCAACATACAAATGAATAATATAATTTAATAACTGTGATTGTTAGTACCTCGTGTTGAAAGAGGTTTTCCTGAACTATATTTTGCATACAATTCTCTCATTTTAACAACATCATTGCGTTCAATTGCTTCCAGATAATCATTCTGAGCTTTAAGCTTTTCCAGATCTGGAAAAAAGTCCCGTTGGATTATTTTACCTAATTCCTAAAATAAATATTGATATTGTTATTCATTACTATATTAATAATATTAGTAATTTGTTAATGTTATTACCTCTATATAGGTATCCTCATCTAAAACTTTAATCTTTCTTCTTTTTGGATTTTTTTTAACACTTGCTGTTAAAGGTTTTTTGAAAACTATCTCTGATTTATCTAAATTTGCCATTGCTTGCAAAGCACCTTGTCCAGGTTTATTATCGTTTGCTTTTTCTGACATATTGTATATTATTAACTGTTATGGAAAATATTTTGTGTCTAGTGAAAAAAATAATATAAATATAAAACATTACTTAAACAGATTTTAGTTGAAATGTCATTTTCAAACTGTAAAGTTTGACTTTTCGACGATAGATAGAGTCAGTAGAGCTTGCGACGTTTGAAAATGATAAACGTTTTTATTGGAGTGTTTATTTTGCAAAAGACGAATTACTATTACTTTCTAAATGTATTTCGTATTTTATTCTTGAATTAACAGTAACTGGTTTAAATTAACAGTTAACAGTTTAAAATCTGCAATTACAAAACAAACTATCACTCTAAACAATGTAACCGCGATTTTGACAGTTGTGTGCTCATGGTTTTATTTAAACAGTTTCTACAGTGTTGATAGAAATACTTTTATTTTTATATTATAACAGTTTATTGTACAAAATGTCAATAATTTAACAAATTTAAAGCATGTGTTTAATTAAAGTGTTTCGTTCTTTAATTCGACGAATTCAATTTGAACTGCAAGAGGATCATCAAATAAGTTGCTGCAGCTCCTAACACCTGACAGAATGGATTTGGTAAGTACTTTTTTCCCCTTTATTAATGAATTGTCGATTTATTCTTACTTACGTTATACCAAAGTGTAAAATCCAAGGGAAACATTCCACATGATGACAAAACTAAATCCCTGTGCATCATTTGGAGTGAAAATGACATTAGTCGAGGTTTCAAAGATGTTGGCGTTGCGTCGCTTATCAGCATTTCATGGACAATGTCAGTACTTCGTTTTGCCTGAAATTTAGGAAAAAAAAATCACAAAATAAAAATAATTGCCAAACTATCAAGAAAAAACGCCTTAAAGAGATCTAATTGTCTAGAGCCGAAAAAAATCATGAGGGGCAACGCGATTTTGGTTCTATGGCCGCACGAAAGGCTAACTTCACTTTAGATTGTTTTTGAGATCTATAACTGTCTATAACCCTAACCCCAAGTGAAATTTGATATCATACTGCTTGATATCGAGCTGGCCAAATCGAACCCTGAACTAGATTGTGATAACTCACGTTTATAATAAGATTTTAATTTGTACCATCATTATTTTATTAACTTCCCGTAGGATAAGTTACTGTAATCGTTCAAAAATCAAAATGAAATTTTTTACATTTTTTCACGTTTGGAAGGTTTCTGAACATTTTGGCATACCTTAGAAAAAATGGATGTGTAAGTGTATGTATACGAGGTCTGTTCAAAAAGTACCCGGAATTTTCGTTTTTTCAAAAAAATATTTATTTATTCGTCTACATTAATGTGGTCCCCTTCAAAGTAGTCCCCCCCAGATATAATACACTTATGCCAGCGTTTTTTCCAATTTTCGAAGCACCCTTGATATTCACTTTTTGATATGTCCTTGAGCACTCTCAGCGATTTTCTTCAATCGAGGAAAACCGCCGTCCTTTCATGGGTCTCTTCAACTTTGGGAATAGGAAAAAGTCACACGGAGCCATATCTGGTGAATTTTTGCACTTTGCAACACTTTATTTCATTTTTTACGCAAAATTTAATACAAATTCTTTGACTTTTCAATTCTTCCATTGTAAAAATCGCCGAGCTCAGAAAAACACGTCGAACCTTAGCGACTACCACAGACAAAGTAAACAGTGAATATAGCTGAAAATTTCATCATACTTTAGGGGCATGTATACCAACACAATAAAAAAAAATTTTGACAATCAGACACTCCAGACCCGCGAAATTTAATTATTAGTAATTCCGGGTACTTTTTGAACACACCTCGTATATGGATACAATTTTTTTCGGACGCACGGATCAACCGATTTGAGTGGTTTAAGAAACATTCGATTCCTATTGATATGAAGATGTGCTGATTAGTTTTTGGCAAAGGCATGTCCAGCCGTTTCGGAGATACGGTGCAAATAGTGCACAAAATAGAAATCGAGTTTCACCACTAGATATTTCTAGTTTTTACTTACCTCCATTAAACATTTGTCAGAAGCCTTACAAATTGATAAAAAAATGAATTGAGAGTATGAAACCCACCAAAATATCCAAATTGCGGATTTTATCGTTAGTGAATTATATAATAGTAATGAAATAGTGAAATAATAAGCTTGAAATAATACTGTAACAAATGTTATAAGAACATAAGAACTTAATATTATTGAGTAAATATGTTTTAACTGAAAATGTAAATTGCTCAATGTACTTATTTTCATTAATAAATCTCCTATGTTATTACATTTCAAACGATTTATAACTTTTTTCTTTAGGAAACGTTTTCTTAAACTATCATTTACTATTTTAAATCGAAAACTTAAGATCGATAATAAAATAAGATAAAAATTGATGCAAATGCAGAAAATACTATTAGGAATAAAATTTGCTGATAAATTTGTCCAGACAAAAATAAATTCATTATTTATAGCATCAAGTTCTAATTGCAAGGATACTATAAATATAGAAATGTTTATAGCAAATGACCAGCAAGTTATAAAACAAATATAATTCTTTATTCGCCAATTATGTTGTTTTAAACAAATTTTATAATTTTTATCGAACTGGTTTATTTTCTCTAGCCAGTTTTTTATACTTTCTTTAATAATCACACCCATATATTGTATGTAAATTATAAAAAATAAAGAAACGCAATGTTGACATAGAAAAGCAACCATATCCAAGGCCTCAAAAATATTTGTTGAAAATAATTTATAACTTGAATAAAATAAACAACATAAGTAGTATGTATAAATAAAAAAAGATACGACTTGCGAAATTATTTCAGTTGTTGATGCCGAACAATGTATATTTAAAGCAATAATTCCGAAGAATTTTGAAATTATGAAAATTGTGATCAAACATTCAAAAACATTCTTTGGGAAAGATTTTTGGTTCATCCTCTTAATAAACTTTTGTGGTCCCATAACTTCTATTAATAATTAATATATTTTATTAAGAATTAACCAAAAATGTTTTTACTTTCAATAAATAAATTTGAATCAACACACTAGAAAAATTTACTTCTTTCATTAACCACTCAATTCCTTACATAAAATTATTTCTTACTAAATTGATGAGCAAATGTTATCATTTAATTAATACTTAATACATTAGAAATTAGTTAAACCTTCTTGGATCATTAATCAGAAATATGCCAATAATGCTTTCAAATTAATGAGTGTTATTGTTAATTAATAATTCATAAATTATATGTAAGATGTTTACCTCCAAATTGAATTCTTGAGCAACGTATATCATGATGTATAAAACACAATGCACATAAATAACAAAATTGATGAGAGATAATTTCATAAATTGGTTCTCAAAGGATGAAGTTTTGCTAAGGGAAATAAATATCCAGAATCCATAAAAAACTGTTATAATCAATATACTTAATATAACAGTTGCATTTACTATTCCAGTCATGTATAAGAATAAGTTTCGACATTCGCAAATATCGCTTTCAATATTTAATAAGTACTTTATTTGACGCACAAGTTCCTGGTTTATTTTCCGATTTTGTTTTAGTCTTTGGAATTTCTTAATTACTATAATATTAGTTGTTCTATATAAAGACATGAGAAAATAAAACGTGATTGTAGAACAAGAACAATATGCAACTATGCTTAAAAGTGGCAAGGAATAAGCTATTAATTCTCCAAGTACTATACTATCTTTAGAAGTGATGTTAAAAGTTATGTATTCAAAAATAAAACATATCACACACCCGGTGAACATAGTAATTAAGCAAATATTAATGAACATCTTTTGCTTTTTATTTATTGTAGCAATACCTACAGAATTTAAATTATTTTCAACATTCAATAATTTATTGAACAAAAATTCCGTTTTGGTGGAAAAGTAGTATCTATTAAAATTATATGCAAATGGTAACAAAAATCCGGTAAAAAGTAAAACAAAATCGGATATCTCTTCTAATGAATTTTTAACAAAATCCGAGTAATTGTACATAAACAATTCAGAAACTATAGCGTAAATATAAAAACATGAACAAATCATACTGCAAATTGTTTCTGATGAAAATCTACGGTCCTTAATTTTCCGCGTTTTTACCACAGACAATCCGAGATGATCCGAAATAAAAAATGTTGTTGTTACATATTTTTGTAAATTTTTCACTACCAAAAGTTTTTTAAACAAGTATTTACTTTTTGTGTTTTTCATGTTTTATATAGAAAACGTTGCACTACGTATTAAAGGAATTAATTTTAGACAAAAGGCGAAAATAATGTGTTACCTCTGATAATTAAGTTAATTAGAACTACGCATTAATCAATTAGTTTAGTAATTTCTTAACAGCAAAAATATAAATAAATAAATGTAATGGCCAGACACACATTAATGAGTACAATGATACTAAAACGCAAACTCTACAATATTGTAGTACTTTGGAAATATGTTAAATTTTGAATAATAGATACCATCAAAATTTGGGCCACGCTATTAGGAATCCATCTTGTGCTTGTACATCTGAATTCATATAATTACAGATATCATAAGTACAAAATTAGTTCATATTGAAAGCAAAACTTTATTTTAGAAATGAACATTCAAAATTTGTATCTAAAAAGCCAAAGGTGAATTATTAGCAATTAGTCAATTATTTACACGTATCGGGAAGTTTATCCAACTTGACTCAAGACAAAATCCTACTTACACCTAGCTTTATTATTAATGTACTTGATAATATATTATATATATATATATATATATATATATATAATGTTTACCTCAAAGTTAAATTCTTGTGCAACATATATCATAATGTATAAAACAAACTGAGCATAAATAACAAAATTGATGACTGATTGTTTCATTAATTGATCCCGAAGAGTTGCACTTTTGATACTGTAGTGAAATATCCAATATGCGTAAGAAACTGTTATAACCATTACACTTAATAAATTTATTATATTCACTATTGCAGTCACATATAAAAATAAGTTTCGACATTCACATATGTCGTTTTCAATATTTAATAAGTATTTTATTTGACGCACAAGTTTATGGTTTATCTTCTGATTTTGCTTCAATTTTTGAAAATGTTCAATTATAATAATGTTAGTCGCTCTATATAAGGATTTGAGAATATAAAATGTGATAGTAGAACAAGAACAATATGCAACTATGCAAAAAAATTGCAACGAATAAGCTATATATTCTCCAAATGGTGTATCGTTACCATCAAAACTGATGTAGAAAGATATATAATCAAAAATAAAGCATATCACAAACCCGATAAAAATAGTAGTTAAGCAAATATTAATAAACATCGTTTGCTTTTTGGTTATCGTGATAATACCTACAGAATTTAAATTGTTTTCAACATTCATCATTTTCTTGTACAAAAATGTTGTGTGGGTGGAAAAGTAATATTTATTGAAATTATATGCAAAGATCAACAAAAACCCGCTTAGAAGTAAAACCAAATTTATTACATCTTCTAATGAATCATTTGAAGAATTTGAGTAAATGAAGGCTAAAAGTTGCATTATAATAGCATAAATATAATAACATAAACAAAACAAACTGGAAATGGTTTCTGATGAAAATCTGTGGTTATTAATTCTCCGCGTTTTTACCACAGACAATCCAAGATGTTCCGGAATGAAAAAAGTTATTTTTACATATTTTTGCAAATTTTTTACTTCTAGAATTTTTTTAAACGAGAATTTATTTTTTCTGTTTTTCATGTTTTATATAGAAAACGTATCACTATGGTACATAGTATTAAAGGAATTAATTTTAGACGAAAAATGAAAACACTGGGTTACTTCTGATAATTAAGTTAATTATAATGAGTAGCCCATTAATCAATTAACTCAATAATTACTCAACATAGATTGAAATGAATAAAGTTATTAGTTTATTTTGTATTATATTAGATTAGATTATATAATAATTGATTTTTTTACGTTTTTACAAAATGAGCAGCGATTTGGATCTTTGTGATATTAAATAAATCGTATTTACAACTAATTCGAAAGTTTTTGTTAAGATAAAGCGCAATTTTATCGGAAAATAGAGTGAACAGATAAAGCTAGAGACTTTTTTTTTCTGACAAAAAATCACGAAGTATCAAGTGGGGGAGGGAGGGGTATAGAAAATATCACGTGTATTTATTTTTCAACTTTTTTTTAAAAAAAATCAAACATTTAAAAAAAAAATAAAAAAATACAATTTTATCACGTAACTAATAATACACGATATGTTTGCTGGGGGAAGGGGGAGGTAATTTTGAATGTCACCATGTATCACTAAGGGGGAGGGGGGGTCCAAAAATTCTTAAAAACTTGCTCACGTGATTAATGGACGCCCCCTAATATGTTCAATTTATATTTTACTAACCTGGAGCAGACAACATTTCGCTAAATGTAGAATGTACAGAAACAGAGTTTCATAGTAGAATAACCAGATAAGTGTTCGGACAGCATATACATTATTTAATTTCTGCTTTTGATAATTCCAAACTAAATAATATACTTCTACTACAATGATGGAAGTCATGCTGAATATTATCAAAACGTTTGAGACTTTAAAATAGGAGTTTAGTTGATAGTAGAGATCACTTAATTCGGTGTAAATACCAAGCAGCAGTTCAATCGGGGTTCTTATGTAGTTTTTGATCTTTTTAATATTCGACTCAGGTAAAAGATTAAGCGATTGTCTATTCTGTTTGAACAATAATTTTCTTTGGTGAAATAATTTTAGATTGACTTTCTTGTGATATTCTCGTAAAATGTAGAGTCCACATATGAAAATTGCTGCGTTTATATTTATATTAAAGTAAGGTAAAATATATGCAGCATCATTGAGAAACTCTTTCCATGAAAACTCATCAAACGAGTGACGTAGGAACAATCGCCCAAAAATGGAACCGGTTATTAAAACCGTAACCAAAATGGTGTATAGAAACATTTTTAAATGGGACACGTGTGCTTCGATTTTCATTAATTTTATATCGATTTGAGAAAATCTTAGGTACCATAAATGTAATTCCTTTCGGTGTATAAAGGTCAACAAACAAGTCGACAGCGTGCACACAAATAAAGGATACAAAATTATTAGGGTTGACAAAACTTCGATTGTGTCGAATCCAAATATATCATCAAAAGGCAATTCAGCCGCCGAGTGAATAAATCCATAGCTGTATACTGCCAAGAAAACGATACTACTTATGAAGCTAGTAATTGCCCAAAAATATTTTGATGGACCCGAATCTAAAATTGTCCAGAATCCAATATGACGGCTAAAAATTATCAAAGGGTAAACTGCACTGTGCACGCTTCTTGGTACGAATTTATTTAATATGTTATTTTTGTTGACCATATTTGATATGTAATTGTACCAACTAACCACGTTAAACTAACTATATGATAATTACTGAATTAATTTCGAATTATGTAGGTTCACAAAAATTCAATTATATAGATTGCACGCGCTCGAATAACGAAATAAATTTTATTGTTTCCATATAATGTTTTGTTTATATTCGAAAGAATAATAGATAATTAATTTTTATTGAATATTAATACAATTAAAATATTGCTTATGCCTTTAACACATAAGTAATTTCAAAATTGTAGATAATACAAAAAATAAAGTGATTGTCACACCAAAGACGTAATATGTTGATATTTGCGAATGTAGAAGCGAATATAGTATATTCATTTATAAACATGTATATGCCATTTTTTTAATTCTTTGTCAAAACGGAAATTTGTTATTTTTAGCAATAATAAAGATTACACAAAAATTCAAACGAGATAATTGAAGGATATTTATATAATGTAATTGATTTTAGTGTTGCTATACATACTATTTCCTAGTACACTATTGCAATTAGTAATGAAATTTTTGTTTCGCTCATGATAAGTAAATGAAACTGAATGATAATTTTTTTCTAAATATTTCATTTACGATTCATGCGTAATGTATCGACTTTATTTTTTTTTATAAAAAATACTAACCTGAAGCAGACAACAATTTGCTAAATGTAGAATGTACTGAAACAGAATTTCATTGTAGAGTAAAAATAAAATTGCGCGGACACTATACATATTAGATACACTCTGAATTTTATAACTCCAAACTAAAAAATATATTTCAACTACAGTTAGCGAAGTCACACTAAATAATATCAAAAGATTTGAAATTTTAAAATAACCGTTTAGTTGATGGTAAAGATCACTTAATTCGATGTGAATTTCAAGCAACAATTTAATCGAGGCTCTTATGTGGCTTTCAATCATTTTTATATTCGATTGAGGTGAAGAGTTCAGTGATTGCCTCTTGTTTTCGAACAATAATATTCCTTGGCAAAATAAATTTATATTAACTTTATTTTGACATTCCCGTAAAGTGTACAATCCACATATGAAAAGTGCTGCACTTATACTTATATTAAAGTAAGGTAAAATATATGAAATATCTCTAAGCTTCTGATCCCATGATTTCTGAAACCATTTATGCAAATAAAATCGTCCAAAAATGGAAACGATAATTAGAATCGTAATCGCACTGGAGTACACAAATATTTTCAAATGAGAGACGTATGCTTCGATTTTTATTAATTTCATATCGATTTGGGAAAATCTTTGAAACCATAAACGTAATTCCCTTCGGGCGTATAAAGGTGAACGTATAGGGTAGGGCGGGGCTAGTTGAGCAAATTTTTACTTAAACGGATGTAGCTCCTCAATGAAAAGTCTCAATAAATTGCTATACGGTTTAATGGATTTGTTGTTTATCGCTTAACAAAAGTATTAATACTAGTTTTTGGTAATAAGTAAAATTTAAAAGCTACAGCTGTTTAAATGCAAAAAGTCAAGTATGCTCAATGTACCCCATAGGTGGGGCAAGTTGAGCACTAAGAAAGTAAATGAAATTATAAGTTCAATGTCAATTAGTAATGAAATAAAATAAGTTTTTAATAACCAGTTCTATATTTATAGTCTTTATAGACAAAGAAAACAAAACTTATAGTAATTTGCTTTGAATAATTAACGATTAATTAACCTAGGAATTATTTTACCATTATATTCAGTATTTTTGTTTAAAATCATTATTTCTTTATATCATTACTCATAGACTTAGCTTAAATCTTAAAAATAATAATTAATTTCTGGAAGTTAATGGTAATTGTCTTAGTGATAGAACAAGTATAGCAACTATGCTCAACTAGCCCCAACTCGGAATTTCAAAATAAAAGTCAGTTTATACAAAAACCGTGAGATTTATACCCAGAATCTCTGTGCATATTAAAAGTACTATAATTATATGAAAGAATAAAATTTACCTGGTTAAAAATAAATAACATTTGACTAAACTAGACGAAAACTCGTGATGAATGACTTTTTTACTTTTTGGTCTCAAAATAAACAAAACGCCCGTGAGCCTCACTCATTTGTCCAGCGGCCACTAGCGATCGCGGGATGTTTATTTCTTCCAAATCTCTATCTTTTCTCCATATAATGTCTAAACGGACCGTGAATAGTTTTCGAGATATTTCGATTGCTCAACTTGCCCCTATGCTCAACTAGCCCCGCCCTACCCTATGTTATTAGCATGCACCCAAATAAAGGATACAAAATGAGTAGTGAAGCCACAACTTCGATTGACTCGGATCCAAATATTTCCTTATATGGCATAATAGTTGCCGAATGAATAAATCCATAAATGTATGTTATCAAGAAAACGATGCTACTTATAAAGCTAGTAATTTCCCAAAAATATGGACCCGAATCTAAAACTGTCCAGAATCCAATATGGCGACTGAAAATTATCAACGGGTAAACTGCACTAAAAACGTTTTTGGGCACAAATCTATTCAGCACATTATATTTATTGACCATATTTAGTGAAGAATAGTACCAGCTAACCACGGTAACAAAATGATAATTACTAAATTAATTTTCACTAAAATCAATTATTATCTAATAGATTACACGCGTTCGAATGAAGAGTTAAATTGTGATGTATTCATATAATTTTTTTTATGTTCGAAATCATAACAGATAATTAATTATAATTGTAAATTAATACATGAAATATAATACTTGTTGGTAATTTATTTTCAAATGTAAAATAGCAAATTATGCATTTACTTTTTAGCAATTAAAAATTGCTGACCGTGCAAAATATGTAGGTACTGTATTGATATTTGCGAATGCGAACAAAAACATTATTTATGATAGCAAATTATATCAAACTGAAGGGTAATTATGTAATAAAATTGTAATTATAAAATTCAATATAACAATTTCTATAAATCGCTCATCTTATACTTTTGGTTATGATTTGTTCTTGATGGACCGGGTGAAATGAAACCGGATAATGATATAAAAGCCCGTAAATATGTTCCCATATAATATTTTTGTATCTATCTTTTCTATAAATATTTTTTGTTATTTTTTTACTAACCTGAAGCAGACAACATTTCGCTAAATGTAGAATGTATAGAAACAGAGTTTCATTGTAGAAAAACCCGAAAAGTGTTTGCACAAAATACATATCAATTACACTTTGAAGTTTGTAACTCCAAACTAAGAAATATATTTCTACCACATTTATCGAAGTCATACTAAATATTATCAAAAGGTTTGAAACTTTAAAATAACGGTTTAGTTGATAGTAGAGATCACGTAATTCAGAGTGAATTTCAAGCATCAATTCAATCATTTTAATATTCGACTCTTGTAAAAGATTTAGCGATTGCTTCTCCTGTTTGAACAATGATTGTCTTTGGTAAAATAATTTCATATTAACCCTTTTGTGATATTCTCGTACAACGTAAAGACCACACATAAAAAGTGTTGCACTAATATTTATATTGAAGTAAGGTAAAAAATATGGAACATCGTTGAGCATGTCTTTCCACGATTTTTGTCCTTTATGCAAGAACAATCGCACCAAAATGCAAGCTATAACTAAAATCGTCATCCCGCAGGTGTATAAAAATATTTTAAAATGGGACACATAAGTTTCAATTTTCATTAATTTTATATCAATTTGAGAAAATCTTAAAAACCATAAATGTAAGTCCTTTCGGTATATAAAGGTCGATATAAATGTCGAAAACGTGCACAGAAGTAAAGGATACAAAATTATTAGTGTTCCCAAAACTTCGATTGATGAAGGTTCAAATAATTCATTATAAGGCATTTTAGATGCCGATTGAATAAATCCATAAGTGTAAAGTGCAAAGAAAGCTATACTACTTATGAAGCTAGTAATAGCCCAGAAATATTTTAATGAACCCGAATCTAAAATTGTCCAGAAACCAATATGACGGCTAAAAATCATTAACGGGTAAACTACACTGTACACGTTTTTAGGTACGAATTTACTTAGGATATTATTTTTATTAACCATTTTTAATGTGGAATAGCACAAGTTAACCACGGTAAAATACTAAAAATGTGATTGCTACTACATGAACTTCGAAATATATAGTTTTTCAAAAATCCATTATATAAATAGCACTTGTTTCGAATAATGGAATAAATTTTATTGTATAATCTTTTGTTTATGTTCAGAACCATGATAGATATTTAATTATTTATGATTTTTAATACGATGAAAAAATTACTTATCTATAACTTCTCTCTATATATATGATGACCTAATTGTACCTATATGTAGAAATTTGAGAATATGTATACATATCACAGGCCTCTACAAATTTTTTGTTTGTTTGGTGCATCAAATGTTACGGCTGATTCTTATAGTATTTTTTGCGCTGATTTCAAATCTGAAAACCATTTTTTGTATCAACTCTAGTTTGGAACTTGGAAAGAAGTTGCCGAAACCAGGTCCATTCTAGATCGTCACGGAAAAGAACTTTTCACAGTGTCAACTAATATCCCAACTAAGGCCGAATGGGTCTTGTAAGTTTGTATGTACGAGTAGGCATATCTCATCAAAATAACATTCTGAATTGTATTACTATTTTGTACTTTCATTCTTTATATATCATATATATCATATCTTGAAAATTAAAGCTCATAGAAAAAAAACAATTTCATTTTTGAAATCAACGCCCCAAATATACTTAAAACAGCATTAAAATCGTTTGAACCATTTTCTTTGTTGGCCTGTGTTTTTTAATCATTTATAAACACACACAGGCGTGAGAAAGGTCTTTAACTGAGTTATAACTTATCAAATTCGTTTTTTAATAAAGTTTACATACAAAATAATTCTAAAAAAATCTACTAACCTCATCCAAACATCTTTCTGCAGAACGTATGGTATAAAGTTCCATAAAATGTGTGTAGAAAAACCAATTTATTATATCCATAGTAATAGATGGTGGTTCTGACATACCAAACCATGACCAAAATATTTTAATCATATAATATGCATTATAAACACTTGTCAAAAACATTTTTAAAACTCCCAGCACATTTATTATTTGATATATGATATTAACATCTTCTATCATATCTCGAATATTTATTAATTTTGATATCGATGATTCGATACTTTTTTTTGGCACATTGCAGTTTTTATTACCGGATTCGAATATGTGCATATTGATTGTTAAATAATTATTTGTGACTAGCAAATGTTCACGAAAAATGTACATGAAGGCAATAAATTGTAATACTGGAAAATTCATTAGAAAATGTGGAAAGCACATGGCAATGATAAAGCACAAACTTGTACTTAAATTTGTTTTATTAAATTCTATAAATATTGATACTAGAGTATACATGTAATAAACCAAAGTCAAAATGACTAAAATACGTATTTTTCTCTTTGCTTTTTTATAAAACGTAACATTGGAATTTACAAAAATTTTATTCGCAAGTTTTTTAAAATTTAGTTTGAGTTTATTTTGCATCAAGTAATAATTGATAAATATACAAGCAATTGTTAAAATAGAAAATTTAATATTAAAAAGCATAACAATAAAATCAATCATGTCGTTTCCAAATTTTCCTAAAAACTTAATTGATAACATCGATATAGTCAAATTATATAAGTAATACGTCACAAATAATATGCTAAAAATGAATTTTAAATATGTTTTTGATAATATTATTTTATTACAATCATAATTTGGTTTTGTCAAAATAAGTCCTAAATATTCCGATAAAAAGACTGGCCAAAATATATCATACATCCGTATCATTGTAAAATATATTTTTTAATATGAGTACACTATATTTGAATTATTTAACAATTTGATAATTTACAAGGAAAAAGTTATTTTTAAATGTACTTGCAAGTTTTATATTAAAACTATGAAAAAAATGCTGATAATGCATAAAGTCTCTTAATTTAATTAATAAATATTTTGTTATACATCGAACAAATAGTGTCATTATGTTTAATTAATTTACTATCATTAGAATAAGTGTTTACATATAAAATTCAAAAAGCAAATATAAGATTAATGTTGTTTTTCACTGTGTTTATCGATTATAGAAGAATATAAAATTCATTAGAAAAATAAATTAGGAAGTTTACGATTTTTTGCGTTCTTGCGATTCTATTATAACTCGGCCAAAAAAAATGTTTTAAAGCTTTCTTCTCTTTTGTTGCAAATTAAATTAAAAAAATATTGTAGGAAATCTGTGCATTTAATCATGTTTATATAAAAATGTGAGGAACTGACATATATATATATATATATATATATATATATATCATATATATATATATATATATATATATATATATATATATATCTATATATTAAAATATTAAAAAATATTCAAAATAATTTTTCACTTGCCTCTCTCATGCATTTGGTCGCCACTTTAAAATGACTTACAACCAAGAAATGAATATGTAAAAACCACCATATATTTGAAGATTCATTATAAGGCGAAGTAATTTTGTAATCAAAATGTTCATGTATTATAACACAGTACATTTTAAAAATTGATACTGTAAATATTACTAAACGACAGGGCACATCCAGCATTTCATTTATTTGAACCATATCCTTTGCTAAATCACATAAATCTCTATGGACATTTAGTGCTTCATTTAAATTTATAAAATTGGATTTTATATTTTCATTCATGTGCACCGACAAACTTTTATCTTTCATAATATCTTCTATGTAATTTTTGTTTAAATTGTTTAACAAATAGTTGTTAAGCAATCTGAAACGTTCTTGGAGAATCATAATCATCATCATATATCTGAACGAATGTAAATTCATATTGATGAATGGAAGTATAACAATGACAGCATCAAAAGAATAAAATTTCGCTCCACCGTAATTTAAAAATGTTTCACAGGACCAAATATACGTTGTGACTAAAAATCCGGATATCAAACATCTAAAAACACTACGAGTTATCTTGGTATAAGTCACTTCTATACCTAAAGATCTCAATAATCCATCAATTTGATGAATTTTGTCAAACCAGGATGGTATCAAAATTCCTGCTCTGATTTTAGAAGCCACTACGGCCAAGAGTAAAATGACTCCAAGTATTATTTCGAATAAAAGCCCCACGTAGTCTATGAAATCCATGGAATAATCCGGATCATACAACAAACTCCACATACATCGATATAAACTGTATATATTAATAACAGTTATTAAAATATGCATAAATATTCCAATTCGCGTTATTGTGTACATTTTTGTGCCGGATTTAACAAAAAATAGAGGCGACATACCGAAAAATTCGGACGCCCAAAATAATGGACGATATGCTACGTGGATATTAGGAGCACCTAAATATTTTTCTTTTATACACTTTATGAAACTTTTCAACCGATTTTTTGCCATGATGAAGAACTACGTATCACGTAAATAATATTATGGTACACATATCTTTATTATCGATTCATTAAAATATCATTTTACCTAATTTCTCACGGAACCGAGCAACCCAAAATATTTACTTGATGAATACAATTAATTTAATTAAACTGAATAGAAATTGAATGGAATGCCCAGTCGATTTTGCTTACTTAAGACATATTAAATAACAGGTTATATACCAAAGTATGATACTAATTGCTTAATTTTGGATAATTTTATATTGGATTTTTTTTTATTTTTCATTTTTCAACGAACACTAAACAAAAACTATACATTGACCTTACATTTCATCAAACCCAAAAAATTATGTAGTTGCCAGTCTTATAATAACAATTTAATAAGACACTTCACTACTCTATTAATTCGAACAAATTTATTATTATTCATTTTATTCAGAAATAATCTATGATTCATTTTTAATTACAAATAATGAATATAGATTTGAAATAAGTTATTATATGAGTTGTTCAATATTATCAAAAAAAGGAAATTGCTCACCTGTAGAGTACATTCACTGGCCAAAAATACCATATAAAGTAGCAGCAATATCACATAAATAAACCACATACATATTATGAATATCGATGTCATATTTATAATAAAATTTGGATGAAAAATATGTGTTATAACGAAAAAGGTATTATACGATGTCATTACCATAATTGATAAACTATAGGCGACATTCATTGCTCCATTAATTTTCGATGAAACTTCAAGAAGTTCATTCAACTGAATTGCATTTTCGATAGCACATTTTAAATTGTTATCCCATTTAGTTATTTTATGCTTTTTTAATATTTCATCATTTTTGCTCGTTGCACTGTATTTTTTCAAATTGTTATTCAAAGTCTCACCCAAAAAATTGTTTATAATGAACATTCTTTCTCTTATTATATATAAAGAACTCGCAAATCGCAAAATTGAGAACAAACAATATGCCATTGGAACTGCCACTATTATTGCAGGATACAATGCGATTTTACGGTATGTTACTTTATGCAAAATTATGTTGAGACCCACTTCTATACAAAAAACTAATAATCCAAATAACAATAGTACCATAAACACATTCCGCAATTTCTTATTAGAAATAACTTTTGCAGTAAGACGTTCAATTTTAAAGTCCACTCTACTAAGTTCCAAAAACCATTTTGGGATTATTTTTCCATAATATGCTTTTTCAATAAATGTAGATGAAATACAAACGACTCCTATTGAAATTTCTAATACTTGTGCTACGAACACCAAAACAATAGAAGTATCATATTTTCGAATTAAATTACATATTGCATATTGCACACAATATAAATAATAACACAATAAAATTAAGCTGCTTATGAAGCCACTTTTCATATTTTGGGTACATGATGCATTATTTTCCTTCCAAGGATATGGTGAGAACATGTTTACGTATTCGGATAAAATAAATAAAAATTTAAGAGAATTATAAACAGTATTTTCGTCATTAGCCATAACTAGATAATATTTTTGTATAGGGAATTACGAATTAAGAATTTGATTAAGTTGAAATTGACTAGTTCAATTAGAGTTTATTAATTATTCATTATGGTATACAATTATACAATTATAGAATTAATTTTTGAAATATTTCTATATTCTTACTTCTATCATTTAGCAATTAGCGATATGTATGACAGATAAAAATAATTGAATAATTGAAATTATAATGAAGTTATTATTTTTATTTCCATAAATTATTTAATATATAGTATTTTAAAAAATGTATTACAGGTAACCCTCGTATAACCCGGTAGTTACGTTCAAAAAAATAGCGTGTTATTCAAATACGTGTTATACGGGACAAAGAACTAGTACAAAAAGAGAAATTACGTTTCAAGAATTAAAAAAAACATGCTTTATATCGTGATTTTATATTAAATATTGCTATATTAATTAATTTTTTTAAGAAGTAATATACAACACCTGAATTATATGACTTTTTCATCATAATTAACAATTCTTTGATTTTTACAAAGAATCTTTGTTTAAGAAATATGAAATATATTATTCAGATAATCCTAGAATTCTTTTGATAGAACGGACGCGCTCGAATAATAAATATCAAAGTACTTATCTTTTGCACTAGTTTCATCACATTTATTGAGCTATTGTACGGCGATTTTACTAATTTTAGGTTAGATAAAGTTTGATGTTCATAGGTTTTACTATATTTTTTTCATTAGAATTTGGCTCAATTTTCAAACTGATTTATAGCGAACCCGTGCTTTAAAAGTACCGTGTTAAAAGGGGGATGGATACCGTGTTATGAGAGTTACCTGTATGTTGTTCAATATTAAATATAAAATGTAGGTGCTCACCTGAAGCGCGCAATCGCTAGCCAAAAACACCATATAAAACAGCAAAGATATCACATAAGCAAACCACATACTTATTATTATTATCGCCGCAAGATTTATAATAAAGTTGGGGTGAAAAATGTATGTTAAAAAGAAAAACGCATTAAAAGTTGTCATTACCATAACCGATAAACTATAGGTGACATTCATTGCTCCGTTAATTTCCGATGAGACTTCAAGAAGTTCATATAAATGATCAGCATTTACGAAAGCACGTCTTAGATTATTATCCCATTTTGTTAATTTACGTTTTTTACTAGGTGCACTGTATTTTTTCAAACTGTTAGTCATAGTCTGGGCCAAGAAATTTTTTATAATAAATATTCTTTCTCTTATTAAATATAAAGAGCTCGCGAATCGCAAAATCGAAAACAAACTATAAACCATTGGCATTGCCACTATTACGGCAGGATATAACAGGATTTTACCTGACGGCAGATAATGCAACAATATGTTAAGAGCCACTTCTATCCAAAATATTAATAGTCCAATCAATAAAAGTTTCATAAACACATTCCGCAATTTTTTATTAGAAATAATTTTTGTTGTAAGACGTTCAATTTCAAAGTCCACTGTATCAAGTTCTAAAAACCATTTAGTTATCACTTTTCGATAAAATGCATTTTCAATCAGTGATGATAAAATACAGACACCTCCTATTAAAATTACTAAAATTTGGCCGACAAAGAATAGAAGAACAGTAGGATCATACTTTCGAATGAAATTCCATATTGCACATTGCAAACAATATAAATAATAACACAATAAAATCAAGCTGCTTATAAAGCCACTTTTCATATTTTGGGTGCAAGATGCATTATTTTCCTTCCAAGGATATGGTGAGAACATGCTTACGTATTCGGATAAAATAAATAAAGGTTTAAGAGAATCATAAACAGTAAATTTGACATTATTTGAATTAGCCATAGCTAAACAATATTTTTAAATAGAGTTTTTGTTATAGATTCACGAGCTGAGAACTCGGTTAAATTGAAATTGACTGGTTCAATTAAGGCATATTAATTATGGAGGAAAGTGAAATTAGTTTTGTATTGACTACTGACAAATATATATATATATATATATATATATATATATATATATATATATATATAAATATTATAAATATTACTATATTCTTACCTCCATCATGCAGTAAACAGCGCAATGTATGACATACAAAAAAAGAATATGTGCGTAGAAAAACCAAAAGCTCATTACACTCATAACAACACTTTTCAAAACAATATTTTCCAACTTTTGATAGCTCATCAAAAAGTAAACTGTAAATATTGTCATCAACAATATTGATAAGTAGTTTGCGGCATTAGTAAATCCATTAATTTTAGAAGATTCATCAAACAAATCTAGCAATTCATAGATTTCATTTAAGTATAATGGATATTTATTGCCAGCAATGATTTTTCTAGGATTTTTTACTTTATTATTGGTATGTTGTATATTTTTTATTAAAAGGTAATTGATGGTCGATGTCTTTTTACTAATTAATTGTAAACAGCAGATATATCGTAAAGAAGATAAAATGCTTTCGCACATAGGAATCGTCATGATATTTACCATATGCAACCCTATCATTGGATTATCAAGGTTGAAAATGATGTTCAAAAAAATCATCATTAACAAGTTAAATAATCCTACAAATAAATAAGAATTTACAGATTTTCGTAGATTTTTATAATCAATCTTAAATGCTTTCTGCATCATTGACAATTTTCTAAACCATCGATTTGCAAGATTATTATAATTCACACATTCTAAAAATACTGCAGTTATGTAAATAAATCCCGATATTGTTTGTAACGCTTGACCAATAAATCCTAAAATATCATTTTCTTCATAGTGAGCTAGTGAAAATTCTAGGACTATGTAACAGCAGTAAAAATAATATCCAAAAATTAAAATACTGGTCAGTAATCCACTTTTGCATAATTCAAAAACATTTGAAAAATTGAAGGAACACATTCCCATGTGTTTAGAGAGCAAGAATAATGGACCAAGAGAAGACCTTATATCTTTCATGTTTATGATATCTAATTTGACAAATGGTAGATTTTTATGAAAATTTCAAAAAAAAATTTGGACTTTAATATTTGAAAACTGATCGGACTAACGTTTATTAGAAAACTACTTATTATAATTTAATTAGCTTAATATTCAAGCTAATGTAATGGATTTTTAGTATTTGGCCCATTTGAATCATAATGATCTTGATGAAGAATTAGGTAATTGTGATTACTAGATTAAATTAATGAGCAAAGAAATGAGTACTTAGCAAATACTTATCTATCAGAATATTTTTTTTGTTTTTCTTTTTTTTTGAGCGCCAACAAGAACTAGATGTTGTATATGTTTACTTCTGGGTTCATTTTTTTAACGTTAGAAGGCAATCCAGTGATGTCCTTACTCAATAATATGCATAGAAATAGTACATCCTGTTAGAATCAGAAAACGAATATCACTACCGCTTGATATCATGGTATATGGCGAGATTTAAACCCGCAAGGTCTATGTTCCTGACCACGTAGTCTACTTATGATATACGACATAAATTTGAAAAATTATGATAATAGTTAAATTGCATCAATTAATTACCTGGATAGTACAATTAGTTGATATCCTGATCAGGTACAAAAGCAATACATGCATAAATCCAAGACACACAGTCATTGCCATGAAAGATGCATATTTTATAACCGGCATCGAAGACACAGGATTATAAATAATATAAAATATGGTAAACATTGTCATTAATAAAATGGATAAACAGTTCACAACGTTCACTAATTCGTTTATAAAATTGCTAGTTTCAAGTAAACTACAGTATTCGCTGATACTTTGCACTACACAATGACATTTTTTGTAAACTTTCTCTATATTTACCAAACGTTTTGAAGATGGATTTGAACTTGTATATATTTTACTCATTTCATTATCATTGTGATAAATTCTCAAAAGCATATTTGCATTACTAATTCGGTCTCTGATTAAGTACATATTACTGATGAAGCGCAATGTAGACAAAAAGGCATAAAGTGTAGGAGTTACTATCAAATTCACGTGATATACTGATACAAACCCTCCAACCAAATACATGATAATTGTACTTGTACAAAATATTATCGCAAGTGTCATTAACGCAAAACTGAGCAATGTCGTAATTACAACTCGCATTTTTTTATAATTAAAGATCAAGCCACTAAATAATTTTAAACCTTGATCTATTCTGATGAGTTCATAGTACCACTCAGGAATAAGTTTGCCATAAAATATTTTTTCAATTGCTACTGCAATCACACAAACTGTTCCTGATAATATTTGTAATGCATTTCCAATATTAGAAAATATATCCATGCCTGTGGACATTGATTCAACCCATTTAAAAGTCCATAGTATAGAAAATATGTAAAAACCAAGTATAATTAAGGTGGATATGAATCCTTTTCTGGAAAGTTTCATGTGAGTTTCTTTGTTTTTTTTACTCAGTCCCAACGAGCACATGCTTACATATTCCGATAACAAAAATAAAGGTTTAAGCGCATTTCGTATTTTATTAGTTTCTGTATAATGTTCCATAGTAAAAATATATTTTTTTTGTTATTTATAAATGATATCTTCAATTTTATTTTATGAGCACTATTGTGTATATATATATGTAATTTATATTGAATAAAAAAAATAAATGATATCTATTAAATTTATACTGGATACCTATATTTTACAACTTACACTGCATTAATTTCTAAATACTTTTGTCGATAAACTAATGTAATTTCATTAAATATTTCTGACCTAATTATAATTACAAGCGTTAATGTTATTAATTCATTTAAATATTCGAGTTTGCTCAATAAAATCTTAATTATCGTGCGCAGTGTTTTATAAGCTAAAATTGTTAATATAAATCTCGGTGCAAGTGGCCTTAAGGAAAGTTACATGAATTTCTTAAACCAATATATTAATTTATTGTATTGAATATAAGCATGCCAGCAGGACATACATCATCAGGGCAATTTTTTTAAATTAATTATTTAGTTAATTTAAATTATTTTGCGCAAATTTGTCGAATATGTTAGTTATTCTAAACAACATGTTACACAATATTGAACGAACAATTAACAAACACCTGCCTAATACGTATTAGGTGTATTTTCTAAATGCTTGGTTCATTATTCCCAACTTCAATAAATTAAAAAAAAATCACTTGTCGGCCTGTAATATTTTAGTATATTTAATTAGCCCAAGAACTTTATCGTCATCCAAAGTTTTGTTAAAATCTTCATAAAAATGTTTATTTAACAATCGATTACGAAGAAACTACCCGACCGATATTTACAAAAACTAATCGGCTGTATTGCTTGGATTTTCAAAATCGGTTTGAGCTTTTTTGTGAAAACACGGATAAAACATTTTGCACTAATCTGAATTGATAAAGAAACTGCTCAGCTGACCATCGCAAGTCCTCATCAAGATTCATCGAATGGCTTTCAAAATTATTCCTAATTAATTTCTTACCTGCATCGTACAGATTTTCACTGACTTCATCAAAAGCAAACACATTCCGTGCGAAGAAAAGAGCCACCACATTTTAGTAAATACTGTCAATATCACTTCTTCATCAAATTTATTTACAAAAAAATCTTCCATTAAAGAATAAATTGTGAAGATTGATAAAACTAAAAGGCACAAACACGATGCAAAATCCAATAAACCGTGGATATCATTTAATTGTTGGAACATTTCACATAAAATATTGTGTTTGTCTAAACAATTTGCAGTTTGTTTCAAATAGATGGAATTTTGATTTCTGTTGTGATTTTGGAAGTTGTACTGATTGTATGTTAATAATTGGTTTAAAACACGAAAACGATCAGCCAAAACGCATAATTCAGAACAATATCTCAAAGCATGTAGTATAGTTTGAGTCATTGGAATTATTACTAACATTGCTCGATGTAAGTAAAACGCATCTGCAAACTTGCGACTGACGATATAATTTGTGATGTATATTAAAAATATTATAAAACATGAATTGAAAAGCACAAACCATAAAATAAATTTGACTCTTTTATATGATAAATTATACTTGGATGTATTAAAAAATGTGTTGTCTAATTGAATTAAGGTTTTAAACCAAATTGGTGCCAAATGTCCATTTTTCAATCGGTCGTATATTACGGTTAAGACGCAAATATTTCCAGTTGCTATTTGTATGGCCGTCGCGACAAAAATTATGCTTTCTATTGAATGAGTTTCCATGACTTTATAAGTTAAAATAAAGCAAAATAGGTAATATATTAATATAGTAAAATTGCTCAAAAAACCACTTAAACTTAATGAAAAATTTATAATATTATTTTCTTGGGTTATTCTCAAAGAGCACCAGCAGATGTGCTCAGATAAAAAAAACAACGGCGATAATACGGATGTTGAGTCGTTTGCTTTTATAATTATTTTTATCCATTTTTTGCAATTTTGTATTAAATTCATTTTTAATGTTAACTTTATACAATCAACTTTGTTTGAAATAAAATTAGTATAAAGCACGTACCGATACATAAAACATGACTTTGTAGATAATTACTTAATGTACATTCAAAATTATTAATTGCTTTAGCATTAGTATCAAATGTAATGAAATAGCAGCGAGTTTCTGCCTCATTTATTCGATAATTATTTCCTAATATCTGATAATCGAAAACATTAATTACTTTAATACTGTTCTGTTCTTACCTCTTCAGTGAATTGCTTGGAAGTCCAAAGTACCAAAATAATTATTATCTGTGAATAAATCAGCCACCATATTATTGCAGTGTGGTTATATAGTTCATCATTGTTTGGAACAATATGAATCGAACAAATATAGTATAAATTAAAAACTATCAATATAAATATCATCAACATTGTTACTGTATCAGTAACTCCATGTATATCCACTAACAAAATCCGCTGTTCATACAAAACCATTTTAATATTCAGAATTATATCGATTGCCTTCTCATTTGATTCTTTTCTTCGGGTTTCCATTTTTTGCAGTACACTTTTCAAGTAGTCATTCAAATTTCCGAAACGTTTAAACAATAAAAAGCTGCCACAAATATACCGAAAAGTGTGAACATTTAATAACTCAAAAGGATAACCAATTGAAATAATCATAAACCAATAAATTTTACCAGTATCCACATAAAGTCCACGAAAATGTAAAAATAATGTACCAAGAACAGCCGAGTTGCCCAGGACCACCAAAAAATTAACCAACAGTTTTAATTGATTATTACACATGAAAATATTTAAATTTTCTAAATCGCAGTCAATTTTATATGCAGTTTGATAAAAATCGTTTACTATTCTTTTCTGGACAAATCGCATCCACATCACAGCACCAACAGAAATTATACCACTTATAATCTGCATACCAGTAGTCACCAGGATGATGGCATCTTGCACATATTTTTCTGGTATTTGGCGCTGATCAAATATGAGCATAGAAGTACTTATAATAAAACTTAATAAAAATATTGCACTAGAAACTACACTTTTTATTGAGTCTTTAAAAGTTAAAGTTTTGTTGTTCGGTTCTAGAAGTGGAGTCATGCAAAGATATTTGGACATAAGATGTAGAGTGTAAAAAGCATCGCATATTCTTTTTGCTTTGAACTTTTTAATAAATTTAACATATTTTTGGGAATATATTTGAAATAGCTTCATTATAAACTCTGGTATGTTACTTGTCTGCTTGGAAGTAACTAATTATCATAAGTCAGACTCTATTAGTGTAATTACATGACTTGATATTCAGAGTAAAAATAATGGTATTACTTTGTACATACATTTAATTAAATTTTCCATAATAATTTAAATACAACTACATATATGTATACATAAAACTACGATGATATAACTTTTTAATTATTTAAATTAACCATTTTATTTCAGACCAACCATTTTTAATAATATCGTGCTGGTTAACTTTGTATACGTTCTGAAATATACTCTCTCGATCTGCTCTACATAATAGCAAAGGCATTCAAATAAGAATTATTTATGTTACCGGATTATGAAGTGTCAATTGAAATAAAGCTATTTACTCAGATGCATCTGAGCAACTCTCACGGCTAAAAGGAGAAGTCAGTCCAAAATGGGTTGCTCATAAAATCGACCAAACTCAATGCCTCCAGATGATGGAGGAAAATGTATGAAGCGCCGACAGATTTGTATATACGTGTAAATAAGTTACCCTTTGGTTCGTGGTATTTTTCATACTTCAATAGCAAGGAATATAAATATACGCTTTTAGCTAAAATATATTCAAATTTCTATCTGAGAAACAAAATATAATAAAAAAATATTTTTATCAGCTTCTAAGACGAGTCAGATGATTAGAGTTTTGACCGTCCCGGGACAGGAGTTTCTGTTTCTGTCAGAAAATCCGAATTGCTAATTTTATGTTTTCTCCACCTTTCGGTTTATTCTGAATCGTTTGCCTCCAAATTTTGAAAATGTGCATGTGTGCCATAATTTGGTCTTTCGTCTAATTTTTCTCCAAAACGGCTGCACCGATTTCAGAGATTTAAATGCCGTTTGAAGAAAGTCGATAAGAATTTCATGGTTAATTGTTAAAACTATGCTAATTTTTGCTGTATTTTATTATAATTTTAATCCTTATTTTATTTCAAACGAAATCTATTAAATTGTTTTGTCCTGCAGTCCTGCAATATTAATTAAATAATAAAAAAATAAAATTTATTTAGTTTTTTATAGATAATAACATATTTTTATGTTTACTCTGTGTATTTTCCATGATACTCCTGTGTATTTTTTTATTTTAATATTTATTCTGTATAAAAGTTTTTATTTTAATATTACATATTATTCATTTTATTCCATATTTTTGTCTTTTAATAGTCACATTTTCTTTAGGTTTCATTTTTATAGTTATACGTTTTGCTATCAAGAGCACCCTGAGGTAGCAATTTGCTTTTATCTTAATTATTTCTAAAAAAATTACTATCAAGAGCCCCCCAATATTTTTTTAATAAATGATTTTGCTTAAACTAATTTCATATCATTTAAAATTTTTACAACCTGCTGTATTTATGTATCTAAAACTCCTCTATTTAGATCATTATATAAACCGCAAAAATTTCATTCAGTACAAATTTTAATGAAAAAAACTTATGATTTTTATATACATTACTAAGAATACTAAAAATATAAACTACAAGTCTTGTTTGGTATAAATATTTAGATTTTGCTGCGTATTTGCACATTGAAAGGAAGTAATATTTCAACACGAACGTCACATCGTCACATTTGCTAAGAAAGGATAAAAATAAATGATAAATAATTATTAAATAATTTACTGGAATAATAATATTTTTTATTTTAAATAAGTTTTACATATCTTGCTATAGTACATTTTAATCTAGTATTTTGCTCGAGAGGGCAACCCAGCGGTCAACCACTCAATTTTGTGTGTAGTCTTCATATATTAGATATGTATATTTAAAAGTTTTGGCGTATTTATATGATTTTTACTTGAGATTATTTGTGAGTTCTATAATTTTCAGTTTGATATTATACTGCTTGATATCGATCTGACCAAGGTTGGTATCAAACGCGGAATTACGCCACGATGGTCTCAACAAGCCAAAATAATAACGATATTTATGACGGATTATCTTTCCTTTAATTTTTACATATGTCTTGGCAAATTGACAAAGGTAAATGGCACCATTTGTATCGCGATTGTAATTTATTTTTTGGATTTATCACTTTTGTGATTTTGTTTGAAATTCTCAGGATTAAGTTGGAAAAGAATTTCAAAAGAAATATGTCGTGATCTGTCACAACATCAAAAGACTGGTTTCTCATATTACATGAATAATTGCTTCTGAAAACATCTGTAATAGATATTAACATTAACAGTTTTGCCAGTACATAATATATATACAAATTATGGTATTTATTAGTGTAAAAAATTAAAAAAATTTAAATTATGGTAGGAACAAATAAAATACGTGTGGCTTTTAAATTCTGAACAGAATTCCAGAAGTCTTCATAAGTCTTTAAGAGATGTTACTTTGATTTGGAATGGGCTTGTTGTTTGAATGTTTTTTAAATGTTGTTTATGTTCTCATGGTTTGGATTGAAATATTATCACACAGTGTCTCTTTACATGTCATTAGTGATGATAATATCTCAAGTATTTCAATGATTCTTCTAAACACCAACTAAATATTTAAATATTTAGTTGGGCATCCAAATATTGATAGCTCACAACTTAAAATATGACATGGGTAATTGAAGCCGTGTGATATCTTAATTTTTATCTTAATTGTTACAGTTCCTCACGAATAGCATTTGTTTTTTATTTGATTCAACTTGGTGGTTGACTACTCCAGAAAATTATTTCCTTGCACCTGTTTTTATTATTATATTAATAAGAACTACTAGCCATTTACATTGGATTTTAATACAGATATCAAATAAAATTCACTATACCAATATGAATTATTTAAATTTCCAATTTTATTTATGCCTTGTTTTAAATTTACGATGCTTTTTAATATTTTATCCATTATTAAGTGGCTAGACTAGAATTTCCATTGGGTGAGGTCTATGTGCGCATGGGGTACTATAATTATTAATTTAAGGTCACACTTGAAAATGTCAAAGCATTTTGAAATGGTATTTAAACCACATGCTCAAGATTTCTTTTATCTCATTTATATGTTAAACAAATAATGAGACACATTATGGTCCAGATTAATATGTTGAAGTAACAAGTGGAAAAGTGAAAAATATATGATGAAGATTAAATGTCCATGCCAATGTTACTTGGTTTTTATGGGTGTATAGATTCATTTTATTGAATCGAATTTTTTATTGTTAACTATATAGATAATATGTGAAATAATCTTATTAGAACATATTCATCTCAATAAAAATTTGAACCATTATCATAGTATTAACTTCCCGAAGGAGAAGTTTATGTTTTCATCAAAAAACCCGATTCGCTAATTTTATGTTTTCTCGACGTTTCAAGCCATTCTGAATCGAATGAGACCAAATTTGGAAAAAGTATGTGTGTGTGTGTGTGTGTGTGTGTGTGTGTGTGTGTGTGTATGTGAACAGATTTTTTGTCGTAAATCGACGTTTTCTCGAAAACGGCTGGGTCGATTTCAAAAATTTAAAAGCCATTCGATGTATCTCGACGAGAACTATTGTTTGTCAGTTTTGTGCGACGATCGGCCAAGCCGTTTCTTTATAAATGGCAGAAAAGTGAAAAATTTTTCGTCTACGTTTTAGCCCGCAATTCTGAATCGATTTGGAAAATTCAAAAACCGTTCGAAAGATATTGGTTGGGAATCGTGCTGATTAGTTTTTGGTAGAGATCGGCCGGGCCGTTTTCTTGTAATAAAGTTTTTAAAAAAAAAATTTCGACGATTTTTATGATTATTTTTTTGACGATAGATACCATAGTCTTCTAGATCATACTAAAATATTACGGCCCTACGACAACTGGTTCAGCTTTAAAAATTCGTCAAAGTTTGCAAAAATCAGTATGGTCTTTTTGGCATTTGTCAAAATTAGACTTTTGATCGACGTTTTCTCAAAAACGCCTGAACCGATTTTAGAAATTTAAAAGCCATTTGATGTATTTCGGTGAGGACTATCGTTTGTCAGTTTTGTGCATCGATCTGCCAAGCCGTTTCTTTGTAATTTGAAAAAAACTTTTCGTCCACATTTAAGCTCATCCTACCGAACGATTTTAAAAAATCAAAAACTGTTCGAAAGATATTAGTTGGGAATGATACTGATTAATTTTAGGTGAAAATCTACCGAGCCGTTTTCTTGTAATTAACTGTTGAAAAAAAGTGTTAAATTTTCGTCGACATTTAAGCTCATCCTACCGAACCGATTTTAAAATATCAAAAACTGTTCGAAAGATATTAGTTGGGAATGGTACTGATTAATTTTAGGTGAAAATCTACCGAGCCGTTTTCTTGTAATTAACTGTTGAAAAAAAGTGTTAAATTTTCGTCGACATTTAAGCTCATCCTACCGAACCGATTTTAAAATATCAAAAACTGTTCGAAAGATATTAGTTGGGAATGGTACTGATTAATTTTAGGTGAAAATCTACCGAGCCGTTTTCTTGTAATTAACTGTTGAAAAAAAAATTTAAGCCGATTTTCATGGAAATTTTTTTGGCGATATACATCATGGTCTTATAGAACTTACTGTAATATTACGGCCTAACGACAAGTAGTTTAATTTTAAAAATTCGTCAAAGTTTGCTAAAATTATTATCGTTTTTTTTAAAGTAGGATTAATGAAGTATATTATTTACCCATTTTTTTGATTAAGTCGATTATTTACACATTTCGGGAAGTTCATGTAACTTGCCTCAAGGCTAAATACCAAACCAACTAGTTAAATTTTATCTTAATGTGAAATTTCTGGTTTACTTGCAATTTTATTTATTGGTTATTTGAAATCATCTTGTTATAATATTTACGGAAAAATTTAAGAAAATTTAATTGAAATCAAAATTAGAAACACATTAGTGGCATTAAATTTCATCACAAGAGTTTAGTAGTTCTGATTCGACATCAACGTAACCATTTCAGTTGTGAGCTTTTATTTATATTGGATAATATTAAATTCATAAGTTTCGGGCAGTTAAGTTCATATAGTTTTTGGCACGTTTCTAAATGGTTTCAATGGAAACATTACATCAAGTTTCCAAGATAAACAATAAAATGCACACTTTATTATCCCTGGTAATGCAATAAAAACTGAAGACGGTGCTGCAAATCGCAACTAAAATAGACACACAACTTTAAACTAAATAGCTCGAGAAAATATTTAATTTTATTGTATTATGCAAGCATTCTAAATATTTTTATTAATTTATTGTAATATGAATTCTTTTGCTAACATTATAAACAAAACTTGAAAATTTATTTCTGCCACAGATTTGTGAAATATGGCTATCGGAAATGATTCGAAAAGCTAAATACATAAGGATAAATTTATTAACATTAAACTAACACAATTTGAATGTGTATGTTTATATTTCGAACACAAATATATCATTTTAGTACAAACAATCAGAGCTCTGCGGGATACCGGCTGAGTGGATCCGCTCGTTAATCATTTGCATTTGAAAAATATTTGTTTGAAAAGGTCTTCCGTACCGTACCCGGAATCGAATTACAAATTTTTACCACCCACATTCGCCAAAAATCGTAAAAACAAAACGCCTTCGATAAATAGATAATAAATGTAAAATGATAATATTAGAAATGGATAAATAATAAAAATATGCATTAGGATTAAAATAGTTGCCAACCAAGATCTAGCGTATTAAAATATTAGTTGAAATCATTAGCTGATTGTCGGCAACGTTCGCTCAGCAAGTGACGTCACAGTCCTAGTTACCCCTGTTACAATATGCTCTCAACTTCCCTAGGCATAATGATTTAATAATAGAATTACATGTTTAAATTTTCCTGCATATTAATTTTAATAGCAGATTCCAAGAATGTAGAAATTACTATTAAAAGCTGACTGATACCTGTTGATTACAGGAACGTGTGACAAAAATATAAAATCTATTTATATTTTCTCTTTTTTATGGATCTTACTAGAACTGAAACAACCGAGGCAAACTCGAGAAACAGTTTTTTTTTTCAACATTTGACTATATGGATCTTCTCGACATACATATTTCAAATGTGTCGGGAACTGCTCTGCGTTATTTATAAGGCGACAAATTGAAATATGGGATTATTAATTGATTTTCATTAATTATCGGGTGTTGCATTCGGAATTTAGTATGAACAAGGATTTTATGCAATGATTAACTAATAGCAATAAATAACACACGTTTTTTTATTAATACCCAACAAAGGATATATATAAACAAGAACTTGTATGAGTTGTATAGTGTATTAATTAATAGTAATTGTGTAATTCGAACTAATTATTAATTAATTTGAATACATATACTTATATCTAATACAACTATGCAATTATCATTATTGAGAACATATGCAACACTTATTCTTGAAAATATATAAAAGAAAAAGGCAAATGAATATCAGCATCAACAGTAAATATGTTGCAGCAGTAATTATCATTACAACTTTTAGTTGTTTTGTAAAATACATAAATGCATATTAATATTTGTATAAGCATAAAACTAGTTCTTATACTAATTGATTTTTATTAATGTTCCAAACTTCAATTCTTTTTTTTATTAAATAAATAGATTCATTTGTAAAATTCAGATTGATATTTCAATTTCCAACTGGTATGATTTTTGCTTTGAAATATTTCCAATATAGTTAAAAATCGCATTAAAAAAAAACTCATAAATCAAAGGCATATGGTACAAAATACTAATAGATTTTTAACGAGATCTCTAAAAACGTCACAGCTATGGTGTACCTATAGTTTTTTTTTATGATGATGATTATTTCACATGGATACAATCATCCCTTTATAAAAATAAATTTGAAATATTAATTTAATTGCGCATTTATGAAATGTTGAATTAGGCCATGAATTAATTTTTAATTTAGGATCCATCGGGTTGATCTAAGTATATCATTTTATTACAATACATTATTTGTTTTTTTATATTTATTAGTTTATTCTCTAAATAATGTAACTAGTGAAACTATGATTAGTGATAAACCTAAACAATAATTGCCTATCTCTATTTTTACGTTGAAGGCTAAGGAAAGGCTATTTCCATATAGGGGCATATTTTTGAAAATTCTTGTACTCGAAAGTTTTTATTTCAAGGGTGGTCTGTATGAGGTCATAAATCCAAAATGTCAAGAGATATGAGCTGATCCTAATGCAGATGCAGATGAAAAAATCATTGGCACTTATGAACAGAGGGACATTTTCGATATTTTTAACGACGCCACACGGTGTCATATAGGGATGAAATTTATTTAGTCTGGTCTAGAAGTGGAATCAGCAAATAATTTGTCTAGTAGGATAATAATAGGTAATCGGTAATGCAGTTATAGGATTGGTAAAAAATTACTTCAGAAATTTGCTTAAGTACATAGATTTCAAACTTTTGTGTCATAGACACTTGGACTTTGCCATGGACTTTCATTTTTATTTATAAATTTTCAATTGAACTAAATTTTTTTAATAAATATTTGCATGAAATAATGCATGGTACTTGTGTACATTAATAATTGATTTTAAATCAATAATAAAAAATAAAAAAAGCGATAAGTAAATGTTTAGTTATAAACATTTGGCAACAATTTGGTAAAGTTTCATCTTACATCTTCCGGCTAATGATGTCCGGTCTACATCTATTTTTTGTTAGGAGATCACTATTTTACAATTATTAAATCGTTTTTTATCTTTAGTATCGGAAAATACTATGACTGTCGCAAAAAATAACAGCCAAGCCTCAAGAGTCAGCAAATTGGGTCTTTACAAACTTAACGAAATGCTTACTTGTGTTATAATTTAATTTTTATTTAAAAAATTAATATTTTTATTTACCCAGCTCTTTTTATAAATATTACATTGTATAAGTAAAATGATATTAACTTGGTGTATTGTGATTTACTATCGTGACCCCCATTTTCATTTTGTGGACCCAGAATTTTTTTTCGGGGGTCCATATTGACACCTTTAAAAATCACTGATTTAGTAAGTAATCAACAAAATATTTTGTAACTTTTAACTTTAAATATCTGTTATAAAATTTAACACAATGCTATCATTTTCATGCATCTTTATCCTGCATATTTGTTATGGGTTTTTGATTGGAGCCAGATTTTTTTACGGTGACATGGATGGTGTCATAGACCCCTGGGGGTTCATATTAACTAAAATTTTTGGGAAACACTGATTTAGTATGCAATAAAAAATATAATTTCTAATTTAGAACTGTAAGTGTCTATGTTATAAAATTTAACGTAATACTATCATTTTTATTTTTGTTTTATAGCTATCAGTAGAGTCCCTTTTTAAACTTCTAGTTTGAAATTAAAGTTTCCTCGTCAGTAGAGTTAATATGCTGGATCAAAATTAGGTAGTGTTTCTTTTTTATCTTTAAAATTTCTAATTATGTTTGCTGTCAATAGAGTACCTTTTTAATTTATAAGATTTATGTTTTAATTTTCTCGTCAGTAGAGTTTCTTTTTTGTTTTTAAGATCAGATCCAAGTTAGCTCGTCAGTAGAGCCCCTTTCTTTATCTTACAGACCAAAATCAAGTAGAGTCCTTTTATATCGTGATTTCAGAAAATTTAATTTCTTTGTCGATAGAGTCCCTTTTTTACCTTTGATTTATTATTATCTGATTTACCAAATTAAAATACCTTAGACATTCGTAATTTTATTTGCGTTTATTTGGCAAATATGTGTCCTTTACCTTTCGATTCGGGCGATTCCGTGTCTCTAATTAGCGTGAAGTGTATCCGCATAAGTGAACTTGTCAATCACTCCCTTGACACGTGTTCTTCGGCAGCACGTCTGTCAGCGGCCACACAAGCGCGAAGGCGGCCGAATGATATAACGAACTACTAATGACTATTATATGTGCGCTCATTATTTAAAATGTAACAAGATACGAAATTCGTCATCTTTAAAATTCATTACCTTTTTTAAAAAACGTTATAACTATTATAGAACACTAATGACTTGGTGGTAAAGACACCAGAGGTCTTCTGGGCGGGTGGGAATGCACCGAACGAGTCTTGAGGAGTCTCATGATCAGAAATATTTTATCTATTTGGTCCACATTGCTTCACATTTTGGTATATCTACTATATATATTCAATAATATCTAATATAATTTGTACAATTTGACAAGTGCATTGTCTAGTATATTATTTGAGGCCTCTGTGAAGTAACTGTATGACCTGTATATGAGGTCTCTACATTAGGGGGCGTCTAGTTTTTAAGGATTTTTGGACTCCCCCTCCCCCTTGGTGATACGTGGTGATATTCAAAATCACCCCCTCCCCCACCAAACATCATGTGTATTTTTAGTTACGTGAAAAAACAAAAATTTTTGATTCTTTTTTTTGAAAATGTTTCATTTTTTTAAGAAAAATCAGTTAAAAAATGAATACACGTGATATCTGACCATACCCCCCTCCTCCACGTGATATTCCGTGATTTTCGGTCAAACCCCCCCTCCCCCTAAAAACCTCACGTGATTAATGGACGCCCCCTTAGTGAAAAAATTTACTTTAAATAAATTCCATAAAAACACAAATATGCAATATCAAAAAATTTATTAGCTTAAAATAGTTATTTGGAGAACAATATACTTTACATTATTAAATATACTATAAATTATTTACTGGTACTGATATATCATATACAATTAAGTACGAAATTTAATGTCGAAGCAAATTTATAAATAATTATTACATCTGGCTAAATAATAATTCTTACATTATAGTTTTGAAATTGTACGGTGATATCAAATTATAATTCCAATATTCAATTTTTTCTCTATGTTAATCTCTAACATATATTATTTACAAACTTTGGTGAAATATGATTATATAATTAATATTTTTAAATATTACAAATTCTTAAATTACATCTTAGGCACATTATATTTGGCTTATTGGCATAAACTTACATTTAATATTCTTATGTACATATTGTGAACACATAGCACGGATAATGCAATACATATTTGGCATATATAGGTATCACTTATTCGATTTATAATAAATTATATACTTTACAACTTATTTCTATTAAATTTGCAATTGAAAATTAATTCAATTTAATTCTTACATTTATCGTAGTTTCAAAAAATTAAAAATTTGAATTGGAACAGCCTCAAAAAACTTTAAGATTTTCAGTAATAATTTAATATAAGTATAAAACCACATCTTATTTATTTTATCTTTTTCTCGTTATCTCGGAGCATAGTCGTGTACATATCCACCAAGAGTAGCCCTGGTGACCTGTCCATAAAATCCCTGATGGTAAGGCGAGGCTGCAGTCGGTTGTTGGGTCATACTATAAGGTCTGCTCGCAGGATAAACACCAGGAGGTTGCATCGACCCTGGACTCGTCCTTGAATATTTGTCATAAGGACTTGTAGAATATGGACTTGTGAGATGATGATGGGATGAATGAATCGGTCCATAACTGCAAAGATCTCCTGCATATGGACTTCCAAGAGCAGAAGGAGTTTGATGTTGCGGACTGGTAAAAGATGTAAGTGAAGATGTCTGGGGGTGCTGTTGTTGATATTTGAGGTCGATTGATGTCACTGGTGATAATTGTTGCAGTGTAGGAGGAGTCGAGGCTGAATCTATGGGTGTGTGATGTGGACTGCTATCATCTGAAAGAAATATTAAATTAAAAAACAGATGTCACAACTAAAGTCATACTTTTAAATTTACTAGATATTTGATTAAATGAAAAATATTTATTAAGAATTGTTGTAACCCTGTATTGATCTCAACGATTGTACAGCATTTATGTATTGATGCTGAATATTGATTTGTTTATCGATTTTCATTATCCATGGTATTTTCGACAATAAATTCATAGAAAAATATTTTAAAAGTGATTAACAGCTAGGTCTTGATTGCGTTTATCCATTAGTTTGTATAGTCGAGGAATTAAAACAAACGTATCCAAGTAGGAGACGGTCCAGCTGTTCAGTTTTAGGCGATTCATCAACGTCCAAATCAGAATCAACACCCGTTTATACAAAAAACACACACTGTTCAAAGAATCGACGATAAGTGGTAAATTCACGAAGTTCGGCTCAATCTTCTTTAAAATATATTTATTTAACGAGAGAATACAAAAAATCTGCTCGTCCATTTGTTTATATGTATTTATCTTTAGACAAAATAGGCTTTCACTTTGAGAGAGTTTGTATTAAAAGCGATCCCGCTTGAATGGCAGAATACACAAACATCTAGGGCAGAAAAAATATTTGTAAGAACACTTTGAAAGTATATTTATATCGAACGGATTCTTAATTGAAGTGAGAAATGTTACAGGAATGCGATTACTATAAACCAACAATAAAGTAGAAATATACATAATATTATATTATTTTATATAAATTGAAAAACTCAACGAGAAGTTTATGTTTTCACGAAAAAAATCTTATTTGCTAATTTTATGTTTGTTTGGCGTTTCAAGTCATTCTGAATAGAATGAGACCAAATTTGAAAAAAGTATGTGTGTGTAAGTCTATGTGATATTTCTTCGACGTTTTCTCAAAAACGACCGGGCCGATTTCAAATATTTAAAAACTATTCAATACACAAAATAAACATTTTACCTAAGCTGAATCTCAATTCTTATGGATTTGGTTGGTTCTGGATATGTACTATTTATAGTATCAAAATTTGCCTTTGTTTAACCAAACTTATATTCGTACTGAACCTTAATTAAATATAATTTCCTAATTAGTACCAAAAGCATTTCCAAGCCAATCGCATTTCAAAAACGTCCGGGGTAAATAAAATAAAAAGATTCTACTGAACTCAGACATTAAGCGGCCGTAATATTAAACCCGATGCGTCTTCAAAGGAGAGATCACTCGCCACCTGACATTTTTACGATGGTTCTGGCCGTCGCATAAACTGTAAATATTTATACGCTGAGCTAAGGTATTGGCTTCAGACGGTCTTCTACCTATAATTTATACCAATCAGAAGGCAACCTCGCCGGGAACAGGTAAACAAGATGGCCTGCGCACGTGGCTCGAACATGGAAGAAATTTTAGGCGTTTCTTAAATGAATTTTAGTTTGGAACTAACATTAAGGGGTCTAATTTTTCAGAAGGTCTTACTATTTGACGATCAAGTGGACGTGAACTTATCATTTGTGTAAGGTTACCTTAGATTATATTCATATTTACGGAAAACATAATTACTATCATATTGTAAAAGTAGGTGTATTTAGCATTTCGCCCCAAGGCAAGTTACAAAAATTTTCTGATATGAGTAAAATATCGACGGATAGAGAAATATCAACTTTTGAATTTGTGCCGATAAAAGTTTGGAAATTTTGTTCGAGATCTTTAATATTTTATTATATTTGTTAAAGATGATTATAATGTTCAATTAAAAAACAGTTCAATAAATAATTACGGCTTACCTTTGTTCTGAGTATTTTTGGACCGTTGCCTCTGCGTTGGCGCTTGTTGACCAAGTTGAAGCTGCGTCATAACTTCCGAGCTACTATAAAAAAAAATTATTTAAATTTAATTATTAGTATATTATAAATTAATAATTAACCCTTTCCACTAGCGGCATCTGAGTTGAAAGGGTTAATATGTATTCAAATACAAAATTGATAGCCAAAGAATTTATTTAATGATATATTATCCACAATTTATTAACTGCCCGTAGGATAAGTTATTGTAATGGGCCAAAAATCGGAATTGAAAATTTTTACATTTCTCGACGTTTTGAAGGTTTCTGAACATTTTGGCATACTTCAGAAAAAATGGATGTGTGTGTGTGTATGTATGTATGGATACAAATTTTCGACCACGTTTTCGGGCGTACGGATCAACCGATTTGAATGGTTTAAAAAACATTCGATTCCTATTGATAAGAACTTTCTGCTTGTCTTAACAAAATAATTGATTTTGGAAAAAAATGTTGTTTCATTTTTTTTTTCTTTTTTAATTTTTTGTATATCGAAAATAATAATTCAGATTTTATTTTTAATTCTGACTATAGTTCTAATATACTTTAAACAAATAATTTCAACTCAGCAATTCAGTTTATATAATTCTTATAAATATTAGACAATGTTACAATATTTATAATAATCTATTTGAAAACATTCAATATTCCTCGAACATTTTGTTACGGTACGGGAAGTTCCAGCAATTTGCCTTAAGGCACGATGCCACCCACCCTACTAGTTTATTCAATGTTAATCTTCCTTATTGATTATTTATTGTTGAGTCTTGATAATAAATTTTTGCAATTCGGTATTTGAAACAATTTTAAATCATCAGAACCCACAATTGTGGGTAGCAATAGAGGTGCAATATAATATATCGAGCATTATACAAGATATATCAATTATATCATTATAAAGTGTTTCGGTTTAATATTTATTTTGACAGAATTTTATATTTATTTTTGTATTCATTTGGGCTAGTAGAGATTGACTGATTGCGCTAATATTTATGATTCTTTCTGATTTGATATGATCTTTCACTACGTGCTGCAACAATAACAACCTCCTATCTCTATATTTACATTTATGATATAATATTTAGTATCGACTCATTTATCTAAAGTGATGGTAGTAGTTTTGATAAAATCGTTTTTCAAATCCTAAATAATTTTTAATCGAAAGTCTTCCAGAAAGCACTCAATGGCACTTCGCGCGATCTCTATAGGTAAATATAAACAGATGACGATAATCATTCCCAAATGTTTGCATTCGTATATAAAAGTAACGGATTTATTGCGATGGCGCATTCGAGTTGATGTGTTCGTGGCCGAGTGAGATATTTTTATGAAATCGTTGTACGAATACGAGCAGAACGATGTTTTTAACTAATTTATGAGTTAATAAGTTTATTTAATGCGCTTCTCGACACGTGAGGAGTTCTCGTAAGATTCACTAGAAGACGATAGACGGGATGGACAACCCAGAACAATAAGAATATTGAATATTTTATATTAGTGACTCATATTGAATATATATTGTGGCTCTCTACGTAGAGTTCAGTGTTTTACTGTTTTTGGTCTAATTTCTGGTTTGCCCCAAAAACCAACTTCTATCTTGTGCCTACTCAAAATTGATCAATTACATTTTTGCTTCTATATCAACGATATTATCTATACCTATTTTATTTAATATTTTAGTGGAACTAAAACTTGAGTTTATATTTTTTTCTCCAATTTTTCTCTCGGTTGTCGACCACTGGTGTAGTGTCTATCCGACGGCAAAGAAAGATTGAAGATTGAAGACCGCAGAATGATGTGTGAGGCAATTTAACGCTCGAACTTCGTCGAAATTTATGTGACCGACCCGTTACGTGTTATTTCGTACTTATGGCGCCTTTTTGTGATTGATATGGTTTTTAATTTAATTCAAGATAGTATATTGTACCAGAGTTTCGGGAACAAAATTATTAGAAATATATTTTTACCTATAAAATGCGTCGAGCTAAATTATTGTTGGACTTTTGTAATTGAAAGTTATTTTGGCTACTGTCGAACTGGAACTTTGATGGAACTTCGCATGGTGATAGAGTTGATAGACTGAATGAATCCCTTGTCAGGCCTTGGAGAATTGGTTTAATTTTAAAAATTAATTATTAACCTTATCACCATCAAAAGTTTCATCAAAATGCCAGAAGAGTAAATATGAGATTCTACTCGTTAGTGCTCATTTGGATGCCGATGCATTAAATTAAATTAGATTATTTGTCGTAGCACAGACTAGTGAAAAATCATAAAATGCTATTTTTATATACATTTGTTATTAAAAATACTTTTAATGAATATTGGGCTAATTATAAATGTGAACTTACCACTCATCTGAATCACAATCTCGAAAACCTTTTGCAAATGGGTTGCTTGCTATTTTTAATTGAGTTATCTAAAACACAAAAAAATAAAACTTTAATAACCAATAATGTAATTTATTATAATTGCATCTACTTAAGCAGAATGCGATTGTACCAAATATTATTTGATTTATCAGAAATGATTGGATCTATGAACATGCAAAATTTAAATAAAATATCTTACCCTATGATTTTGGTATGCTGTAACTGCAGTGAAACATGTTTCTGGAAATACGAATGTTTTGTAGTTTTCTGTAGTTTTTGGTTCGTTGGAGACACCAGATCTGTTCGATCGTGGAGGCATGTATAACACGTGAAATCTTGGTTGATATCGATGCATTGAATTCAGAATTATCTGAAAAATAAATAACCAATTGTAATTAAAATTCACTATTATTATTTTCTATTACGTTTAAAATTTGATACACGTACATGTCCATTATCATCCAGTTGATTGTTGGTCAATTTTAATTTATCGAAGGAAACAACTTGCTTCATCCATTGAGCTCCTGGTGCTGGTGAATCTGGATGCAAATGTATTCTTGGAGGTGATATTGGATCCGCCTTACCTGCCACCATCCAACTCGAACTAATTTTAAAATATATAACGTATTAGAAGCTATTCAATATTTTAATTTTTTCATAGTTTCTTTACCTATGAAAGGCGTAGCGATAGCGCTTATCATCTACAGGAACAAAATCCATCATTAACATATAGTCGACTTGAGGATCCATACCGTATAATCGACATTGGAATGTTGGAAACATTCTACGTCCTGCTTTGGTAACAATCATTTCTGTTCCCAATTCGTTAAATTCATCCCACAAAGCTTTCATTTCTAAAACAGCGCCAACATTTTGGAGCTTTTCGTGAACCGGCAAGGGTTGCTAAAAAAGTATAAAACATAGTACTATGTATTTTGATTAGATGACTTATGAGATTTTTTACTACCTTGTTTTTGGCTTTGGATATATTATTATTTTCTGAAGTGACATCGGTGTTGGTATTTTTTTCGTGATTTTCCGAAAGTGGTGAGTCTGTGATTCTCATCGATGCGGAATCGGCGTGTTCAAGAGGGCTGTAGGAGACACGGTCTCGGCCTGCACTTTGTAAACATGCTGAAAATAAAATAAAAAACTCAAATGATGAACACTATCTCTATAAACAAATAAAGCTCCTAGAACAAGTTGCTTTAATCGCTTTTTCTGACTTATTCATTTCATGTTTATACTAAAAATAATAATATTATGAATGTACGACAGTGTCCCATAATTTTTTTATGCCGACCTTCATAAATCATCGAACCGCCTGGACTCCTCGTCGAATGCGTTTTCAGTGTTTTAGTTGTGAGATGTCAGAAAAGCGCAGAGAGAATTATTGCCTCTGATATTTTTTTGGGTCGCGACCGTGCATTTGTTTTACTAATATACAATTAGTCAAGAGTTTCAGGCGCCAAGACCGTAAAAAGACACGAATTGAGAAAACTACAGAAATTAAAACATACCGATGTCTATTCTAATTTGTGGGCTCAGGGTAAAAGAGCTCTATAACTCAATTTTGGGGAGAACATCGTTAGTCACATATATAATAATATAATTATATTAACAACTTTATACACATAATAGTTAAGAAAGGTATTTGGAAAAATTTGAAAATAATCTCATCAAATATATCTTTTATCTCAATAATTCTCAATAACAGGCTGCATCTATCAAAAGGAATAAAATTATTTTTGAAATAGATGTAATACTAATGCTAATACAGGCTTGAATACATTAATAATAAATCCAATTTTAAAAACAAAGCTTTGTGTAACTAAATATTGGTGATCAAATTAATAAATTAAAACAATTATTTTTATACTACATATATGGAATGCAGTGAAATTAATTAGGAAATCAGTATGATACAATGTTGGAATTTTTAGTTACAAAATCTTAGCTTTTATAGTTTTTAATTTATTAGTGTATATATTATTAGTATAATTAATTTTATAGTTTTTATTTATTAGTGAGATACAGAAAACCATGATTTTATCATCATTGCTATCTCTTGTTCTTATGGTAAAAGCATTTTCTCCCTTAAAATAGCAGTTAAAACCCAATGAAATTTTAACTTAAGTAACGTGTAACTATCGTTACATTAAAATAGAGCAAAAGAGTTAGAATAGAAGAAAAATTAATATTTTAGAATTCTCCTTGGAGGAGGGTGTTATGGTAAAAGTATTCCATAAATTATTGAATACAATTCAATTTATTATTACAAAGCGTTGTATTATTATTTCAATTTATTATCAGATAGCGCTGATTTTATTAGGAATAGATCAGAATGATGGCTTGTGTATTATTTTAAGTTGTGATTACAGAACTTGCTTCTCACGAAATGTTGACCATAGAATTTAAACTAATAAACATATCACTCTCGATGGGAATTAGAAAACAAATCATTCATGACGCTAATGTGACATAACTATTAGTTCATATAATAAGCAAAGATTATCGATATATCAATATAATATTAAATTGGACTTATGCTATCATAATCTAATTAAATACTTGTAATTTATGTTTTTTGTCATCGACAAAAGCGCGTGTTCTATGAGCAGTTTTTTTAGCACCTTAACTTCTTATTTTTCTCGAGAAAGCAACCCAGCGGTCAACCATTCTTTTTGTTTATGTGGAGACTACATATACATATATGATATAAAAAATACTTTAAAACGTTATCAAATTTTTTTTTATGAAACACATTTATAGCCGAATTCTTTCTTAATATTTAACATATATGCAGTTATAGTTTATATTGTCAAAAATATCAAGAGCCAATAAATTCTCAAAATTTCTAACATTTTGGTGTTAGAAAATACAATATATGTACTTATTATAAATAGTTGATGTTGCGATTCAGTTGATTATTTGTTACTACAATTTTTCATATAAAATAAAATACTGTATTGATTCAAAATCTTATAAATTGTATTCAAAGTTCTGTAAAAATAATTATAATTAAAAGCAAATTAGATTCAATTAAAACTACCTGAGTATACGCAATTTCAAGCAAAATTATTGAATATTTGATCCTATAAAATATTAATACGATTACAATCCTATATGAGCGTATACGTATTTTTTGTCATAATTATTTTTTACTAATGCATCAATTTTTTTAAAAACATTACTTACTCCTTTAATTATTTTTGTCAATATTTTATTATTATTATTATATTTATTATTTACTGGTTCACACAGTGGATTATGTTAAACAATGCCTAAACATATATTGTTTTCGCAACTTCACTCATCATGTAATTGTGTTTGAAGAACTTGATGTAATTAAAATTAACATACATTCATTGACTGCTTGTATTTTTTACATTTTTGGGATATAATCTCATTTTTGAACAGCTGTAATATTTGTCTTGCCTAAAAAATATTTTATTTGTTCATTTACATTGCTCATTTATTTAGGAATGGAAAGCGTTAATATTTCTTAGACTTTATACGATATTATAAGAATAATTTTTTTTTTTAAATATAATATAAATGCAAACGTTTGTAAATTTAAGAATTTATCCCTTATTTACTACGATTTTATAACTATATTTTATATCCAACCTTCAATTTGCTTCATAGGAGTTGTACCAGCGCAGTATGGTGTCAACCATGGTTCCGCATAACAGCAATCTTGCCCATTCAGCAAGCCCTGGTTATTTCCTCCAGGATTTGTTTCGAGTGATCCAATTTCCCTCAAAGTATGCATATCGTAATCCGAACTGTGCATATTTTTACTACCAACAAAAATCTTCTATTCACAACCGCATGTTCACAATAAACTTGGAATCAAACCACAAAACATAATAATAAATCTCAAACTGTCCACTGGTCGTAAAATTTTGTAACTCTAATTTATCAATGATAACTGATAGTGGATTTATTCACCTTGTAACTCTAATGTCACTAATTGGACTGAATGGATGTAAATTCGTCAACAGGACAACCCGAGCTGTCAACGCGGACGACTGATTTCGATGATCGTCAAAAACTCCTTGGTCAAATGAAAGATATAAGGAGATATGCATTCGAGGCACGATCCCCACCTAATGAGAATTCTTGTTGAGATGATCTCTTCTTGTGGACACATGTGCTGATTCATTTAGATTTTAGATAGTCTGGGCTGAGTTCTTGTTTGAAGGATGGACTAATTTTGACGCTCGCCACGCCTGCATAGTCTTATTGGTTGGAGTTGAGATTTGGGTTCGATGAGCCGAACTTTTCTTCCACGTCCTGGGAAGTAACTTTTCTGGTAATAAAAATTTCCGACGGTTAAATATCTTTGGACCAATGTAGTAACTTAATTGTCTAGGTATTTATCAACTTTCGTTATTATATTTTTACAATTCTTAGCACTTAGCAACTTTTTTGGGGGGCCCTTCAGGTAGAGCAAAATTTTCTTACATAAAAATAATGAATAAATAAATTAATAAATCTTCACTTATCATCAATATTCATCTAGCCCTTTCTAATATTTCTACATACAATGTAAATTCAGCATACACATTTATTAAATCATTTATAGCTTATGATGTCTATAGTTTTTGATATAGTTTCTTGATAAAACGAATTTTGATGAAACGAATTTTCATGATCATAGCCATCATTTTTTTCATGATATCTTTGAAAATTTCATCATTTGCAGTTGCAACTGGGTAAATAGTACGCAAAAATTACTTTGAGAAAATTGTGTGCAAAACTATTGAATTTTGCCAGCAATAGAAATTGAATTTCATATTTTAAACATATTTTTAGAGAGTTTAAAATTACAATTACAATAAAAATTAAAAGAGATTATCTTACAGTACTGTAGTGATTTGCGAAATGACTCCAGTTGTAATTTTTCGAACATAATAATCGAGTCAAAGTCTCTGAAATCTATGTTTAGTATGAGAAATTAATATATTTAATTAGCAAAATGTTGAGTTTGAAATAAGATTACGGGTCGCTATATTTTGCATTTAGTTTTCGTTACGTTTCATTCCTTTGTTAATTTTTCGAGACATTTAGCAAATTGCTAAATTAATTTTGATTTTTTACTTTGCACAATCTATTCAAGAAATGACTTAATAAAATGCCAGTTTTCTTTTCTATTATATTTTTCTATTAAATTATATTTTTATATTCTTTTATGTTTGGGCCCCCCATGGACCGGTAAAAATAAAACTCTTTAAAATAATAAATTTACATTCCTCGCGTTCTTTCTTAATGGCATTAAATTTCATTGAACAAAGTTTTCACGATTAATTCGCTTTTAATGAAGTTTTTTATTATTATTAATATTTGCTTACGGACGTTGGGGGCCCCCCTGGCACGGGGGCGCCGTATTTTTGATACGGCTGATACGGCGGTAGTTACGCCCCTGATTCTTAGTTTATTTTGAGTTTTAACTAATTTAGTAAAGGGCATCTAAATGATACTAGGTGTATCATAATATTTAAACATTTTTTGATAATAATAATTATCATTATTATAAACAAGATAATTGTTTCAAAATTGACGTAAAAAATGCAGTATTTAAATAAGCCCTAATATATAGTATGTAAAAGCAATCTTTTCTTGGAAATGGTCACCATTTTTTAAATTGGTGCAACCGTTTTTGAGAAAGGTCAAATTTTGGCTCACATTCACAAGTTTGGTGTCAAACGAGACAGAATAACTTGAAACATAGAGAAAGCATAAAAACAAATCGAAAATCGATTTTCTAGTGAAAACATAAACTTTACCTTCGAAAAGTTAAAAATGATAATAATCATCTACTAACAATCTTGAATTTTTTAATTAACTAACATGGATTATGCAAAATTAAGAGAAAAGTTCGAAGTTATACAACTAATTAGTCTTCACATAATCTATCAAACATCTTCACCGACTGTCATTTCTTATACGTTCTTGCATAAACAATATATAACATTTATATATCTCGTCTGATTGAAAACATTTCCGTCGATTATAATCACAAACCAAGAGTCTAACATACACAATACATCGCAGAAAAAATTCTCATGATATCAGTCATCGAGCAATTGCAAGATTAGGCGATTGGTTATCATCATAGCACGAGCTGGAACGATTGAAATCCTCGAGTTTACAAGAGGCCTTTCAGCGCCTCTCAGCACAACGACTGAAATTGTTCCGAGATTGTTTGTTTTCGTCAATTCGCGAGATGTTCAGCTAATCAACATCAAAACTTCTACGATTGAGATTGAGGATACATCCTGGATCAATGAGTCAACGTTGATTTGATCTATTGTCTGCAGGTTCTATTGTTGATGACTGATGGACACGATTTGCTGGGAGAGGATCAAAAGGATGTTGGAGGATATGCGACAGATCGACCTCATCGACCAGATTTTCTTAATCGAACAGAATCTATTGCTGCTTTAATTAAGGACCAAATTCAATAACGATTTATCTATCTGAACTTCATTTCTAGTAATATGTATTATGAATTATCATTAACTTTTTGAAGTAGATTTCATATTTAAGTAATTATGAATTATTATAGACCAAAATCAGTCTGATAATTAATTTTAAGATCGTTTAGAAGTTCAATTTTGTGTCCGTGCAAATGACCTCATATATTTGTCGTCGCTGAAGACACTACGAGGCGTGGAATACCTGGGCCAAGAATATTCTATATGCTATGCGATAAAACAGTGTTTTTAAAAATGTTATCAGCACTCACTATTTTTATATTGGAAACATTATTCATATTTTATACAATGGGCCAAATAATCCAGAAATATTCATATAATAAAAAATATAAAATTTAATGTCATGTCTTCTAATTGTAAGTTCATTTGATGAACCTTGCAAAACTTTGACTTTAATAACATGAACAGCTATTAAATTTCAGATTTTAATAATGTTAAATATAATTACTATTTCCCATGTTAAGATAAACCTATATCCCGGATTAGGATATCTTTTCCTTTAGACTTTCCCAAGTAAAAAGCTGGGTACATTACAGGAAGGACGTGTCTTTCGCACCTCAGACAGCAAAGTTACATTACGTAGACTCCGCTGCAATCTGTTTTACAAAAAGAAATTAATATCTGTTCGTACGATCGATTGAAAGATTTATAGTAAGTGTTCATAGATCAAAAGTTCATAAATATTCACTATTTTTAGCTTAATTCAATTAGAACGCGGTTTTAAAGTTTATAAATATTTTTGAAATAATAAAACAAAGGTGATTTATGAAGACTTATGGAATGCAGTTGAATTTTATTAATAACAGTTTCAAAAACAATGTGATAACAAAAACCATCTAAGATGATAGCATTTTTAGATACGAGGTCTGTTCAAAAAGTTTTCGTAATTTTCGTTTTTTCAAAAAAATATTTATTTATTCGTCTACATTAATGTGGTCCCCTTCAAAGTAGTCCCCCCCAGATATAATACACTTATGCCAGCGTTTTTTCCAATTTTCGAAGCACCCTTGATATTCACTTTTTGATATGTCCTTGAGCACTCTCAGCGATTCGGCCTTTATTTCTTCAATCGAGGAAAACCGCCGTCCTTTCATGGGTCTCTTCAACTTTGGGAATAGGAAAAAGTCACACGGAGCCATATCTGGTGAATTTTTGCACTTTGCAACACTTTATTTCATTTTTTACGCAAAATTTAATACAAATTCTTTGACTTTTTCAATTCTTCTATTGTAAAAATCGCCGAGCTCAGAAAAACACGTCGAACCTTAGCGACTACCACAGACAAAGTAAACAGTGAATATAGCTGAAAATTTCATCATACTTTAGGGGCATGTATACCAACACAATAAAAAAAAATTTTGACAATCAGACACTCCAGACCCGCGAAATTTAATTATTAGTAATTCCGGGTACTTTTTGAACAGACCATGTACATTCAAAATTTTGTTAGATTCGCGACCAATTTAACTAAATTATTTATTTCATTAAGATAAAGAAAGTTATAATAAAAAAAAACAATCATGGTATCAATATTTTGTCACCTAATTTTGCTTGTCATCGCTATTTGCCGGCTGCTAAAATTCTAGCCCAAGATCACGGCCAGATGGAAGATGAGTTTGTATTGCACACTAACGCTATTATAATACATCTGAACATATTTTTATTTATTAGTCCAAAAAAATATGAAAAATAACTGGATAAAAATATTATTTATTATTAATCCATAGTTTCCCAACACGGGTGTAAATGGAATAAAATGTTGAAGCTTTTGGTTTTGGTCGATGCACCAACGACTGCACTGATCTCAAAAATTTTAAAGCCATTTGATAAAACTTGATAAGGACTTTTATTGATCTGTTTTGCATATGATTTTCTTAAATGCAAAGTTATACATCAATGTTTTAGCCAAACCAATTTTAAAAAGAGAACATTTCGCCTAAATACTTTAAGGGGGTATTCTAGTGTAGAGTGATGAATTTTAGGTCATTTTTAAAGTGTCGTAAAATTAAGCAATGAATGTTTTTACAATCGATTTTTTTACCACTTGTTTATTTATATTATTAAAATACAAAACAAAAATTAAAAAATAAAAAAGTTGAAAATTGTAAAAACTGGCAGCTGATGAAGTGGGTGGTCTCAAAAAATTGGCACCTCAGTCTTGACATGATTTCAGCCCTCCTAGCCATCGGAAATGAAAAAAAAAAATAAAAAGATTATTAATCTACAAAGATGTCGCAATCGCCCGAACTAGCGATGAGTAAAAAAAAATTTTTTACAAATTGGCAACTGTTTGAAAAAAGGGGTTTTTTACTGTTTTTTGAGTTTCTCGAATTTTTTAAAAATAGTAAAAATTGGAATTTGGGATAATCCTAGTTCGGGCTATAGATAGGTCTATAGACAAGACTCTCTAAACATTTCAAGTGAATCGGTCGATTAAAACTCGAGAAATCGTGTCAACAGTACCGAAAAAGTCTGTTCTGAGAAAAACTCATATAAAGTTTTGCGTGAAGACAAACCAGTATGGAGACCGAGTCAGTAAAATGCCTATATCTCCGAAAATAATTCAAATTTTCCAGAACCTTCTCGTACCCATATTCTTAGATAGTTAAACTTTCAAAATATGAAATAAAAAATCGATTTTTTTGAATTTCTACACTAGAATACCCCCTTAATCTTATTTCCTGTTGATTAAAAGGATTGTATCGGGAAGTTTATTCAACTGGCCTTAAAGAAAATGCCACTTGCACCTAGTTTAAGCTCATGAACTTTGTTCTGGACACAGTATAAAAATATATCGTACATCGTATCATAGAAATAGTACCAGTAGTACCGTATCGTACGTCTGGTAGCAATTTATTCTGATGCAGTAACATCGGCTCAGTCGACGACAGATCGACACCCTGCAGGAAGCTTCCACCGTTAAGCATGTCATCGCCGACACTAAACTGACTCCACTTTTCTGATACAGAACTCCTTTGTTTATTTTCGTTTTTATTTATATTTTATATTTATACACATGGCGGTATAAACAATCGATTTTATGAATTGTTTCATGCTGTATGTAAAACACTTGTAATTTTACATGTGGTGCTCGTAGACCGCACACAGTTGTAAAAGACCGTAGCCATAAGTGGATTTTTTCAATCACAGGATCCGATAGGACTTACATTGATATCGGTTTATTTGCTTATTAAATATAAAAACTATAATATTGTTTTTGATAGTACGTGTTATATCGTAATTTTCTTCACTCATTTAAGCCATTCTTAATAAAATACTTGATATAATTTGGCGATGCACTAAGATTTGTTCTGTTGTGCAGGCAACACCCTTTTACCTATATAATACCGATTTAGTTTCTTTTAAAAAAAATACGGAAAATAGGAAAAATTCTTTTACCACTCTCCTCTGTATATAATACTTTGTTACCAACTATTTACTATTATTAATTCTTTTTACATCTCAAATCTCTCTAGATAAAGTCCTTAGAGCTCATATTTCTAATTCGTTTTACGTGCCATTTTTTGCCTGAAATAAATGCCAAGAAAAAATATTAAAAGACGTATTATTTTCTGTGTAGTTTGAGCCTTGAACTGATAAAAATTTGGACATTGCTCGCGAAATTTAGACTTGATAATGGAGAATTTTATATGTTCAGCTCTATTTAATTAAGGTTTGTGCAAAAATGATAGGGGATGTCTATAATAAAAGCTAAGCTAATCATCGAGGGCAATATACTTTTTGCTTGACCTAAAATAATTATCTTTGTGGTGTATTATTCTCTATTATTACTAATATGGATTACTATTGGAAAGCACTGTTGAAAATTTACAATTAGTTTATAAAGTATAGTCATTAGTTTTCAAATATTGACAATACAAACAAATTTATGTTTTTTATGGATTTTATATCACTTTTAAATTTTGTTATTAATTAAGGCTGGGCCATTTAAGGTAGAAGGACCATTTAAAGTGGAAGCAATTGTCAATGACTAATAGCTATAAGCTTAGCACTTTGAACTATTGAAATTAAATTTAATTAAATTTTTGAGAAGACAGGTCTAGCGGTTTCGCAAATACACAGAAAAATGTAAAAAAAAACTACATTTGGAGGTCTAAACTGGTCATTAGACATAGGGGGCGTCCATTAATCACGTGAGTGAGTTTTTAAGGATTTTTAGACCCCCCCTGCCTTCTGGTGATATTTGGCCTTATTCAAAATTAACCCCCCCCCCTCCCTCGCCAAACATCACGTGTATTTTTAGTTACGTGAAAAAACTATAAAATTTTTGATTTTTTTTTAAAATGCTTGAACTTTTTTATAAAAAATAGTAAAATAAATAAATACACGTGATATCTTGCTATACCCCTCCCTCCCCCACGTGAAATTTCGTGATTTTTATGTACATAAATTCATCAGATATTTTATAGAGATTTCAAAGCTAAGCTAAGAGATTTGAGTACTAATTTTGTTACAATTTTTTTGGGTTCCGTACCAAATTTTTAACTTTTAAAATTCACTTAGGGATCGTTCAAGTATTACGTAAGCAGATTTACTACAATTATTACCCCCCCCCTCCCCTTTGTCATCAAAAGTAAGCAAATTTCTTAACAAAAATAGGCAAAATAAGCAAATCAGTAACCCCCCCGCCCCCCTATAGTGCTTACGTAATACTTGAACGGCCCCTTATGCGGTTCAAGTAAAGTTCAAAACTTTCAGATATTTTTTTTTCAAAATTTTCAAAAATATGCAAAGTTTTACACTTTAAATATAGATCTTAAATTTACAATTCGGTTCAAAACTGTATATATTTTATATGCGTTATTGTAATCGTAAGAAATATATCCTCAGATGGATACATTCACGAATTCACGGATTCACGAAATCTCTTCTTAATGTAAACATTTTCAAGTGTTTTGAGCGATAAGATCGCCACTGTATATTAGTTGTATGAACGAATACATAAGGGATCGTTCAAATATTACGTAAGCAGATTTCCTACAATTATTTACCCCCCCCCCCATCCCCCTTGTCAGCAAAAGTAAGCAAAGCTCTTACCCCCTACGTCCATGCTTACGTAAACATTTTGCAATTAATGCAGAAAATAATAATAATACCTATGACATAATTATCATCCAGACTCCCCTGCCTCCCATGTCAACTCAAATAAGCAAATCAACACCCCCCCCCCCCCCTTACTTACGTAAGTATAAAGAAATTATAATTATTTTTTTGAAAATATTTAAAACAATTGTTATTAATCATTGACAATATTGTTTGCTGGAATATTTAATTCTGGTACGGATAGTTCCAGCAATTTGCCTTAAGGCACGAAGCCATGCACCAGTAGCCACTTTAGTTTATGTTCAAACCATTTGAAAAATGATTCCATTATCACTTTTCGCTAAGCGATGGCGCTAGTGTGCCTGAATTTCTAGTGCCGCATATTCGTCACCGATGTCCACGCTTGCCAATTGCGTCCGGTGCAATGCAAACCTCTCTGCAAACGTATGTTCAATACGTCTCTATGACTATCAACTTCACTAAAAGTGGCATTTAATTTGTTTGTTCTCAGTTTTGAAATGTACTATAATTTAATTAAGCAATTTGTGTCGTGCAGTGAATAAAATGGTGCATTGATTTAAATAATATTTTGTTTAGTGATAATATAAAACAGCACTTCAAGTGCTACAGTTACTGGACGGCGTTTATTGGATATTAAGGTTAGAATTTGTAAAAATATTATTTATTTAATATTTATGCCTTCTAGCGTCATAAATTATTCAGCCAAATATACAAAGGTTGCTAGGACAATTTATAAATATTATCACATTATTAATGTTTATGTAAAATAATATAGATCGAAATTGTAGCATTTCGATAAAATTATGACGTGTTTGCTTTTGAATAAGTAACGTGACAAGTAATAAATAGGGCACGATAATTATGAAAATGCTGTCTAGTACATAAAAATTATGTACACATATAATCAATAATATTTTGACCTCATAAATTAAACCGTTATTTAAAAGTAACACACTTTTGATAATTGATTTTATTACTGATTGCGCAGAGCTAAATTCACTTTTAGAAAATAATTCTTTAGTGCAATTACTGAATCATATATTTTGTCAATAAAATTATATATTTGTGTGTTGACAACTTATATACAATGCATATGTAGCATATCAGTTTCAATAATTCAAATCAATAAGCATCTGAATTTAAAACATCCGGAAGACAAAACGTCTATTTAAAATTTAAATCACTTGCCATAATTGTTAACAAACAATGGCTCTTAAACAAATTCTATTAACTTACAAAATATTATTTTCTTTGGGTTAATTTTTGTAGTCTTTTCAATAAGTTTGATCAACATTTATTTTGACCACAAAATTTCGATTTAATTAGCATTGCGATATATTTTTTTATGTTTTGCTACTTGCACGAGTTTTTATATTTTTTGAAGTGAAACTTCTAATGCAACTTGCGACAGGGTTGAGAAGAGAAGTAGAAAGAGACTTGTGTGAAAATGTTGCAAATGGTCTGAAAATGTTGTAGATTGTGTGAAAATGTTGCAGATTATCTGAAAATAACGTAGATATGTCTAAAAATTATGGTATTGTCTGAAAACATTGTTGATAGTCTGAGAATGTTGTAAATGGTCTGAAAATGTTGCAACTGGTCTGCAAACAAGGTAGATTGTCTGAAAATGTTGCAGATTGTCCGCAAATAATGTAGATTTGTATAAAATATAATGTTATTGTCTAAAACGTTGTCTGAGTATGTTGTAAATGGTCTAAAAATGTTGTAGATTGTGTGAAAATGTTGCAGATTGTCTGAAAACATGGTACATTGTCTGGAAATGTTGAAGATTGTCTGAAAATATTGTAGATTGTCTGAGAATGCTGTAGATTATCTGCAAATGTTGAGAAAGTTGTAGATTGTCTGAGAATGTTGTAGATTCTCTGATCTGAAATTGTTGCAAATGGTCTAAAAATGCTGTAGATTGTCTAAGAATGTTGTAAATTGTCTGAAATTGTTACAAATAGTCTGAAAATGCTCTAGATTGTCTGAGAATGTTGTAGATTGTCAGAAAACATTGTAAATTGTCTGAAAATATTGTAGATTGTCTGCAAATGTTGAGAACGTTGTAGATTCTCTGATCTGAAATTGTTACAAATAGTCTAAAAATGCTGTAGACTGTCTGAAAATGTTTGTAGATTGTCTGAAAATTGTAGGTTGTCTGAAAACATTGTAGATTGTCTGAAAATGTTGCAACTGATCTGAAAATGTTGAAGATTGTCTGAGAATATTGTGGATTGTCTGAGAATGTTGTAGATTATCTGCAAATGTTGAGAACGTTGTAGATTCTCTGATCTGAAATTGTTACAAATGGTCTGAAAATGCTCTAGATTGTCTAAGAACATTGTAGATTGTCTGAAAATGTTGTACATTGTCTGAAAATGTTGTAGATTGTCTAAAAATGTTGTAGATTGTCTAAAAATGTTGCAAATATTCTGAAAATGTTGTAGATTGTGTGAAAATAATGTTATTTTTAAAAACGTTGTAGATTGTCTGAGAATGTTACAGCTTGTATGTGAAAATGTTGTAGATTGTCTGAAAACGTTGTAAATTGCCTGAAAACGTTAGATTGTCTGATTCTGATAATGTTGTAGATTGGCTTAAGATGGTGTAGATTGTAGGCAAACTTTGTGGGTTGTCTGAGAATGTTGTAGATGATCTGATAATATTGATGACATAAAATTCTTGCAAATGGTCTGAAAATACTATAGATTGTCTGAGAATATTGTAGATTGACCGAAGTGATGTGGATTGTTGACAAACTTTGTAGGTTCTCTGAGAAAGTAAGTTGTCTGAGAGTGTTGTAGATAATCTGATAAAGTGATATATTAGGTTGTCAAATATCTCCCTTCCGCTTTTTTGCTCTTGGTTTATGATACAAAAAGGCGGAAGGGAGATATTTGACAACCTTATATGTTATGATAATGTTGCATATTGTCTGAGAATGTTGTAAAAGTTAATTTCTACCCCATCCTTCTTAATTTACGCATTACGAAGTTTCACTTCTTCCTCGCGAAACGACTCCACGCTTTAATATTTTTTTAATAAAGAGATAAAATATTTTTAAAAAGTCGTACGAACAAAAGTGAATTTAATGCGCTAAATTTTATTAGAATTTTATTTATAGATTTTTTATAAGATAAGTGAACTTTTTCTACACATAGGCTGGATGTAAATTAAGGCTGATGCGGCTGAAGCTTTAGATGGCTTTTGCATTAGCCTTGTAAATGGCTATGTATATTTTGGTGTTTTGGCTGTTATTATATCTACGCACAATTTATATTGGATTAAACATATTTTTAATAAAAAATAATCATTCATTTCATTTTCATAAAAGTTGTTCAATCCGATATAATTATCCCATAACTTACAGGTACTAACATATTATTATGCATGTAGATAACAACTATCTTGAAAAGAGGTTTTAGAATTGCAATAAAAATTGCTGAATACTTCAAATACATTTACTAAGAACACAAAGCATTCACAGACCGTTTTGTTATCTATTATTTAATTACTGCAGCATTTTATTTACATTGTCGTGATTCTAAAACTTCTTGATAACTAACTTTCATCAGGTCGGGCTATGCGGTGCATTTTCACATCTTTATCTGTATATATCTGGACTAACAAACTGTGTAACTGATGAATCAATCTTCTCTATAATAAATTAAATACCATCGAAAAATATAATTGGCAAAAGTCGATAACTGCTCCAACATTCAAAAGTTTATCCAAATATGCCTGTGTCAAGAAGGAGCAGGTATGGACCTCATATGGCATCAGCCCATGTACCAGTTCTGGTACCAGAAGAAAGAAATAGACACAATATCAGTGTCTCACAATCGGAACCAGATTTATCAACAATGACCAAGGAACAATTGAAGGCTGAATGTAGACGTAGAGGACAAAAAACGACAGGAACCAAAACCGAACTGGTACCTCATTATTATAAAGATTTTGTAACGTGAAAAGCTTTAAACGTTTTTTTGTAGAACATTGATTTGGTATGCAAAATAGATTGTGGTTGACTTGGAGATTAATGTGACCTAAATTTATTGATTGTTTTTTACTTGCATAGATCAGTTAATATGGTAATAAGAACTCTGGAGTCACGTAATGGTACAACCTAGTTAAAACTAGAGTTGGTAAAAAAAAGATGGTATATACTAGAAAACAAGGTAATCAAATATGTAACTGTAACTTTAAAGGTTAAAACAAGAGAATAAAAAAAAATTCTAGTCATTTTTCCATTTTGTATCAAATCAATGTTCTTACATCTTTGCCAAGTTTATATCGTGGTTGATTTTTGGTTAACTCGTCTGCTTGTCGATTTTTGTTTTATTGATTTTTTTTTTGCTTTCTTGTTATTATGATTAGTTGTAAATTTATTATTGTACCTGTAATTATTCTACAAACACTTGAGCATTTATAATCTAGAGGTCATTAAACCTCTCATGACCTGATTGTTTGTAAAGAACTTCAGAAATTTTTTATTGCAGGTTCCAGCTGATCATAAAAATGTTATTGCTGATATAATATTTTTTGAATTTCATTCGATATATACATTTTATTTTTTTACTTTGATAATAGTACTTTATCATTCGTAATTCTTGCAAAACCAGAAATTTTAAAGTTTTAAATATATACCTTATCATACTGGAGTACTTTATCATATAGTTTGCAGATGTATGTAAATAATTTAATACATCGTCTGAAATGTATAAAAGTTTCATCACTGTTTTCTATATTTGAGTAACACTCTGAGAAAATTATACTACTTTAGATGGAAGGTCTTGGCAAAACTTTATATATTTTTTTAAATATATTTTGTGTGCCAAACATACTGGAAATTTTGGTGATACACGACTTATTTTCGTACTGCTACCAAAATGTGAAGATGATAATAAAAATTAATTAGTAAATTCATTAAATTTAACACCTTTTTAGCTCAGCTTTTCTCACCAACAAAACATCACGATTTATTTTATTTAAAGTTTTTCATTTTCAATGCACGTGAAATATAATTTTAATTTTTAACAATTCATTGTGACGTCAAAGACAATTTTTCCTTTATCTCTGTACGATGGTTAATCTTATATTAATAATTATTATCAGATAATTATTAATCAAATACTGTGTAAATGATCCAAGTGATTTCGAAATAGAACATTTTCTATATTCATAGTAATTTTTTATTAGAGTGTGCAGTGGTTGTTTTAGTGTTCTTCATGGTAATAATTATCTCATTAATAATTTGCTTCTAATTGCATGGGTTTATTTTGTCTTATCAATGCAGGTAATAATTTTCATTGCATGTCATCATTTATAACTACTATTGTGCTTATTTTATACTAATTGGCATAAAAGTAGCATTGCATTGCTTTATTATATGTTAATTTTTATCACGAATATAAATTTTTATTGCAGCTTTTAAATCTTGATATGGTAATAAATACACATACACAGCAAATGCTGTAAAAATGTTTTATCAGTAAAATAACATTTCTTTAAAAAATATTATATTGTAATAATTATTTTAAAAAAAATATTAAAAATACTTAGAATTAGTAAAATCCTATTCTACTTATGACAAAATTTCTTTGAAGTGCTTTCATGCACTTTCAGGATTTAGATTATGTTTATTTGAGAATTCAATTTTTCTAAAATGTTTTTTTTTTTGTTTTATTACGTGTGACATAAGTTGTTAAAATATTTCAAATTATATAATATAATTAATCTTTGTTTTTCTATATTTGTTTCTGTCGCTCACACAAGTTTGTTTTAAAATTTGTCTTCACATAAATAGATACTAAGGTCAGTGCTATAGTCCGATCTTTGACTCTTGGTTCTTGACTATGTAAATTAATTTTAATATCTTAAATAAATTAATCAATTTCACGGAATAGTACATGACGGATTATAAATTTATGTTTTTATATCGAGAAGACAACATACATGATGTACCTTATTTTTTATTCATGAATCAGCATATCTGTTTATAAATCTTGTGTGAACTGGTATTGGCAGGAATATCAGAATAACATGAGATTATCAAGATATATTTAACTGTAATAATGGCTTACTTTAAATTTTAAAAAGTATTGAGAAATTTGATTATACTTCTTTGTAAAATCTCTGATCAAGGATTTGTTAGGGGGCCACCTTGATGCCAGAAACATCATAATCTGTGGTTATTTTTTATTATTTTCAAATCTGAAATTTCTACTATTTTTTCACAATGCATAAAATTTACTAATGTGCTTTCTTTACGACATAAGATATATTTTATTATCATTTTATTTTGCACATTTTTAAAAGACGATTTGGATTACATTTACATATCGCATGAACGCTTCAGTGATTTAGCACATTATTGGCACCACAAAGTCGTGTCTGGCTTTTACAAAATTATAATACTTGCATTTATATAAAAATTGATTGAGAAGTAAGAGAAAATAGTAGATTCAAATATATTGAGAAAAGATAAATCATTACGTTTTTGTCCCAAATCAGTATTTTTTCCAGTGTGCAGCAAAATCTGCAGTTTTTTTTATTCTACTCCCTCTTGGTTTAGTGTTTAGAGCTATGATTTTTGAATCAAAACTTTCATGTTCCACACTTTTCTCAGTCAGCCTGATGTCAAGCAGTAGTGAAAATGGTAGATTCCAATATATTTGCACAAAATAAATCATTTTTTTTATCTGTTTCTATTCAAAATTATACTTTTGTTTTTGTCCCAGATCAGCAATTTTTCTAGTGTGCTCCGAAATCTGCACAGTATTTTCTATTTTATTCCATTTGGTTTAGTTATTAGAGCTTCTATACGCTCCTCAGACAGCCTGATAGCAAGCAGTGGTGACATCAGTTTTTATTTAAAAATATAAATAGGCATTGCTGCATCAATAAAAAATCAATATTACAGAAATTTTAATAATAAATTAATTAAATAGAGATAGGAGTTCGGATTCCCATCTATAAAAGGCCACGTCATTAAGAAGTGATCACAACAAATTTATTAGGGTGGTCCTTAAAATGGTCATTTTTGAATTTCCTTGCTCCCAAGGGCGAATAGATAAAAAACAATTCTCTGAAAGTTTAAGCTCTTAATATGAATTGAATTAGAGCGCAATTCAATCAAAGTTTTGTATGGAAATAGTACGGAAAAACTTTCAAAAATTTTTAAAATGTTTTTCAGATGTAATTTAGCGAACAAATGAATGAATAAAACTCATTCATTTGTCGCTAAGTTATACCAAAAACATTTTTTTGTAAATTTTCAAAAATTTTTCCATGCTCTTTCCATACGAAGTTTGATTGAATTGCGCTCTATCAAAACGTTAATATTAATAAAATTTTCAGAGAATTGTTTTTTATCAATTTGGAACCATTTGATCCCCTGGGAGCAAGGAAATTCGAAAATGACCATTTTAAGGACCACCCTAAAATTTATAGGGCTAATATATTTCAATTGCTTTTAATAACATATAAAAAATGTGATTATCCCAGATCAACAATTCTTGTAGTGTGCTGACATTTTCTCAGTTTTTCTATTATTTTTTCGGTGGACTAGTGACGTAGAGCTATGTTTTCAATCAGACCTTTCTTGTTCTATACACTCCTCAGGCAGCCTGATGTCAAGCAGTATTGTCATTGGCTTTCACTGCAAAATATAGGTAGCAATATGTATTTAAGTGAAAATAGCCATTTTCCGACATTGCTGTATTAATAAAAAAAAATTCTTCAGTATCACAGAATTTGCAATAGTGAATTTAGAATATACAACAATTTCATAAGGCTCGTATGTTTCAATTCCTATTAATAATATGTGAAAAAAATTGAGTGTCCTAGGTTAACCATTTTTAGTAGCGTACTGCAAAATTTTTGCAGTACTTCTATTATCTATTTTTCTTCATCTGATATACCTATGTTCTAACGTAAACACATCAATTTTTTTTTATTGAAAACGAAAATGTTTTTAGATATAAAAACAATAATAACTTTCACATCATTACCAATTTACGATGAAAGCGAAAAGAGAGTTTTACAAAGTGGGGACTTTAATATACGGAATATCCACATACGATACTTTCTCACGAACTTTTGTTCCGATCGATGCGTCATAATTAGCATCTTCGAACATCGTAGTAAAGATCTAAGTTTATCATGAAATCGTCTTTTAGCCAAGTATTTGCGACTAAATATAACCATCTAGACGGGCTACTTGTGATCTTGACATGTCAGAATTAAAACAATTAAACAAATAATCGTGTCGCATTGGAAAACAATATTACAATAAATGTTTGTTTAGTACGTAAATTCAGTGTCGATAAGCGGCGATGCACTGTCGACCGTTGGCTATTTCATTTGGTTGGCCATTTTATTGGCTTTGAAAGGCGAAGTAACGACACGATGTGAGGTGATTTGCCGCGAATTCGATTGTTTTCAGTGGGTGATTATAAATGCGATTTATCGCGTGATTTAGTATGGAACAGCTGATAGATTTACCGAACGGTGGCGACTGTTGTATTTCGATAATGGCAGACATTGGCGAAGATGCGCAAGAAGTGAGTCGATCAACTATTTTCTTATTTTCTGACGAGCCTGATAATACACAATACACATGCGGAATAAAAATTTAGAATTTTTTTTATAGTTTAGTGCTCGTTTTCATGTGATGTGCACGTCGTCTTTATCCGCCCGAATTTCCATTTTCAAATGTTAGCATTAACATTCCTGAATATAATAAAATATCCTTTCCTATCTGATATTGCGTGACTAACCACTTGAAATTGAATAGAGAATTCGGACACCGACGATCGTTGGTGGGGCAGAAGACAGTATATCGAACGACTTGTAACGGATAACACATAATGCTAATTTAGGTTTCCATATTTTAAATTTTAAATTATAACTGATGATGAGACAAACCTAGTCTCGAAACGTTTATGAAAATTATTATTTAATAAAATAGTTCAAAAAAGAGTTTTGTTTGTTCATATTTCCAAATTAACATCTATTTATGTACTCAGAATACATTTGTTATAATATTATAGCAATATACAAAAAACTACACAATAATATTGAACCGGTAGTGGTTATATTTATTGTGTAGTATTGTGTAGTTCAATTTATTTTACATTTTGCAGTAGTAATTCCTATTTCCTGGTTCGATTCCAAGGAGGCGACCATTAATCACGTGATCGATTTTTAAAGGATTTATGGGCCCTTTCTTCCCCTTGGTGATACGTGGTGATATTTAAAATTAGACCGCCCCCACCCCCTCCCTCACCAAACATCACGTGTATTTTTAGTTACGGGAAAAAATTGTACAATTTTTTTTTTTTTTTAAATGTTCTTACTATACCCTTCCCCCAGCTGGATCGGTATCAAGCAGTATGATACTGGCCAGATTTTCATTTGATCATAGATCTCAAATATAATCTCAAGTGAAAATAGCCCTTCGGGATTATTGCTGTTAGATACGCACATGACAAATGTATATTTAATATAACCGCCACACATAGGCAAATAGTTTTTTTTATTTATTGTTTTATTGACTTTGTATACGAGAACATAGTCCTTTACAGCATACGAGGTCTGTTCAAAAAGTACCCGGAATTTTCGTTTTTTCAAAAAAATATTTATTTATTCGTCTACATTAATGTGGTCCCCTTCAAAGTAGTCCCCCCCAGATATAATACACTTATGCCAGCGTTTTTTCCAATTTTCGAAGCACCCTTATATTCACTTTTTGATATGTCCTTGAGCACTCTCAGCGATTTTCTTCAATCGAGGAAAACCGCCGTCCTTTCATGGGTCTCTTCAACTTTGGGAATAGGAAAAAGTCACACGGAGCCATATCTGGTGAATTTTTGCACTTTGCAACACTTTATTTCATTTTTTACGCAAAATTTAATACAAATTCTTTGACTTTTCAATTCTTCCATTGTAAAAATCGCCGAGCTCAGAAAAACACGTCGAACCTTAGCGACTACCACAGACAAAGTAAACAGTGAATATAGCTGAAAATTTCATCATACATTAGGGGCATGTATACCAACACAATAAAAAAAAAATTTTGACAATCAGACACTCCACACCCGCGAAATTTAATTATTAGTAATTCCGGGTACTTTTTGAACACACCTCGTACTTAAGTCTAATTACAATTACTTCATCAAAACATTTCTCACTATGACTAAGGGAGAATAGTTAACCCTGTAGGTTTCCAAAATAGTATTTTTAAAATTTAATCAAAAATGTTGGAATATATAAAAAAAGGATAGCGCAACAATGTGAATAAACAGTTGGGGGTTGGAGAGTAATGCGGTATAAAAAGGTTGGCAACCACTGAGTAAACCTGTGGGTCGTCTTCTAGTTAAATAGTAGGTTAGGTTTTCAAACAAACAGCTTAGATAAGTAGTTAACTGGATTAATGTCAAAATTTCATTCTAAATCAGCTAAATCTAAATTCACTTTGGTTGTTAAATTAGTTTATATTAGAATGAATTTTTTATAATTAGAATAACATAGTTTTATAAATTACCAGGATTTTTATTATATTCATTATGTACCTTACAGTACAATTGATTTGCTCTATTAGGTTTCATCATATTTGAAATAATCGTTTCAAAGAATTTTTAAGATGAATTGATATTAGTGTCAGTTTTATTAGTGATCATTTGTTTTAATAAACTTATTTTTCCTAAATATTTTGCATCATTAGTATAATTTTTATAGCTTTTGTAATTTTAATGTGCAGAAATAAAATGATCAAGTTTTATTATCAAGAGCAATATTAGAAGTTTAAAGAAAGCAAATAAATGAAAAACCATTGAAGAGTGTAAGTTTTTGAACAAATCAAAATTTTACTTTCTCTATTCTAGAGTTCAGACAGATATATAGATAGATTTTATTCTTTATTGGTATCCATTCTTTGTGAATAGATGTTTGTTTTATCAATATAAATTTATTATAATCATCTTTTGTACTGTGAGAATAACACTTTTGGCTTGCATTCGATGGCAAAAAATAAGATTGGCTCTGGCGTGATATCTTTTGTATAAAATTTTTAAGGAGTTATTTATAGCATCAGATCAGAATTTTGTTCGTGAACTCGTCTCGTCATGTGTATGAAATACTCGTAAATGTACGCACTCTGACGATACTATAAAATTCAATTGAATACATTTCCGTACGACTTCCATACGACGACACGTGGGATGACACAACAGTATTTCAACTAATTGTTTACCATTAATAAACGATTGGTATAAGCAATTTTATTAAATATTACACCATTACACCAATACACCGATATTTCATGGATATTTCATCATCTACGTTCAAAAACGTATTTTGTCATATTTAAACTTGAACCCCAAAATCCTCTGAACTAATTATCATTTTTTTTCACTATATTTTTTATTTTTTTTATTTTTATTTTTTCATATTATTTTTTATTATTTCCATTCAAATAGTAATAGAATCTTAAAAGCTCTTGTTACATAAAAAAGAGCAAAAAAGTCAGAATATAAGAAACAATAATTGTTTAGAATTCACTCCATGAAGAGAAGTATGAAGAGATTAAATTGTTAACGCATGACTTTCATATAAAAATATTTAATATTTTTTAAGTAATTGAAATTTTATTTTGTTTATCATTTGCGTTCAATAATGACCGAGATGTGAAAATGTTATTAAAAAAAAATATCGTATTTTTTTCGTGGAATACAAAAATCCTATGATTAAAACATATTTTTATTCTAGACCAGATTTTGTTTATTGTTATGTCAAAATATATAGAGGTAATACTATTTTAATAATAGTTTTTATCATACAATTATTTTTTTTAATATTTTATCACACCATTGTATGAATATAAAAGTAGTTTCAGAAATGATTTCAAAGTAACAGAATAATTGAATATAATCCTCATAAAAGCTTTTATTGTTGCATGAGCTTTCATATCGAGCTTTTCAATGGAAAATAAAATACATTTCATAATTTTTAGTATATTAATGCCTATTATTAGTTTATTACTCCAAAAATCCTGGTCAAACGTTATTTTTCTTTCAGACCTGTTTTTTTTTTATTATAACCAAAATATATAATACTAATCAAGTAATAATATCTTAAATAATAGTTTTTATCATAAAATTTTTTTTTTTAATATTTTATTATACCATTGTATAAAAGTAGTTTCAGAAATGATCTCAAAGTAACAGTATAATTGAATATAATCCTCATAAAAGCTTTTATTGTTGGATGAGCTTTCATATCGAGCTTTTTAATGGAAAATAAAATAGATTATATCATTTTTAAGGTATTAATTCCTACTACTAGTCATTGAATGAATCAATAAAATTTAAAAAAATGATTGAAATTTGAATTGAAAATTGAATTACTTTAGGAAAATAAATTAAATAGACTAAATTGCAAATTGTAGAATTGATCGATAATGTACTAAATTTAATTACAAAGGTATAATAATATAATTTTCTACTGTATAGTAATAATACCTACTATACATATAGTACTATTAATAACTTTTATAATTTTACACCGTTTGCAGAATTAAGATTTAGATTAACTCAGCTTATATTTTAATTATTAATTAGCAGTAATTAGTAAAATTTATTACCTTTGAATCTTCAACTATTTTACAGAATAAATGTTTGAAGTTTTACTAGACATGATTGTTTTTAGAATGATTATAGTAATTAAATTGACATTAAAATTATTATTAAAGATAACTAAATTGTTATTTTGTTATCGAGTATATATTGTTTTGGATTCATTTTTTATATAGATTATAACTAATTGATATAAATAAAAAAACTTCGATCATACTTGAAGACTTATAAAATATCTCAGATAAAATAAATAAAATGAAATATTTTATATAAAATTTAAATACGTTCAATAAATGCAAATATAGCTATAGTTGCACTAGTATATCTATAAATTTTATATCTAATAATTGTAATGAGATTTATTTTTACAATACTTATCTGCTTTAAAGTTCATTTAAATTTTCTTGATTTATAAGAGTTGAGATTTTTTTTAGTAACGGGTTTTTGTTTACTTTGTTTATTAATAAGTATATTAATTACATTTGGTATATAATTTTATTTTATATATTTATTTTATTTATAATAAATATGAATTTTCTTGTCGGATTCGCTCTACTGAACCACATACACGCACTTTTAACAACTGAAGTGAACAAAAGATACATATTAATTTCCCGAATTTACATTTTTAAGCAATAGAGTTTTGGGAAACATTTTATAATTATATATTTACATTTTTAATTTGTAATTAGATTCAAATTATGGTGTATGAACCATAAATCACAAGAGACGTTAATAGTAATAGTAAGGGTATAGTTAAACTTCTAGTGAAGTAAAATATGATTGTTTTATTTTTTTTAATTAATTTTATTGGCACCATCCTGGTATTTAAATGATTTTGATGCCTGGTGGATCTAATTCTGTATGGAAACACGACCAAACCCTTTATCTCATGAGTTGAACTGATTGATTGATCTATATTGCAAAATTTTATTTTTATCTCTTATTATTACATTTCTAGTCTTAAAATTAATTCAGCCAACAACTAAGACATCAATAGGTCTTCATAGATCATCAATTATATTTATATTTATATTTATATTTATACTATATCACTAGTAAATTGTTTCTTGTACCAATGGGCCAACCAGAAAAATATTTCCCTTATTTTTATTTTATATCTTTATATCGCCTGAACATCATGTTTTATCTTTACATCATCTGCTATTGTAAATTATGAATTTTAAATAAATATAGGAATTTTTTTACAATTTTAATGCGAACTAATTCATTATGCATGCAATTCCACTGTGACTTTGTGAAAGCATATTGACAGGCAAAACGAACTATATAGAATGATCAATTTCAATATATTATTAGTAAATGAAATCACTATTTTATAAATATTTATTAAATCCATCTGTTTCTTTTTAAATATTAATTGCATTAGTGGTAATTTGTTTTTCTAGTTCTTTATAATTTCAAGGCATTGTTAGAGGACATAAAATAAAGTTGAGTGGTAATCGAACTACATTTTTATATAAATTGCATTACTGGTAATTTGTTGTTGAAGTTATTTATTATTTATGTAATATGTGATGTTGTATCTGTAATTTATGTGGTGCTATTTTTAAAAATTCCATGATAACTAAATTTAAATATTAAAATATTGTTAGCATTTTTACCATTTACATATTTTTTTATATTAATTTGTTGAAAGTTTGTTTAATGTCATCATTTTTGTCCCTTTTTACATATTGGAGAATTTTAAATCACCCATTTTAGCTTTTGAATTATTCGCACTGTTTCACAATATATTTCTAAATATTTAATAAGTTAGAATTGTATACTCGAATATGATTTTTATTTTGCTTTTGTATATGTATATAGATTTGGCAATTTATTAAAAATTTTACAAGAAGTTTACAAGATTTATTTTTATTTTACATTGCCTATTATATTTATTTTAGCTTCAGCTAATTGTAAGCATTGTAAAATTGTAAAATTGATTAAAATATTTAATTAACAACGTAAAAATTACATGATGGTATAGTATTGGTTATTGTTATGTTAATTTATTCTAAATGCAAGTAATGTTATATAAGTAATTTAAATATCTATAATAGTTTTGAATAACGCATGCTTCGTAGAATTATTTATCGTTTCAATGACGAAGTAAAATTTATTTATAAACTTTGTTGATATGGTGTTTTACGATAATGATTTTTTTTATTAACAAATATATTTTTATTAACAATTATTTTAAAATTTTAACGGCGTTTTGTATTTAGCAACTGGTGGACGAAGATGGAAAATGTTAACAAAATTGACTTTAATATCTTTGTATAACTATTTAAATAAATACAGTATAACCATGTTAAGATTTTCATGCTTAATACGACTTCTCGCCTAAAACGCTGCTTTACAGCGCTCCCTGCACTTCAAAGCATATTGTTTCGCATAAGACGTCTTTTTGGTCTAGTTCTTGGAAAATCATCTGAACAGGGTTTTACTGTGTATATATATTTTTTTATTTATTTAATGAGAAATTAAAATATTCTATGGACTCTTGTGATCATACTCCTCTTTTACATCTGGTTCTGTTTTAATTGTTGAAAGTTACAAAGTTGGAGCATAGGAGTAATTGCGGCTTCTTTCTACATTTTTTGTTCATTTGTCCTAAATTTGACTAATAATTGTGTATAATTTTTTAGTTACAACGGCTCGGACATAAAATGTCGACGGGGTCGAACTCGTCACAACATCGCAGTCCTAAATCGTCTGCCATCAACACACCTTTGCAAAAAAATGGAGATGCTGTACATACAAAACCAACACATAATCCTTCAGGTATACTGGAGAAATAAATTTTTGCTTGTTTAAACTTAAATTGTTACAATTATATTTTATTTATTATTAACAGCAAATGCTGGACAACGAGATAAACATAAAGCAGAACGCGAAGGTCTTGTACTATGGAGGAGGCCTTTTACCACACTAAAATATTCAACACTTGAATCATGGATGCTCCTACAAACATACGGCAGAAAGTACGTGGAAATGAAATTCAACTACATTTGCAGATGAATAATCAAAAATTTACTTACACCCTTCTCTATTTTTACAGAGTTAGGGAATACAAGAAAACAGTAGTCTTTTTAATATCTTTATTACTTGTAATGACGGCTTTGTGTCGAATACAAGGTCCACACCAGGAATGGGTCGCACTAATTAGGAGTAATGTCTGGTGGGTAGTTTATTGGACAGGGCTCGGAGTGTTATCCTCAGTGGGTCTAGGAACAGGCCTGCACACGTTTTTACTTTATTTAGGACCACATATAGCAGCTGTTACAATAGCTGCATATGAATGTGGGGCTCTCAATTTTCCGGAACCACCTTATCCAGAAGATATTATTTGTCCTACGGAGCCTAATCCGCGCATGGCTGCTTCTATATGGAACATCATGTCTAAGGTTAGATAAAAAATACTTTTTAACACTGCTGAAAGTTGTAGTTTACTATCTACATTATTATTTCAGAAATTAGACAGTCTTGGTTTTACAAAAATAAGCTTGAAATATTTTTTCAGGTTCGAGTTGAAGCATTTTTATGGGGAGCTGGTACAGCGTTAGGAGAATTGCCACCATATTTTATGGCAAGAGCTGCTAGATTGTCAGGTTAGTTTATCTAATCGTTTTTATTTCTAATCTTAAATTATTTGAAAATCGATTGATTGCCTACTAATAACGTCGTTCTTAGAAATAAGCAGTGCTCAATATAGCTTAAAAAACATCTAATAGTTCTGATTGTTGTAAAAATATTTTTTACTACAGGTTACGATCCTTCCGACGCTGACGATTTAGCAGAGTTTGAAGAACTTCAACGCAAAAAATCTGAAGGAACTTCTCTTAGTTTAGTAGACAGAGCAAAACTTGAGGTTGAGCGTTTAGTAGAAAAAGTTGGATTCTTTGGAATACTTGCTTGCGCTAGTGTAAGTATCGTTAAAAATATCATTATCATATTTAATGTTTTATATTATTATTAAAATTTTATTACAGATTCCGAATCCTTTATTTGATTTAGCCGGGATAACATGTGGCCATTTTCTGGTACCGTTCTGGACATTCTTTGGTGCAACTCTAATTGGAAAGGCAATTATCAAAATGCACATACAAAAAGTTTTCGTAATAATAGCATTTAATGAAGCACTTATCGAGAAAGCTGTGCAGTTATTAGAATTAGTCCCAATAGTCGGTATGAAACTTCAAGAGCCATTTAAAAAGTTTCTGGAAAATCAAAAAACAAGGATGCATCGTAAATCAAGCTCATCTAGTCCGCCTGTAGAATCTGGAAATTTATTGGCATATATTTTTGAAAAAGTAGTAATTCTGATGATCCTATATTTCGTTATTTCAATAGTTAATTCATTAGCGCAAAGTTACCATAAACGAATTCACAAAAGATCTGGACCGAGACGCAAAATTGCTCGAGATTAGGAAATTTTATCTCATAAATTGTGCAAAATAGAATATATGAATGTAGATAAATCGATAAAGATTAGATTATTTTATGTCTGTAATTTTTTCTGGATGGTTAAATTATAGTGTTAATTTTAGGGTGTGATTTTATTTAAACTTGTGCTACATTATTAGTGAGTAATACTAAACATATTGATTATTTAATATAATGAACATTTTTATTTAAGAAATACCTATTCTGTTCGTGTGATATTAATGTATTGGTGAAAAAATCATCAATTTTTTTGGTGTGATATCATCTATATTCAGATATTTTTCATGAATGTGATATCAAATTAAAATGTGGATTGATAATCAAATTAAATGTCCATCAATACTTAGCGTTCATAATATTTATGATTTAATAACAAAATCAAAATAAAATAGTTGTGATAGATTTATATATTATGTAGTAGATGTTATCACACCTTACAATGCACAGTGTTGTGTCGATTACATGGCACTCTATAACTGTATTCATTTGTTTTATAGTACTTTTCTGTAATAGTTGTTCTGTAATTTTGTTTATCAATGAACTTAATTTTATAAATGTATTAAGTGCATTTGAAAAGTACCATAAGACAACTGAATTATGCAAGAACCAATATCATATATCATTTGAAATAAGTATAACATTGCACTTGTGCCTCACAATTAAGTGAAGCAAATCCTATCATAAAAAGTAGATTAAAACAAATACAATAATTCATGACTGAGAATAAATTTTAAGCAAAAGTTTATAAATTTGGTGTTGCAATGCGTCGAAAGTAATTGCCTAAATTATTTTTGCAACTTGACAGTTATTTTAATTTGCTACTTGCAGAATCAAATTGGAAATAGAAAAACGCCAAACTTAGATAAACACTTTGAATATTGATAAGTAATTTAATATGTAAAGGCCACATTTTTTCTATTTTATGCGCATGTTTTTTAGGTTGTACATTTTTCTAGCTTCTTCAAATTTTTAATATTGGTTATTGTTTTTTAAATTTGTTTCTGCTAGATAATTAAAGAATATGCATTACAAAATAGATTACTTGTAAATGTAAATATATTTGATGCATGCATGTATATTGAAAACGGTAAAGACATATGTAGTTATTAGAATTGTTATGCTCAACGGATACGAAAATCAAAGATTTATAACATAAATATTCCATATTAATATATACTTCAAAACACTTCAATGATAGTAATATTAATTGAGAAATTGTAGGTAATAATAAGAATTTTGTATCTTATATAAAAATCATTCCATCATGTATGATTTTATATGTTCACAATGTAATGTTTGTGTAAAACTGTTTTTCGGAGCAGTTGGAATTATTTAAACCTAAAATATATTTTATAAATCACGAGTGGAATTATTAATTCTAAAACTTGCTTTTTATTTCAATATTACAGTGAAATATGTAAGCATCCAAGTATACAGAACAAAATGTAAGTTTTATATATTAATGCATGATTACTATAAATATTTGTAACGTAATGCATAGGTATGTCTATTAATCCAGTTTATATGATAAGAGACATCAGTGAATACACCAGGAAGACCATTTACACCACAATTAATTCCATAGCTCACAATACCAGCTAAAATCCAGGAAGCATGTTTCGTATCCAAACAAAGCAGAGCTGATCCAGAATCACCCTTAAAATTAATGATTACAGATTATTTGAATAATTTAACAATATATGAAACAGTAATTGTATTTTAATAAGATTTTAATATAATACTTTGGCTGGTTACAAATCCGTGCTCATAAAGTAAGTCCATCTGATACTTTTTTTTTCAGAATTATTTACATTACTTCTAATTATACTAGTGTTATTTTTCTCACCTGACAAGTGTCTTGTATACCAGTTCCTGCACAAAATAAGCCACTGTTTCTAGGTGGTGCCAAATATTGGCCTAAAGCATTTCTACATCGCCAAGGCGGAACAACTTCCATCAGGGCTGCATATAATCGCCCGACGTCTGGTTCAACATCACCGTAAATGTTACGAACACCAGGGCCTGATACGAAGCAAGCACCTAAAATTGGATCATAAAGTAGAGGAAATAATTATCTTAATTGATGTAATATTTACCTTTGGCTCGATATTTTTTAAGTGGAAGTTTAATTGGTAATGGAAAAAATTCAACTTTTGATTTGTGTCTGATATCTTCTACGCCGACATATAATATGGCTATATCATTTGCATTTGTTCGTCTGCAAGAAAATTTTGATAATGATATGAAATTACGAAAAATAATATAATAATTATATAAGAATAAATATTGTTTCAAACGTGGCAAAAATATGCACATTTGTTTACTCTTTTTGAAAAAGTCATAAATTATAATTTCTTATTATCTATTTACCTATTGAAATTATGGCTAATAATTTGTTTGACCGGTAGTATTATACTGGAGCCGTTTTCATATTTTCGTTGCTGTACTAGTAATTTTTCTGGTAAGCTAAAAGTTTGAAGAAATAGTCTAACTACTATTGAAAGTTTATTGGAGGTTGATATCTAATTATTTATTTATTACTGACGAATTTATAACACAATGAGCTGCAGTTAAAACAATATCTTGAATTCTTGTTCCGCCGCAAATATGTTGGCCTTCTCGGGATATATAAACAGCAGCGGGAAACATATCTAGAACAGCAAAAAAATAAAATTAAACTAATAAAGAATTTAAAAAATATACAATAACTAGTAATATCATTATTTAGTATTTATATTTTTATCGTTAATACTTCAGTGCATTATTTTCCTTGTTTACCATAATTTACAGGTATTCCTCCAATTACTCTTTTTATTCTCTCACATTGAACAAAACAAAGTAGGAGAACTAAATAAAAACTTCTAAGTAGCATTATTAGGTCATTTATTATCTTTTAAACAATAATATATCACTTTTTTGACTATTTTTTAATGAAATGAAAGTTTGCAGCATAAGAGCAATAATTTATTTATGATCTTCTTAAGATATGTAATAAGTACGCGCTTCTTTTCAAATAAGTAAATAGTAATAATCTTATCTAGGTAATTAATTATGTAAAATAGTTAAAAATTTGCAAGAAGAGTAGTACAGAGAGATAAGTTTAGTATACCAAGTTCCATTAATGAATTGTTATCAAAATTCTTGTTCTTGTCTTCTTACAATTAAAAAAATATATATATTAATGTTATATTTATTTCTAGGTGAATAAAATTGATTATAAATAACCATAATTATTAATTTCAGTTATATGCCATTGATTATACAAATTTTGAATTACGCGGGAACAATGTGGAACAAAGGGAAGTTGCGCCAATTGTTTCCCATATCGCTCCATCACAGAAATCAACGCAGAAGGAGATGGTAAAATTTTATACCATTATATTTATATAATATTTAAATTTCTCATAACAATGAATATAAATTTATTTTGAATATATATATAGGCGTATTTTACAAATTTCAAATCAGAATTTAAACCTACCGCCACCTGTTACTCGCACCTAACTTTCCTCTCGTTTACATTCGTGTCAAATCGTTCCGACATTGGTTCATGTTTATATTTGTACAATAATTCAAGTAATGTCATTCCGTTTATCATTAAGTGATCGTGTTCTCTTAATATGATATGACATTCTTTAATCAGTCGCTCGAAATGTGAACAAAATGAAAATATATCTTTTAGGTTATGTGCTTTAATTATCACGTGTTAATAATAATATTTATAAATTGTTTTTGAGATATTTTTGCAGTGTTCAAGTGATGTAAGTTTTAGTGCACGTGGATTCTACGCAATTTTTGCATAGTTGAGGTATATTTTGGGATTATGACATTGAGATAAATGATTTATAATGGATGTATTGTTGTCTGCAAGTTATGTATTTGAATCTAAAAATACAGTCAAATTGTTATGAACGATCGTTTGATTAGTTATA
>NW_020537646.1:7085890-7116276 GCF_003426905.1 Ctenocephalides felis | reverse complement strand
TCGCTTAGCGAAAAGTGATAATGGAATCATTTTTTCAAATGGTTTGAACATAAACTAAAGTGGCTACTGGTGCATGGCTTCGTGCCTTAAGGCAAATTGCTGGAACTATCCGTACCAGAATTAAATATTCCAGCAAACAATATTGTCAATGATTAATAACAATTGTTTTAAATATTTTCAAAAAAATAATTATAATTTCTTTATACTTAGGGGCCGTTCAAGTATTACGTAAGCAATATAGGGAGGCGGGGGGGTTTTGATTTGCTTATTTTGAGTTGACATGGGAGGCAGGGGAGTCTGGATGATAATTATGTCATAGGTATTATTATTATTTTCTGCATTAATTGCAAAATGTTTACGTAAGCATGGACGTAGGGGGTAAGAGCTTTGCTTACTTTTGCTGACAAGGGGGATGGGGGGGGGGGTAAATAATTGTAGGAAATCTGCTTACGTAATATTTGAACGATCCCTTATGTATTCGTTCATACAACTAATATACAGTGGCGATCTTATCGCTCAAAACACTTGAAAATGTTTACATTAAGAAGAGATTTCGTGAATCCGTGAATTCGTGAATGTATCCATCTGAGGATATATTTCTTACGATTACAATAACGCATATAAAATATATACAGTTTTGAACCGAATTGTAAATTTAAGATCTATATTTAAAGTGTAAAACTTTGCATATTTTGAAAATTTTGAAAAAAAATATCTGAAAGTTTTGAACTTTACTGAACCGCATAAGGGGCCGTTCAAGTATTACGTAAGCACTATAGGGGGCGGGGGGTTACTGATTTGCTTATTTTGCCTATTTTGTTAAGAAATTTGCTTACTTTTGATGACAAGGGGAGGGGGGGGGTACATAATTGTAGTAAATCTGCTTACGTAATACTTGAACGATCCTAAGTGAATTTTAAAAGTTAAAAATTTGGTACGGAACCCAAAAAAATTGTAACAAAATTAGTACTCAAATCTCTTAGCTTAGCTTTGAAATCTCAATAAAATATCTGATGAATTTATGTACATAAAAATCACGAAATATCACGTGGGGGAGGCAGGGGTATAGCAAGATATCATGTGTATTTATTTATTTTACTTTTTTTTATAAAAAAGTTCAAACATTTAAAAAAAAATCAAAAATTTTACAGTTTTTTCACGTAACTAAAAATACACGTGATGTTTGCTGAGGGAGGGGGGGGGATTAATTTTGAATATCACCAAATATCACCAAGGGGGGGGTCTAAAAATCCTTAAAAACACGCTCACGTGATTAATGGACGCCCCCTATGTCTAATAACCAGTTAGAGTAGTAGTTTTTTTACATTTTTTCTGTATCTGCGAAACCGGTAGACCTGTCTTCTCAAAAATTTAATTAAATTTAATTTTAATAGTTACAAGTGCTAAGTTTATAGCTATTAGTCATTGACAATTGCTTCCACTTTAAATGGTCCTGTCCTAAATAGCCGACCCTGTGTATTAATAACAAAATTTAAAAGTGATATAAAATCCATAAAAAACATAAATTTGTTTGTATTGTCAATATTTGAAAACTAATGACTATACTTTATAAACTAATTGTAAATTTTCAACAGTGCTTTCCAATAGTAATCCATATTAGTAATAATAGAGAATAATACACCACAAGATAATTATTTTAGGTCAAGCAAAAAGTATATTGCCCTCGATGATTAGCTTAGCTTTTATTATAGACATCCCCTATCATTTTGCACAAACCTTAATTAAATAGAGCTGAACATATAAAATTCTCCATTATCAAGTCTAAATTTCGCGAGCAATGTCCAAATTTTTATCAGTTCAAGGCTCAAACTACACAGAAAATAATACGTCTTTTAATATTTTTTCTTGGCATTTATTTCAGGCAAAAAATGGCACGTAAAACGAATTAGAAATATGAGCTCTAAGGACTTTATCTAGAGAGATTTGAGATGTAAAAAGAATTAATAATAGTAAATAGTTGGTAACAAAGTATTATATACAGAGGTGGAAGTAAGAACCTAGTTATTTTTTTTAAAGAAACTAAATCGGTATAATAAAGGTAAATAGGTGTTGCCTGCACAACAGAACAAATCTTAGTGCATCGCCAAATTATATCAAGTATTTTACTCAGAATGGCTTAAATGAGTAAAAAAAATCACGATATAACACGTTCTATCAAAAACATATTATAGTTTTTATATTTAATAAGCAAATAAACCGGTATCAATGGATGTCCTTTTAAGTCCTATCGGATCCTGTGATTGAAAAAATCCACTTATGGCAACGGTCTTGTGCGGTCTACGAGCACCACATGTAAAATTACAAGTGTTTTACATACAGCATGAAACAATTCATAAAATCGATTGTTTATACCGCCATGTGTATAAATATAAAATATAAATAAAAACGAAAATAAACAAAGGAGTTCTGTATCAGAAAAGTGGAGTCAGTTTAGTGTCGGCGATGACATGCTTAACGGTGGAAGCTTCCTGCAGGGTGTCGATCTGTCGTCGACTGAGCCGATGTTACTGCATCAGAATAAATTGCTACCAGACGTACGATACGGTACTACTGGTACTATTTCTATGATACGATGTACGATATATTTTTATACTGTGTCCAGAACAAAGTTCATGAGCTTAAACTAGGTGCAAGTGGCATTTTTCTTTAAGGCCAGTTGAATAAACTTCCCGATACAATCCTTTTAATCAACAGGAAATAAGATTAAGGGGGTATTCTAGTGTAGAAATTCAAAAAAATCGATTTTTTATTTCATATTTTGAAAGTTTAACTATCTAAGAATATGGGTACGAGAAGGTTCTGGAAAATTTGAATTATTTTCGGAGATATAGGCATTTTACTGACTCGGTCTCCATACTGGTTTGTCTTCACGCAAAACTTTATATGAGTTTTTCTCAGAACAGACTTTTTCGGTACTGTTGACACGATTTCTCGAGTTTTAATCGACCGATTCACTTGAAATGTTTAGAGAGTCTTGTCTATAGACCTATCTATAGCCCGAACTAGGATTATCCCCAAATTCCAATTTTTACTATTTTTAAAAATTCGAGAAACTCAAAAACAGTAAAAAAAACCCCTTTTTTCAAACAGTTGCCATTTGTAAAAAGTTTTTTTTTACTCATCGCTAGTTCGGGCGATTGCGACATCTTTGTAGATTAATAATCTTTTTATTTTTTTTTTCATTTCCGATGGCTAGGAGGGCTGAAATCATGTCAAGACTGAGGTGCCAATTTTTTGAGACCACCCACTTCATCAGCTGCCAGTTTTTACAATTTTCAACTTTTTTATTTTTTAATTTTTGTTTTGTATTTTAATAATATAAATAAACAAGTGGTAAAAAAAATCGATTGTAAAAACATTCATTGCTTAATTTTACGACACTTTAAAAATGACCTAAAATTCATCACTCTACACTAGAATACCCCCTTAAAGTATTTAGGCGAAATGTTCTCTTTTTAAAATTGGTTTGGCTAAAACATTGATGTATAACTTTGCATTATAAGAAATCATATGCAAAACAGATCAATAAAAGTCCTTATCAAGTTTTATCAAATGGCTTTAAAATTTTTGAGATCAGTGCAGTCGTTGGTGCATCGACCAAAACCAAAAGCTTCAACATTTTATTCCATTTACACCCGTGTTGGGAAACTATGGATTAATAATAAATATTTTTTATCCAGTTATTTTTCATATTTTTTTGGACTAATAAATAAAAATATGTTCAGATGTATTATAATAGCGTTAGTGTGCAATACAAACTCATCTTCCATCTGGCCGTGATCTTGGGCTAGAATTTTAGCAGCCGGCAATAGCGATGACAAGCAAAATTAGGTGACAAAATATTGATACCATGATTGTTTTTTTTTTTATTATAACTTTCTTTATCTTAATGAAATAAATAATTTAGTTAAATTGGTCGCGAATCTAACAAAATTTTGAATGTACATGGTCTGTTCAAAAGTACCCGGAATTACTAATAATTAATTTCGCGGGTCTGGAGTGTCTGATTGTCAAATTTTTTTTTTATTGTGTTGGTATACATGCCCCTAAAGTATGATGAAATTTTCAGCTATATTCACTGTTTACTTTGTCTGTGGTAGTCGCTAAGGTTCGACGTGTTTTTCTGAGCTCGGCGATTTTTACAATAGAAGAATTGAAAAAGTCAAAGAATTTGTATTAATTTTGCGTAAAAAATGAAATAAAGTGTTGCAAAGTGCAAAAATTCACCAGATATGGCTCCGTGTGACTTTTTCCTATTCCCAAAGTTGAAGAGACCCATGAAAGGACGGCGGTTTTCCTCGATTGAAGAAATAAAGGCCGAATCGCTGAGAGTGCTCAAGGACATATCAAAAAGTGAATATCAAGGGTGCTTCGAAAATTGGAAAAAACGCTGGCATAAGTGTATTATATCTGGGGGGGACTACTTTGAAGGGGACCACATTAATGTAGACGAATAAATAAATATTTTTTTGAAAAAACGAAAATTACGAAAACTTTTTGAACAGACCTCGTATCTAAAAATGCTATCATCTTAGATGGTTTTTGTTATCACATTGTTTTTGAAACTGTTATTAATAAAATTCAACTGCATTCCATAAGTCTTCATAAATCACCTTTGTTTTATTATTTCAAAAATATTTATAAACTTTAAAACCGCGTTCTAATTGAATTAAGCTAAAAATAGTGAATATTTATGAACTTTTGATCTATGAACACTTACTATAAATCTTTCAATCGATCGTACGAACAGATATTAATTTCTTTTTGTAAACAGATTGCAGCGGAGTCTACGTAATGTAACTTTGCTGTCTGAGGTGCGAAAGACACGTCCTTCCTGTAATGTACCCAGCTTTTTACTTGGGAAAGTCTAAAGGAAAGATATCCTAATCCGGGATATAGGTTTATCTTAACATGGGAAATAGTAATTATATTTAACATTATTAAAATCTGAAATTTAATAGCTGTTCATGTTATTAAAGTCAAAGTTTTGCAAGGTTCATCAAATGAACTTACAATTAGAAGACATGACATTAAATTTTATATTTTTTATTATATGAATATTTCTGGATTATTTGGCCCATTGTAAAAATATGAATAATGTTTCCAATATAAAAATAGTGAGTGCTGATAACATTTTTAAAAACACTGTTTTATCGCATAGCATATAGAATATTCTTGGCCCAGGTATTCCACGCTCGTAGTGTCTTCAGCGACGACAAATATATGAGGTCATTTGCACGGACACAAAATTGAACTTCTAAACGATCTTAAAATTAATTATCAGACTGATTTGGTCTATAATAATTCATAATTACTTAAATATGAATCTCTCTCTTCAAAAGTTAATGATAATTCATAATACATATTACTAGAAATGAAGTTCAGATAGATAAATCGTTATTGAATTTGGTCCTTAATTAAAGCAGCAATAGATTCTGTTCGATTAAGAATATCTGGTCGATGAGGTCGATCTGTCGCATATCCTCCAACATCCTTTTGATCCTCTCCCAGCAAATCGTGTCCATCAGTCATCAACAATAGAACCTGCAGACAATAGATCAAATCAACGTTGACTCATTGATCCAGGATGTATCCTCAATCTCAATCGTAGAAGTTTTGATGTTGATTAGCTGAACATCTCGCGAATTGACGAAAACAAACAATCTCGGACAATTTCAGTCGTTGTGCTGAGAGGCGCTGAAAGGCCTCTTGTAAACTCGAGGATTTCAATCGTTCCAGCTCGTGCTATGATGATAACCAATCGCCTAATCTTGCATTTGCTCGATGACTGATATCATGAGAATTTTTTCTGCGATGTATTGTGTATGTTAGGCTCTTGGTTTGTGATTATAATCGACCGAAATGTTTTCAATCAGACGAGATATATAAATGTTATATATTGTTTATGCAAGAACGTATAGGAAATGACAGTCGTTGGAGATGTTTGATGATTATTCCTATGTGAAGACTAATTACTTGTATAACTTCGAACTTTTCTCTTAATTTTGGTTAATCCATGTTAGTTAATTAAAAAATTCAAAATTGTTAGTAGATGAATTATAATTTTTCGAAGGTAAAGTTTATTATGTTTTCGCTAGAAAATAGATTTTCAATTTGCTTATTTTATGCTTTCTATATGTTTCAAGTTATTCTGTTTCGTTTGACACCAAACTTGTAAATATGAGCCAAAATTTAACCTTTCTCAAAAAACGGGTGCACCAATTTAAAAAATGGTGACCATTTCTAAGGTAAGATTGCTTTTACATGCGTTTATTACATTACATTACATTACATTTACATTAGGTCTTATTTAAATACTGCATTTTTTACGTCAATTTTGAAACAATTATCTTGTTTATAATAATAATAATTATTGTTATCAAAAAATATTTAAATATTATGAGCGACAGATACACCTAGTATAATTTAGATGCCCTTTACTAAATTAGTTAAAACTCAAAATAAACTAAGAATCAGGTGCGTAACTACCGCCGTATCAGCCATATCAAAAATACGGCGCCCCCGTGCCAGGGGGGCCCCCAACGTCCGTAAGCAAATATTAATAATAAAAAAAAACTTCACAAAAAGCGAATTAATCGTGAAAATCTTGTTCAATGAAATTTAATGCCATTAAGAAAGAACGCGAGGAATGTAAATTTATTATTTTAAAGATATTTATTTTTACCGGGCCATGGGGGGCCCAAACATGCGCAAAATTTAGTAGAAACTTACAAATTTTTATTTAATTTCACAAATAGCTAAAGTTAAAATAATTATGAAAACTTACTTTCAACTAAATTTAATTTGAAGAAAAACATGAGCATGTAGAATATAAAAATATAATTTAATAGAAAAATATAATAGAAAAGAAAACTGGCATTTTATTAAATCATTTCTTGAATAGATTGTGCAAAATAAAAAAACAAAATTAATTTAGCAATTTGCTAAATGTCTCGAAAAATTAACAAAGGAATGGAACGTAACGAAAACTATATGCAAAATATAGCGACCCGTAATCTTATTTCAAACTCAACATTTTGCTAATTATTAATTTCTCATACTAAACATAGATTTCAGAGACTTTGACTCGATTATTATGTTCGAAAAATTACAACTAGAGTCATTTCGCAAACCACTACAGTACTGTAAGATAGTCTCTTTTAATTTTTATTGTAATTGTAATTTTAAACTCTCTAAAAATATGTTTAAAATATGAAACTCAATTTCTATTGCTGGCAAAATTCAATAGTTTTGCACACAATTTTCTCAAAGTAATTTTTGCGTACTATTTACCCAGTTGCAACTGCAAATGATGAAATTTTCAAAGATATCTTGAAAAAAATGATGGCTATGATCTTGGAAATTCGTTTCATCAAAATTAGAATAAAATAGAATAATAAGCTATAAATGATTTAATAAATGTGTATGCTGAATTTAAATTGTATGTAGAAATATTGGAAAGGGCTAGATGAATATTGATGATAAGTGAAGATTTATTAATTTATTTATTCATTATTTTTATGTGAGAAAATTTTGCTCTACCTGAAGGGACCCCCAAAAAAGTTTTGATACGGGGCCCCGTCAATGCACGCTACGCCCCCGCTAAGAATTGTAAAAATATAATAACGAAAGTTGATAAATACCTAGACAATTAAGTTACTACATTGGTGCGAAGATATTTAACCGTCGGAAATTTTTATTACCAGAAAAGTTACTTCCCAAGACTTGGAGGAAAAGTTCGGCTCATCGAACCCAAATCTCAACTCCAACCAATAAGACTATGCAGGCGTGGCGAGCGTCAAAATTAGTCCATCCTTCAAACAAGAACTCAGCCCAGACTATCTAAAATCTAAATGAATCAGCACATGTGTCCACAAGAAGAGATCATCTCAACAAGAATTCTCATTAGGTGGGGATCTTGCCTCGAATGCATATCTCCTTATATCTTTCATTTGACCAAGGAGTTTTTGACGATCATCGAAATCAGTCGTCCGCGTTGACAGCTCAGGTTGTCCTGTTGACGAATTTACATCCATTCAGTCCAATTAGTGACATTAGAGTTACAAGGTGAATAAATCCACTATCAGTTATCATTGATATATTAGAGTTACAAAATTTTACGACCAGTGGACAGTTTGAGATTTATTATCATGTTTTGTGGTTTGATTCCAAGTTTATTGTGAACATGCGGTTGTGAATAGAAGATTTTTGTTGGTAGTAAAAATATGCACAGTTCGGATTACGATATGCATACTTTGAGGGAAATTGGATCACTCGAAACAAATCCTGGAGGAAATAACCAGGGCTTGCTGAATGGGCAAGATTGCTGTTATGCGGAACCATGGTTGACACCATACTGCGCTGGTACAACTCCTATGAAGCAAATTGAAGGTTTGATATAAAATATAGTTATAAAATCGTAGTAAATAAGGGATAAATTCTTAAATTTACAAACGTATGCATTCATATTATATTTCATAAAAAAATTATTCCTACGTATAAAGTCTAAGAAATATTAACCCTTTCCATTCCGACCCAGTAAATAATAAATATAATAATAATAATAAAATATTGCCAAAAATAATTGAAGGAGCAAGTAATGTTTTTGATAAAATTGATGCATTAGTAAAAAGTAATTATGACAAAAAATACATATTCGCTCATATAGAGTTGTAATCGTATTAATATTTTATAGGACAAACAATTCAAATATTCAATTACAATGGACTATTTAGAAATTTAGAAATTCGACTATTTTGCTCGAAATTGCGCAAACTCAGGTAGTTATAATTGAATCTAATTTGCTTGTAATTATAATTATTTTTACAGAATTTTGAATACAATTTATAAGATTATGAAACAAAACAGTATTTTACATTATATGAAAAATTGTAGTAACAAATGATCAACTGGTTCGCAACATTAACTAAATATTCATAACAAAAATACAATATAAGTACTTAATATATTGTATTTTCTAACATCAAAATGTTAGAAATCTTGAAAATTTATTGGCTCTTGACATTTTTGACAAAAAATTATAACTGCATATTCGTTAAATATTAAAAAGGAATTCGGCTATAAATGTGTTTAATAAAAAAAAAATTTGGTAACGTTTTAAAGTATTTTCTATATCATATATATGTAGTCTACACATAAACAAAAAGAATGGTTGACCGCTGGGTTGCTTTCTCGAGAAAAATAAGAAGTTAAGGTGCTAAAAAAACTGCTCATAGAACACGCGCTTTTGTCGATGACAAAAAACATAAATTACAAGTATTTAATTAGATTATGATAGCATAAGTCCAATTTAATATTATATTGATATATCGATAATCTTTGCTTATTATATGAACTAATAGTTATGTCACATTAGCGTCATGAATGATTTGTTTTCTAATTCCCATCGAGAGTGATATGTTTATTAGTTTAAATTCTATGGTCAACATTTCGTGAGAAGCAAGTTCTGTAATCACAACTTAAAATAATACACAAGCCATCATTCTGATCTATTCCTAATAAAATCCACGCTATCTGATAATAAATTGAAATAATAATACAACGCTTTGTAATAATAAATTGAATTGTATTCAATAATTTATGGTATACTTTTACCATAATACCCTCCTCCAAGGAGAATTCTAAAATATTAATTTTTCTTCTATTCTAACTCTTTTGCTCTATTTTAATGTAACGATAGTTACACGTTACTTAAGTTAAAATTTCATTGGGTTTTAACTGCTATTTTAAGGGAGAAAATGCTTTTACCATAAGAACAAGAGATAGCAATGATGATAAAATCATGGTTTTTCTGTATCTCACTAATAAATAAAAACTATAAAATTAATTATACTAATAATATATACACTAATAAATTAAAAACTATAAAAGCTAAGATTTTGTAACTAAAAATTCCAACATTGTATCATACTGATTTCCTAATTAATTTCACTGCATTCCATATATGTAGTATAAAAATAATTGTTTTAATTTATTAATTTGATCACCAATATTTAGTTACACAAAGCTTTGTTTTTAAAATTGGATTTATTATTAATGTATTCAAGCCTGTATTAGCATTAGTATTACATCTATTTCAAAAATAATTTTATTCCTTTTGATAGATGCAGCCTGTTATTGAGAATTATTGAGATAAAAGATATATTTGATGAGATTATTTTCAAATTTTTCCGAATACCTTTCTTAACTATTATGTGTATAAAGTTGTTAATATAATTATATTATTATATATGTGACTAACGATGTTCTCCCCAAGATTGAGTTATATGGCTCTTTTACCCAGAGCCTACAAATTAGAATAGACATCGGTATGTTTTAATTTCTGTAGTTTTCTCAATTCGTGCCTTTTTACGGTCTCGGCGCCTGAAACTCTTGACTAATTGTATATTAGTAAAACAAATGCACGGTCGCGACCCAAAAAAATATCAGAGGCAATAATTCTCTCTGCGCTTTTCTGACATCTCACAACTAAAACACTGAAAACGCATTCGACGAGGAGTCCAGGCGGTTCGATGATTTATGAAGGTCGGCATAAAAAAATTATGGGACACTGTCGTACATTCATAATATTATTATTTTTAGTATAAACATGAAATGAATAAGTCAGAAAAAGCGATTAAAGCAACTTGTTCTAGGAGCTTTATTTGTTTATAGAGATAGTGTTCATCATTTGAGTTTTTTATTTTATTTTCAGCATGTTTACAAAGTGCAGGCCGAGACCGTGTCTCCTACAGCCCTCTTGAACACGCCGATTCCGCATCAATGAGAATCACAGACTCACCACTTTCGGAAAATCACGAAAAAAATACCAACACCGATGTCACTTCAGAAAATAATAATATATCCAAAGCCAAAAACAAGGTAGCAAACTTATAAATCGTCTAATCAAAATACATAGTTTCTTCCAATTACCTATGTTTTATACTTTTTTAGCAACCCTTGCCGGTTCATGAAAAACTCCAAAATGTTGGCGCTGTTTTAGAAATGAAAGCTTTGTGGGATGAATTTAACGAATTGGGAACAGAAATGATTGTTACCAAAGCAGGACGTAGAATGTTTCCAACATTCCAATGTCGATTATACGGTATGGATCCTCAAGTCGACTATATGTTAATGATGGATTTTGTTCCTGTAGATGATAAACGCTATCGCTACGCCTTCCATAGGTAAAACAAACTGTTAAAATAATTGATATATTAAATAGTTCTTAATGCGTTATATATTTTAAAATTAGTTCGAGTTGGATGGTGGCAGGTAAGGCGGATCCAATATCACCTCCCAGAATACATTTGCATCCAGATTCACCAGCACCAGGAGCTCAATGGATGAAGCAAGTTGTTTCCTTCGATAAATTAAAATTGACCAACAATCAACTGGATGATAATGGACATGTACGTGTATCAAATTTTAAACGTTCTATTTCTGTTTGAATAGAAAATAATAATAATGAATTTTAATTACAATTGGTTATTTAATTTTCAGATAATTCTGAATTCAATGCATCGATATCAACCAAGATTTCACGTGTTATACATGCCTCCACGATCGAACAGATCTGGTGTCTCCAACGAACCAAAAACCACAGAAAACTATAAAACATTCGTATTTCCAGAAACATGTTTCACTGCAGTTACAGCATACCAAAATCATAGGGTAAGATATTTTATTTAAATTTTGCATGTTCATAGATCCAATCATTTCTGATATATCAATTAATATTTGGTACAATCGCATTCTGCTTAAATAGATGCAATTATAATAAATTACGTTATTGGTTATTAAAGTTTTATTTTTTTGTATTTTAGATAACTCAATTAAAAATAGCAAGCAACCCATTTGCGAAAGGTTTTCGAGATTGCGATTCAGATGAGTGGTAAGTTCACATTTATTATTAGTCCAATATTCATTAAAAGTATTTTTAATAACAAATGTATATAAAAATAGCATTTTATGATTTTTCACTAGTCTGTGCTACCACAAATAAACTAATTTAATTTACCCAAATGAGCACTAACGAGTAGAACCTCATATTTACTCTTCTGGCATTTTGATGAAACTTTGGATGGTGATAAGGTTAATAAGTAATTTTTAAAATTAAACCAATTCTCCAAGGCTTGACAAGGGATTCATTCAGTCTATCAACTCTATCACCATGCAAAGTTCCATCAAAGTTCCAGTTCGACAGTAGCCAAAATAACTTTCAATTACAAAAATCCAGCAATAATTTAGCTCGACGCATTTTATAGGTAAAAATATATTTCTAATAATTTTGTTCCCGTACAATATACTATCTTGAATTAAATTAAAACCCATATCAATCACAAAAAGGCGCCATAAGTACGAAATAATACGTAACGCGTCCGTCACATAAATTTCGACGAAGTTCGAGCGTTAAATTGCCTCACACATCATTCCGCGGTCTTCAATCTTCAATCTTTCTTTGCCGTCGGATAGACACTAAACCAGTGGTTGACAACCGAGAGAAAAATTGGGGAAAAATATATAAACTTCAGTTTTAGTTCCACTTTACAGAATATTAAATAAAATATGTATAGATAATATCGCTGATATAGAAGCAAAAATGTAATTGATCAATTTTGGGTAGGCACAAGATAGAAGTCGATTTTTTGGGCAAGCCAGAAATTAGGCCAAAAACAGTAAAACACCCCAGTAAACCACAAAACGTAATGAAAACGTTAATAGAACGTAACAGATTATACGTAAAACATAACGGTTACGTAACCTAAGAGGCACACAGACGTATCTATTTCCGCCTCAAAAACGTAACGGCCTGTTTAGTTACGCGAAAACATAACGGTTTCGTTTTTGTAACGTTTCCAAATTGCGCGAAAACGTAACGGTTTCGTTTTTGTTAGGTTTCTAAATTACTAAATTAACGTGTAGGTGTCTTTGATGTAACTTAAAAATTTAATAAAATTTCCTGTAAATATAGAAACCATTTTTTATATTAATTTTATTTCATATTATAATTAAGAATTTACAAAATTTACATAACATATACTTAAAATTACAAAACTACAGAATATAAATTTGGATTTTAAAAATTTGATTAATCTAAAACAAAAAATAACAATTCTAACAAATTTCTATTTAACAGGATGGAATTAAATGTTTTATTTTGATTATAAAATTTTAACCATTGAAAATAAGTCTTGTGTAAAATTCTTGGCAACCTTTGTTTATCAAATTGAAACCATTTCACTGCTTTCTGTTTGTAAATGTATCTAAAACAGAACCAAACAGGTTAGAAACAATTTCTACAAATTGTTTATTGATAATATTGATTTAAATTTTTTGTAACATTACCTCTAAAAATATTCATTATTTTCAAGTTATTGACAGCTAGGCAGTCCTTTCAACAATACCAAAAACATATTAATTCTTCATCGAATTACACTTTAGACAATAAAGAAGATTTTAGTCTCTGAATTTTTAAATATATTTTTGCTGAAGTAAAAACAATAGAAGGTTATGATTTGGAAATATTGTGATTATTATTATAAATTGTAACAATACTTCTAATTACCTCTACTTACTTTCATTATTTATTAAGAACAAAGTGCAGCTAATTCCTTTATGAACGTATTGCTCAAATATTGTCTTAATTGTTTCTTGTCAGTTCAGCCAAATTTCATCCACCGACTTTTAAATCATATTTTTGCTAAAACTAAATCATAAGAAATTAATACTAAATCATCTAATCATCTCTATCATAATGAGGTATACCAATTCCATGACACATGACACGAGTGTCATCATTTAATGCTGTAAAAAATTTTATTCTTCTTCAAATCATTTTTTCGTGATGATGGTAGATTATTATTTTATATTCTAACTTTGCATTCATATTCTTTATTTGAGCTCTTTATTCATATCTTTATTATGTTCTGAGTCATTATATTTCTTCAATTGAAAACCATTGTATTAGTTTTTGCTCCTGTTTAGCCGAACTATATTATTGTTACTGAAGGGGCTACAAATATTAAATTTGTATCTGTATATCTCATTTTTACTAACCTTTTGACTCAACACTGCAATAATCATTGAGGTTATGATTTGTATAATAGAATTTAATTATTATTTGATAAACATACATTTGATGAAAACATCTACAAATAACAAAATACGCGAATAGAATTTCCATTAAGGTCCAACTATATACTGAAAAAAAAAAATCATTATTATAATAATATATAAATTAAAATAATTTACACATGTTTTATATTTATACTTACCTTGATCGACTCCATTTTAAACATTTTAACTGCACACTGCATAACTAATACGTTCTACATTAATCATATAAAACATTAATCATATAAATAATGATTAAATAAATGCTTCAAAAGAATGAAATAATTTGCTTGTCAAAAGATCTTCAATATGAAGCGTCCATTAGTCATTAGTCATAGACAGAAAAGTAAAATATATAGAGTCACGAATAACTTTCAATTGTATTTTCGTGCATAGAGTCTCGCATACATAAAAGAGTAGAACACGTAACCTATCTTTTTGACAGTTTTGTGAAACAGCTGTACCACACCGTCCATTTTGTATGTTAAACTTACAAAACACTGTAACTGAACGGTTACGTTATGAAGAAAACCATGCATTAACGTTTAAAGGTTACAATTAAACGTAACATTTACGTTTTATTAACGTAACCATAAAATACATAACAACGTTTCTTCTGTGCTACGTTACTTTAACTTTATGTGACGTTTGTGGTTTACTGGGACTGTACTCTACGTCGAGAGCCACAAAATTGATTCTATATATTCAATATGAGTCACTAATATAAAATATTCAATATTCTTATTTTTCTGGGTTGTCCCTCCCGTCCATCGTCTTCTAGTGAATCTCGCGAGAACTCCTCACGTGTCGAGAAGCGCATTAAATAAACTTATTAACTCATAAATTAGTTAAAAACATCGCTCTACTCGTATTCGTACAACGATTTCATAAAAATATCTCACTCGGCCACGAACACATCAACTCGAATGCGCCATCGCAATAAATCCGTTACTTTTATATACGAATGCAAACATTTGGGAATGATTATCGTCATCTGTTTATATTTACCTATGGAGATCGCGCAAAGTGCCATTGAGTGTTTTCTGGAATACTTTCGATTAAAAATGATTTAGGTTTTTATCTAAACTACTATCATCACTTTAGATAAATGAGTTGATACTAAATATTATATCATAAATGTAAATATAGAGATAGGAGGTTGCTATTGTTGCAGCACGTAGTGAAAGATCATATCAAATCAGAAAGAATCATAAATATTAGCGCAATCAGTCAATCTCTACTATCCCAAATGAATACAAAAATAAATATAAAATTCTGTGAAAATAAATATTAAACCGAACACTTTATAATGATATAATTGATATATCTTGTATAATGCTCGATATATTATATTGCACCTCTATTGCTACCCACAATTGTGGGTTCTGATGATTTAAAATTGTTTCAAATACCGAATTGCAAAAATTTATTATCAAGACTCAACAATAAATAATCAATAAGGAAGATTAACATTGAATAAACTAGTGGGGTGGGTGGCATCGTGCCTTAAGGCAAATTGCTGGAACTTCCCGTACCGTAACGAAATGTTCGAGGAATATTGAATGTTTTCAAATAGATTATTATGATTATTGTAACATTGTCTAATACAAGGGCGAGCAACCTTTTTAAACCACGGGCCAATTTGGTTTTCAAAATTTTATGGCGGGCCGCACGTGATTTATATATATATACTAGCTGACCCGGCGAACGTTTAGTCACAGGAAATATTTTCAGAAAATCATTAGTATTTGAAATGACTAACTAATTCTGAATGTATAAATATGTGGTATATAAATGAAAGAGGTAGCTAACACAAGATACATTGATAATTTACCCACTATAACGCTAAAATACTAACATACATATTTGAAATAGGTTATGCTATGCTTAGCGAAACGAGTGAGATTTCAATAACTCTAATATTAAAATTACTAACTTCAAATAATAAAATTTCAGTTTTCTCCCAAAAACAGTTTCATCTTTAGATTTTAATATTGAATTTCTATTTTTTTGCTAGAATTGCTTCTTCTGCAAGATATTCAAAATTTCAATTAAAAACGTTCACAAAAAAGGCGATAATAGTTAATTGATCGATTACCGAGCTAAATAAAAAATGATTGGGGCACTTAAATGGCTATTATAAAATAATGAAAATTTGGAGTCGTATGTAGTTTTCTATTCCGCATTAAAAAAATTAAAATAAAGAAAAATTTTTTTAAAAAATGTTACGTTCGTACAATCCATGATAAAAATAAATTGCCTTTTCTTTTTAAATAAAACTGAAGCTTTTTCATAAACTCAAAAGTGTGAACTAAAATTAAGTCAAAAGATTTATGACTGAGCGCGGAAATAATGTAATTGCAAAATTACAAAATTGGCACGAGAAAAGAACAAATATACATAATTGAAAAAAGTATATATTTTATATAATTACGAGTGTATACTCTAAGTGTTTATAAATATAAATACAAAATAAAAACAAATAATAGTTAAACAGAAAAACTAATTTACTTGAAAGCTTTAATAAGAAATTTGACACTGCTTTTTATATAAAAGCTGATAAATATCAGCCTTTTTTTTCAAATTTTGTTATTTTTTTTTAATACGGAAAATAGCAACACGTATGCAGCTTTGATATGTTTTACTCAGTTTCGATAGGTGGTAATTTTTTATGAATTTCATGGTTGAAATTAACACAGGTCCACTAAAAAAGTTGTCTGGATTGAGTGTGTCACATATATTTTTCGATGTATTTTTAATTTACTTTTACCGCTGAATATAAATCTATAGTCAGAACTGGAACACAAAAAATAAAAAAACATTTAAAAACTGGCACAATCTTCGATCTAGCATTTTTACTGAATGAATGAATTATTATCCCGCGACTTTTCTTTTGTGGACCTGTGTAATTATTCGCACACATTCGTACTTCAAAAAAAATTATCATAATTGGATTGTTTTTTTTTTAAAGCGAAAATTTCTCAAGGCTGACATGAGATTTATAAAAAATTGCGATGTTTACTGAAAAAATACATTTTCTAAATCTGCATTATTTTGCATGGTAAATGGCGAAGAAAACATTCACATGAAACCAGCTGTTTTGTTAGCTTTGAACATTTAGAATCACAATTAAAATTTGTTCTCATTTTCTTTTTCTGAAAATTAAATGTGAAACACAGGATACTGCAAAAGATATTATTCTTTATTATTCTTCATATGGGTTGTATACTCCTTTAAGCATAGCATCACTATATTGAGCTAACGTACTTTGGTATTAAAACGCTCTAAATTGTTAAGAAGTCTTTGAATTTACGATGATTTAAACCTCGCGACAAGCTTTCAATTATTCTTGCAATATTGTTTAACTAATATTTAAATTAATATTTATTTTATCAGGAAATGCTATTTCTGTCAACAACAGTTCTTACCAGTATTTGACAGGCAACAAAATTAGCCGTTACAGCCGTATTTGAGAAAATATCTAGCAAAATAATCTGTAGTTGAGAAATGCTCGGCGGGCCGCAGAAAAACGTCCGGCGGGCCGCGGGTTGCTCATCCTTGGTCTAATATTTATAAGAATTATATAAACTGAATTGCTGAGTTGAAATTATTTGTTTAAAGTATATTAGAACTATAGTCAGAATTAAAAATAAAATCTGAATTATTATTTTCGATATACAAAAAATTAAAAAAAAAAAAAATGAAACAACATTTTTTTTTCCAAAATCAATTATTTTGTTAAGACAAGCAGAAAGTCTTTATCAATAGGAATCGAATGTTTTTTAAACCATTCAAATCGGTTGATCCGTACGCCCGGAAACGTGGTCGAAAATTTGTACCCATACATACATACACACACACACATCCATTTTTTCTGAAGTATGCCAAAATGTTCAGAAACCTTCAAAACGTCGAGAAATGTAAAAATTTTCAATTCCGATTTTTGGCCCATTACAATAACTTATCCTACGGGCAGTTAATAAATTGTGGATAATGATATTTATCATTAAATAAATTCTTTGGCTATCAATTTTGTATTTGAATACATATTAACCCTTTCAACTCAGATGCCGCTAGTGAAAAGGGTTAATTATTAATTTATAATATACTAATAATTAAATTTGAAAAATTAATTGTTGACAAATTTGTTTTTTTTTAGTAGCTCGGAAGTTATGACGCAGCTTCAACTTGGTCAACAAGCGCCAACGCAGAGGCAACGGTCCAAAAATACTCAGAACAAAGGTAAGCCGTAATTATCTATTGAAATGTTTGTCAATTGAGCATTTTTATCATCTTTAACAAACTTAATAAAATATTAAAGATCTACGAACAAAATTTCAAACTTTTATCGGCACAAATTCAAAAGTTGATATTTCTCTATCCGTCGAGTTTTTAGTCATATCAGAAAGTTTTTGTAACTTGCCTTAGGGCGAAATGCTAAGTACACCTTTACAATGTGATAGTAATTTTTTTTTCGGCAAATTTGAATATATTCTAAGGTAACTCTACACAAATGATGAGTTTACGTCCACTTGATCGTCAAATAGTAAGTCCTCTTAAAAAATTAGACCCCTTAACGTTTTAATTCCAATTCATTGATTCCATACTAAAGTTCATTTAAGAAACGCCTAAAATTTCTTCCATGTTCGAGCCACGTGCGCAGGCCATCTTGTTTACCTGTTCCCGGCGAGGTTGCCTTCTGATTGGTATAAATTATAGGTAGAAGACCGTCTGAAGCCAATACCTTAGCTCGGCGTATAAATATTTACAGTTTATGCGACGGCCAGAACCATCGTAAAAATGTCAGGTGGCGAGTGATCTCTCCTTTGAAGACGCATCGGGTTTAATATTACGGCCGCTTAATGTCTGAGTTCAGTAGAATCTTTTTATTTTATTTACCCCGGACGTTTTTGAAATGCGATTGGCTTGGAAATGCTTTGGGTACTAATTAGGGAATTATATTTAATTAAGGTTCAGTACGAATATAAGTTTGGTTAAACAAAGACAAATTTTGATACTATACATAGTACATATCCAGAACCAATCAAATCCTTAAGAATTGAGATTCAGCTAAGGCAAAATGTTTATTTTGTGTATCGAATAGTTTTTAAATATTTGAAATCGGTCCGGTCGTTTTTGAGAAAACGTCGAAGAAATATCACATTGACTTACACACACATACTTTTTTCAAATTTGGTCTCATTCTATTCAGAATGACTTGAAACGCCGAACAAACATAAAATTAGCAAATAAGATTTTTTTTCGTGATAAACTTCTCGTTGAGTTTTTTTAATTTATATAAAATAACATAATAGTATGTATATATCTACTTTATTGTTGGTTTATAGTAATCGCATTCCTGTAACATTTCTCACTTCAATTAAGAATCTGTTCGTTATAAATATACTTTCAAAGTGTTCTTACAAATATTTTTTCTGCCCTAGATGTTTGTGTATTCTGCCATTCAAGCGGGATCGCTTTTAATACAAACTCTCTCAAAGTGAAAGCCTATTTTGTCTAAAGATAAATACATATAAACAAATGGACGAGCAGATTTTTTGTATTCTCTCGTTAAATAAATATATTTTAAAGAAGATTGAGCCGAACTTCGTGAATTTACCACTTATCGTCGATTCTTTGAACAGTGTGTGTTTTTTGTATAAACGGGTGTTGATTCTGATTTGGACGTTGATGAATCGCCTAAAACTGAACAGCTGGACCGTCTCCTACTTGGATACGTTTGTTTTAATTCCTCGACTATACAAACTAATGGATAAACGCAATCAAGACCTAGCTGTTAATCACTTTTAAAATATTTTTCTATGAATTTATTGTCGAAAATACCATGGATAATGAAAATCGATAAACAAATCAATATTCAGCATCAATACATAAATGCTGTACAATCGTTGAGATCAATACAGGGTTACAACAATTCTTAATAAATATTTTTCATTTAATCAAATATCTAGTAAATTTAAAAGTATGACTTTAGTTGTGACATCTGTTTTTTAATTTAATATTTCTTTCAGATGATAGCAGTCCACATCACACACCCATAGATTCAGCCTCGACTCCTCCTACACTGCAACAATTATCACCAGTGACATCAATCGACCTCAAATATCAACAACAGCACCCCCAGACATCTTCACTTACATCTTTTACCAGTCCGCAACATCAAACTCCTTCTGCTCTTGGAAGTCCATATGCAGGAGATCTTTGCAGCTATGGACCGATTCATTCATCCCATCATCATCTCACAAGTCCATATTCTACAAGTCCTTATGACAAATATTCAAGGACGAGTCCAGGGTCGATGCAACCTCCTGGTGTTTATCCTGCGAGCAGACCTTATAGTATGACCCAACAACCGACTGCTGCCTCGCCTTACCATCAGGGATTTTATGGTCAGGTCACCAGGGCAACTCTTGGTGGATATGTACACGACTATGCTCCGAGATAACGAGAAAAAGATGAAATAAATAACATGTGGTTTTATACTTATATTAAATTATTACTGAAAATCTTAAAGTTTTTTGAGGCTATTCAAATTTGTCCGTTGTAAGTAATTTTTTGAAACTACGATAAATGTAAGAATTAAATTGAATTAACTTTCAATTGCGAATTTAATAGAAATAAGTTGTAAAGTATATAATTTATTATAAATCAAATAAGTGATACTTATATATGCCAAATATGTATTGCATTACCCGTGCTATCTATGTGTTCACAATATGTACATAAGAATATTAAATGTAAGTTTATGCCAATAAGCCAAATATAATGTGCCTAAAATGTGAATTAAGAATAAGTAATATTAATTGAATAATCATATTTTACCAAAGCTTGTAAATAATATATCATAAATATTGTAACAATTTATAGAGAAAAAATTTGAATAATAGAAATATAATTTGAAATCACCGTACAAATTCAAAATTATTATGTAAGAATAGGTCAGATGTAAGGATTATATATAAATTTGTCCTCAAATATATTTTCGTACTTAATTCTATATATCAAGTATCAGTAAATAATTTATAGTATATTTAATAATGTAAAGTATATTGTTCTCCAAATAACTATTTTAAGCTAATAAACTTTTTGATATTGCATATTTGTGTTTTTATGGAATTTATTTACAGTAAATGTTTTCACTAATGTTTAGTTTTCTTATACACGTCATACAGTTACTTCACAGAAGCCTTAAATAATATACTAGATACTTGAACAATTATAGAGGTAGATAGACCAAAATACGAAGCAATGTGGACCAAATAATTAAAATATTTCTGATCATGAGACTCTGCGCAAGACTCGTTCGATCCATCCACCCAGAAGACCTCTGGTGTCTTTACCACCAAGTCATTAGTGTTCTATAATAGTTATAACGTTTTTTAAAAAAGGTAATGAATTTTAAAGATGACGAATTTCGTATCTTGTTACATTTTAAATAATGAGCGCACATATAATAGTCATTAGTAGTTCGTTATATCATTCGACCGCCTTCGCGCTTGTGTGGCCGCTGACAGACGTGCTGCCGAAGAACACGTGTCAAGGGAGTGATTGACAAGTTCACTTATGCGGATACACTTCACGCTAATTAGAGACACGGAATCGCCCGAATCGAAAGGTAAAGGACACATATTTGCCAAATAAATGCAAATAAAATTACGAATGTCTAAGGTATTTTAATTTGGTAAATCAGATAATAATAAATCAAAGGTAAAAAAGGGATTTTATTGACGAGAAAATTAGGTTTTCTAGAAACACGATATAAAAGAACTCTACTTAATTCTGATCTGTAAGGTAAAGAAAGGGGCTCTACTGACGAGCTAACTTGGATCTGATCTAGAAAACAAATCTTAAACATAATTTAGAAATCTTAAAGATAAAAAAGAAACTCTACTTAATTTTAATCCAGAATATTAACTTTACTGGCGAGAAAACTTTAATTTCAAACGAGAAGTTTGAAAAGAGACTCTACTGATAGCTATAAAACAAATATGCAAGATAAAAAATGCTTAAAAATTATACCATTTTTTTATATATATTTTTAACAGCAATCAGAACCTTACGTCCTATGACCTGTTGGGCTGAAACTTCTCCTTACTTCGTATTTTTTTAGATGGTAACCCAATGGTTATTACATCCATATTTGATGATTTTTGTTATTAGAATTAATCTAATAGGGCTGACTTTTTATTGGTGCAGCAATGCCGGGCAAGGGCTATTTTCACTTAGAAACATATTGCTATCTATATTTCCAAGTGAAAATCGTTGTCACTGCTGCCTGACAACAAGCTGCTCGAAGTGGATATCGAACCCGGAACCTCTGATTCAGGTTCCGTCGCTCTTTACCGCTTACCTACGGGCGAGCCCCAATGATAGCATTGCGTTAAATTTTATAACATAGACACTTACAGTTCTAAATTAGAAATTATATTTTTTATTGCATACTAAATCAGTGTTTCCCAAAAATTTTAGTTAATATGAACCCCCAGGGGTCTATGACACCATCCATGTCACCGTAAAAAAATCTGGCTCCAATCAAAAACCCATAACAAATATGCAGGATAAAGATGCATGAAAATGATAGCATTGTGTTAAATTTTATAACAGATATTTAAAGTTAAAAGTTACAAAATATTTTGTTGATTACTTACTAAATCAGTGATTTTTAAAGGTGTCAATATGGACCCCCGAAAAAAAATTCTGGGTCACAAAATGAAAATGGGGGTTCACGATAGTAAATCACAATACACCAAGTTAATATCATTTTACTCATATTATACAATGTAATATTTATAAAAAGAGCTGGGTAAATAAAAATATTAATTTTTTAAATAAAAATTAAATTATAACACAAGTAAGCATTTCGTTAAGTTTGTAAAGACCCAATTTGCTGACTCTTGAGGCTTGGCTGTTATTTTTTGCGACAGTCATAGTATTTTCCGATACTAAAGATAAAAAACGATTTAATAATTGTAAAATAGTGATCTCCTAACAAAAAATAGATGTAGACCGGACATCATTAGCCGGAAGATGTAAGATGAAACTTTACCAAATTGTTGCCAAATGTTTATAACTAAACATTTACTTATCGCTTTTTTTATTTTTTATTATTGATTTAAAATCAATTATTAATGTACACAAGTACCATGCATTATTTCATGCAAATATTTATTAAAAAAATTTAGTTCAATTGAAAATTTATAAATAAAAATGAAAGTCCATGGCAAAGTCCAAGTGTCTATGACACAAAAGTTTGAAATCTATGTACTTAAGCAAATTTCTGAAGTAATTTTTTACCAATCCTATAACTGCATTACCGATTACCTATTATTATCCTACTAGACAAATTATTTGCTGATTCCACTTCTAGACCAGACTAAATAAATTTCATCCCTATATGACACCGTGTGGCGTCGTTAAAAATATCGAAAATGTCCCTCTGTTCATAAGTGCCAATGATTTTTTCATCTGCATCTGCATTAGGATCAGCTCATATCTCTTGACATTTTGGATTTATGACCTCATACAGACCACCCTTGAAATAAAAACTTTCGAGTACAAGAATTTTCAAAAATATGCCCCTATATGGAAATAGCCTTTCCTTAGCCTTCAACGTAAAAATAGAGATAGGCAATTATTGTTTAGGTTTATCACTAATCATAGTTTCACTAGTTACATTATTTAGAGAATAAACTAATAAATATAAAAAAACAAATAATGTATTGTAATAAAATGATATACTTAGATCAACCCGATGGATCCTAAATTAAAAATTAATTCATGGCCTAATTCAACATTTCATAAATGCGCAATTAAATTAATATTTCAAATTTATTTTTATAAAGGGATGATTGTATCCATGTGAAATAATCATCATCATAAAAAAAAACTATAGGTACACCATAGCTGTGACGTTTTTAGAGATCTCGTTAAAAATCTATTAGTATTTTGTACCATATGCCTTTGATTTATGAGTTTTTTTTTAATGCGATTTTTAACTATATTGGAAATATTTCAAAGCAAAAATCATACCAGTTGGAAATTGAAATATCAATCTGAATTTTACAAATGAATCTATTTATTTAATAAAAAAAAGAATTGAAGTTTGGAACATTAATAAAAATCAATTAGTATAAGAACTAGTTTTATGCTTATACAAATATTAATATGCATTTATGTATTTTACAAAACAACTAAAAGTTGTAATGATAATTACTGCTGCAACATATTTACTGTTGATGCTGATATTCATTTGCCTTTTTCTTTTATATATTTTCAAGAATAAGTGTTGCATATGTTCTCAATAATGATAATTGCATAGTTGTATTAGATATAAGTATATGTATTCAAATTAATTAATAATTAGTTCGAATTACACAATTACTATTAATTAATACACTATACAACTCATACAAGTTCTTGTTTATATATATCCTTTGTTGGGTATTAATAAAAAACGTGTGTTATTTATTGCTATTAGTTAATCATTGCATAAAATCCTTGTTCATACTAAATTCCGAATGCAACACCCGATAATTAATGAAAATCAATTAATAATCCCATATTTCAATTTGTCGCCTTATAAATAACGCAGAGCAGTTCCCGACACATTTGAAATATGTATGTCGAGAAGATCCATATAGTCAAATGTTGAAAAAAAAAACTGTTTCTCGAGTTTGCCTCGGTTGTTTCAGTTCTAGTTCTAAGATCCATAAAAAAGAGAAAATATAAATAGATTTTATATTTTTGTCACACGTTCCTGTAATCAACAGGTATCAGTCAGCTTTTAATAGTAATTTCTACATTCTTGGAATCTGCTATTAAAATTAATATGCAGGAAAATTTAAACATGTAATTCTATTATTAAATCATTATGCCTAGGGAAGTTGAGAGCATATTGTAACAGGGGTAACTAGGACTGTGACGTCACTTGCTGAGCGAACGTTGCCGACAATCAGCTAATGATTTCAACTAATATTTTAATACGCTAGATCTTGGTTGGCAACTATTTTAATCCTAATGCATATTTTTATTATTTATCCATTTCTAATATTATCATTTTACATTTATTATCTATTTATCGAAGGCGTTTTGTTTTTACGATTTTTGGCGAATGTGGGTGGTAAAAATTTGTAATTCGATTCCGGGTACGGTACGGAAGACCTTTTCAAACAAATATTTTTCAAATGCAAATGATTAACGAGCGGATCCACTCAGCCGGTATCCCGCAGAGCTCTGATTGTTTGTACTAAAATGATATATTTGTGTTCGAAATATAAACATACACATTCAAATTGTGTTAGTTTAATGTTAATAAATTTATCCTTATGTATTTAGCTTTTCGAATCATTTCCGATAGCCATATTTCACAAATCTGTGGCAGAAATAAATTTTCAAGTTTTGTTTATAATGTTAGCAAAAGAATTCATATTACAATAAATTAATAAAAATATTTAGAATGCTTGCATAATACAATAAAATTAAATATTTTCTCGAGCTATTTAGTTTAAAGTTGTGTGTCTATTTTAGTTGCGATTTGCAGCACCGTCTTCAGTTTTTATTGCATTACCAGGGATAATAAAGTGTGCATTTTATTGTTTATCTTGGAAACTTGATGTAATGTTTCCATTGAAACCATTTAGAAACGTGCCAAAAACTATATGAACTTAACTGCCCGAAACTTATGAATTTAATATTATCCAATATAAATAAAAGCTCACAACTGAAATGGTTACGTTGATGTCGAATCAGAACTACTAAACTCTTGTGATGAAATTTAATGCCACTAATGTGTTTCTAATTTTGATTTCAATTAAATTTTCTTAAATTTTCCGTAAATATTATAACAAGATGATTTCAAATAACCAATAAATAAAATTGCAAGTAAACCAGAAATTTCACATTAAGATAAAATTTAACTAGTTGGTTTGGTATTTAGCCTTGAGGCAAGTTACATGAACTTCCCGAAATGTGTAAATAATCGACTTAATCAAAAAAATGGGTAAATAATATACTTCATTAATCCTACTTTAAAAAAAACGATAATAATTTTAGCAAACTTTGACGAATTTTTAAAATTAAACTACTTGTCGTTAGGCCGTAATATTACAGTAAGTTCTATAAGACCATGATGTATATCGCCAAAAAAATTTCCATGAAAATCGGCTTAAATTTTTTTTTCAACAGTTAATTACAAGAAAACGGCTCGGTAGATTTTCACCTAAAATTAATCAGTACCATTCCCAACTAATATCTTTCGAACAGTTTTTGATATTTTAAAATCGGTTCGGTAGGATGAGCTTAAATGTCGACGAAAATTTAACACTTTTTTTCAACAGTTAATTACAAGAAAACGGCTCGGTAGATTTTCACCTAAAATTAATCAGTACCATTCCCAACTAATATCTTTCGAACAGTTTTTGATATTTTAAAATCGGTTCGGTAGGATGAGCTTAAATGTCGACGAAAATTTAACACTTTTTTTCAACAGTTAATTACAAGAAAACGGCTCGGTAGATTTTCACCTAAAATTAATCAGTATCATTCCCAACTAATATCTTTCGAACAGTTTTTGATTTTTTAAAATCGTTCGGTAGGATGAGCTTAAATGTGGACGAAAAGTTTTTTTCAAATTACAAAGAAACGGCTTGGCAGATCGATGCACAAAACTGACAAACGATAGTCCTCACCGAAATACATCAAATGGCTTTTAAATTTCTAAAATCGGTTCAGGCGTTTTTGAGAAAACGTCGATCAAAAGTCTAATTTTGACAAATGCCAAAAAGACCATACTGATTTTTGCAAACTTTGACGAATTTTTAAAGCTGAACCAGTTGTCGTAGGGCCGTAATATTTTAGTATGATCTAGAAGACTATGGTATCTATCGTCAAAAAAATAATCATAAAAATCGTCGAAATTTTTTTTTTAAAAACTTTATTACAAGAAAACGGCCCGGCCGATCTCTACCAAAAACTAATCAGCACGATTCCCAACCAATATCTTTCGAACGGTTTTTGAATTTTCCAAATCGATTCAGAATTGCGGGCTAAAACGTAGACGAAAAATTTTTCACTTTTCTGCCATTTATAAAGAAACGGCTTGGCCGATCGTCGCACAAAACTGACAAACAATAGTTCTCGTCGAGATACATCGAATGGCTTTTAAATTTTTGAAATCGACCCAGCCGTTTTCGAGAAAACGTCGATTTACGACAAAAAATCTGTTTCACATACACACACACACACCACACACACACACACACACACACACACATACTTTTTCCAAATTTGGTCTCATTCGATTCAGAATGGCTTGAAACGTCGAGAAAACATAAAATTAGCGAATCGGGTTTTTTGATGAAAACATAAACTTCTCCTTCGGGAAGTTAATACTATGATAATGGTTCAAATTTTTATTGAGATGAATATGTTCTAATAAGATTATTTCACATATTATCTATATAGTTAACAATAAAAAATTCGATTCAATAAAATGAATCTATACACCCATAAAAACCAAGTAACATTGGCATGGACATTTAATCTTCATCATATATTTTTCACTTTTCCACTTGTTACTTCAACATATTAATCTGGACCATAATGTGTCTCATTATTTGTTTAACATATAAATGAGATAAAAGAAATCTTGAGCATGTGGTTTAAATACCATTTCAAAATGCTTTGACATTTTCAAGTGTGACCTTAAATTAATAATTATAGTACCCCATGCGCACATAGACCTCACCCAATGGAAATTCTAGTCTAGCCACTTAATAATGGATAAAATATTAAAAAGCATCGTAAATTTAAAACAAGGCATAAATAAAATTGGAAATTTAAATAATTCATATTGGTATAGTGAATTTTATTTGATATCTGTATTAAAATCCAATGTAAATGGCTAGTAGTTCTTATTAATATAATAATAAAAACAGGTGCAAGGAAATAATTTTCTGGAGTAGTCAACCACCAAGTTGAATCAAATAAAAAACAAATGCTATTCGTGAGGAACTGTAACAATTAAGATAAAAATTAAGATATCACACGGCTTCAATTACCCATGTCATATTTTAAGTTGTGAGCTATCAATATTTGGATGCCCAACTAAATATTTAAATATTTAGTTGGTGTTTAGAAGAATCATTGAAATACTTGAGATATTATCATCACTAATGACATGTAAAGAGACACTGTGTGATAATATTTCAATCCAAACCATGAGAACATAAACAACATTTAAAAAACATTCAAACAACAAGCCCATTCCAAATCAAAGTAACATCTCTTAAAGACTTATGAAGACTTCTGGAATTCTGTTCAGAATTTAAAAGCCACACGTATTTTATTTGTTCCTACCATAATTTAAATTTTTTTAATTTTTTACACTAATAAATACCATAATTTGTATATATATTATGTACTGGCAAAACTGTTAATGTTAATATCTATTACAGATGTTTTCAGAAGCAATTATTCATGTAATATGAGAAACCAGTCTTTTGATGTTGTGACAGATCACGACATATTTCTTTTGAAATTCTTTTCCAACTTAATCCTGAGAATTTCAAACAAAATCACAAAAGTGATAAATCCAAAAAATAAATTACAATCGCGATACAAATGGTGCCATTTACCTTTGTCAATTTGCCAAGACATATGTAAAAATTAAAGGAAAGATAATCCGTCATAAATATCGTTATTATTTTGGCTTGTTGAGACCATCGTGGCGTAATTCCGCGTTTGATACCAACCTTGGTCAGATCGATATCAAGCAGTATAATATCAAACTGAAAATTATAGAACTCACAAATAATCTCAAGTAAAAATCATATAAATACGCCAAAACTTTTAAATATACATATCTAATATATGAAGACTACACACAAAATTGAGTGGTTGACCGCTGGGTTGCCCTCTCGAGCAAAATACTAGATTAAAATGTACTATAGCAAGATATGTAAAACTTATTTAAAATAAAAAATATTATTATTCCAGTAAATTATTTAATAATTATTTATCATTTATTTTTATCCTTTCTTAGCAAATGTGACGATGTGACGTTCGTGTTGAAATATTACTTCCTTTCAATGTGCAAATACGCAGCAAAATCTAAATATTTATACCAAACAAGACTTGTAGTTTATATTTTTAGTATTCTTAGTAATGTATATAAAAATCATAAGTTTTTTTCATTAAAATTTGTACTGAATGAAATTTTTGCGGTTTATATAATGATCTAAATAGAGGAGTTTTAGATACATAAATACAGCAGGTTGTAAAAATTTTAAATGATATGAAATTAGTTTAAGCAAAATCATTTATTAAAAAAATATTGGGGGGCTCTTGATAGTAATTTTTTTAGAAATAATTAAGATAAAAGCAAATTGCTACCTCAGGGTGCTCTTGATAGCAAAACGTATAACTATAAAATGAAACCTAAAGAAAATGTGACTATTAAAAGACAAAAATATGGAATAAAATGAATAATATGTAATATTAAAATAAAAACTTTTATACAGAATAAATATTAAATAAAAAAATACACAGGAGTATCATGGAAATACACAGAGTAAACATAAAAATATGTTATTATCTATAAAAAACTAAATAATTTTATTTTTTATTATTTAATTAATATTGCAGGACTGCAGGACAAAACAATTTAATAGATTTCGTTTGAAATAAATAAGGATTAAAATTATAATAAAATACAGCAAAATTAGCATAGTTTTAACAATTAACCATGAAATTCTTATCGACTTTCTTCAAACGGCATTTAAATCTCTGAAATCGGTGCAGCCGTTTTGGAGAAAAATTAGACGAAAGACCAAATTATGGCACACATGCACATTTTCAAAATTTGGAGGCAAACGATTCAGAATAACCGAAAGGTGGAGAAAACATAAAATTAGCAATTCGGATTTTCTGACAGAAACAGAAACTCCTGTCCGGGACGGTCAAAACTCTAATCATCTGACTCGTCTTAGAAGCTGATAAAAATATTTTTTATTATATTTGTTTTCTCAGATAGAAATTTGAATATATTTTAGCTAAAAGCGTATATTTATATTCCTTGCTATGAAGTATGAAAAATACCACGAACCAAAGGGTAACTTATTTACACGTATATACAAATCTGTCGGCGCTTCATACATTTTCCTCCATCATCTGGAGGCATTGAGTTTGGTCGATTTTATGAGCAACCCATTTTGGACTGACTTCTCCTTTTA
>NW_020537646.1:7020642-7084890 GCF_003426905.1 Ctenocephalides felis | reverse complement strand
TCAATTAGTAATGATTAAGAGAAGGGGTGATTAGTTTTTGGCAAAGGCAGGTCTAGCGGTTTCGGAGATACAGAGCTAAATGTGCAAAAAATGGCAGTTTTTGAGAGAACTAAGCGTCCGATTTGAATGATTCAAAGAACTTTCTCCTTATTTCAACAAAATAATTGCTTTTGGAAAACAAAAATTTTCTTCCAAAACTATTTCTTTTTTCAATTTTTTTTAAAAAAAAATTTTTTTTTTGTATATTGAAAATTATTGAGATATTAATTTTAATTTGTACTAAAGATCTAATATACTTTAAACAAATAATTTCAACTTTGCAAATCAGTTTATATAATTCTTATAAATATTAGACAATGTTACAATATTTATAATAATCTATCTGTAAACATTTAATATTCCTGGATCATTTCTTTACGGTACGGGAAGTTCCAGCAATTTGACTTAAAGCACGATGCCATAAACCCCACATTTCAACAATTCAACTAATTAGTGTGAAATATATATTTTATGGGTATAACATTGACGTCAGATAAAAAATAAGTCATTTAAAAGAATTTTAATATATAAATTTAATGATAATAAAAATGCAATAATTATGTATATATACAAAATAGCAATAAAAATAAAATTATAATTTCATGTTGACGTTTCGTAATCATTTACGTTCCATCTTTCATGACAAAAACATAATTTTGGTAATAAAAAATAATAAAATTAAATATTAATTATAAATTAATAGATTATATAAAGAAATTTTGTTTTTATTTTGATATTTCTTTAATAATCATTTCTATATTTATATTTTTCCAAATATTACTTTTATTGTTTATTTTTAATCAAGAGCATGTTTTTGACAGCTGTCATATAGATGGAACGCATATGGTTCCAAAACGTTACAAAATAATGATTGTAATAATGTTTTTTACTACATATAAATATTTTATCAAATATTATTTTATTTATCTCGTATTAATTTTTCTTGATATATTTTTGTTTTGAATGGATAGCTGGCATGATTCATTAATATTTCTTTGATAACGATACTTTTACTACACAAGTCGCATCTATTTTGGTCTTGCCTTGAGGTAGGCAAATACAAGACGAGTCGAAGACGTAAATTGGACGTGTGTGTCTACTGTTCAAATTAACATTATTAATTATTTTTTATTTGATATAGACGAGGAGTCGGGCATAAATGATAAACACAGGATAATACATTTGATTAGATCAATATTGCATATAACCTTTCTCATCTGTACCCTACAATGTAAAGCATCAACTTTGATCCTTCTTGGAAACCTATCATTTCTCTCAAATGCGTTATTGTAATATGAAATTATAAATTCTTCCAAATTTTACTTTTCTTTGAAAAAAAAAATCTTGAAAATTCTGAACTTTTTTTCAAAGCAATCGAACTGCTTTAACTGCAGACGAAATATCGAAGCGCGTAAGCGCCCCGTCGCCGTCTAACGGATCAACATTGGTACGGAATCGATAGGCATGTAAACAAAATTTATACTTATTGTTAAAATCTCTATAAAATATCTGATAATTTGATGTGCATATGTCTAATGATCATTTTTGACCGCCAAATGGCATTTTTTTTACTTTTTTTACTAGATCTTCGAAACCGCTAGACCTGCCTTCATGAAAATTTGATTAATTCTTCATCTTGTCAATACAAGTAAAATGTTTTTTGAATTATTCAAATCGGACGCTCCGTTACCGGACTGAGTTACCCTTTGTGGCACTTTTTGCCCCGTATCTTCGGGGCCTTCGCCAAAAACTAATCAGCACGTATCCTTATCAAGAGCAATCGAATGTTTTTTTGAATAATTGAAATCGGTTGAACCGTGTTCCCGAAATCGTCGACAAAAATTTGTATCCGCACACACACACACACATACATCCATTTTTTCTAAGGTATGCCAAAATGTTCAGAAACCTCTGAAACGTAAAGGTATATAAAAATTTTCATTTTCAATTTTTTTACGATTACTATAACTTACCCTACAGGAAGTTAATAATATTAATAAGTAGTTTAATTAATTTAATTCAACTCTATTTTTGAGTTTTAATATAAATGTTTCAAATATTTTATAAACAGGGGTCTCTGTTATAAGAAATTATGAAAAAAAAAATCTAACAATAATTGTATAAAATAAAAATATTTACTTATTTACTCTTATATAATACAATAATAGTATTAATTATTTTTTCAAACAAAAATCATATGGGTCAGTATTTTTTCCAAAATTCCAAATTGGAAATCAAGATGACGAAAAACATCATTTATATCATATATAAATGATTATGCAAAATTTTAATTGGTGGTTAATACACAGATTTATTAAAATTTATGTATTAAAACTCCACTATAATCGTACCATTTATTTTTGTATTTTTTCTATATGAATTATTTATCAAGATTAGGTCAGATATTTTAAACAATGTTGTATGCTATTTAAGAGCCTTGATGTATAAATTATTTTATTGTATTTTTTAATAATATATAACATTACGACTTATATCCAGAATCAGTTCTTATAATAATTTATTTCATTTATACAATATTATTCATTTAATAACATGAGTCCATCCCATGCCATTAAATATATATCAGATTTAATTAATTAAATTAATTTTAATATTTTTTTTGTTATTATTATTGACTTTATAGACAAGTATATTAGCTGTTTTCAATTACAATTATTATTCTGTAAAATTATTATGATATATTTATAATTTCATGTTACTAAATACTACTAGTAAATACATCATCACGTCATAGTTCATTTATGTTATTATTTTTGTATACTTTTTTACTGTTTTTATTTTATTTTATTTTTTTATTTTATTTTATTTATTTATTTATTTATTTATTTTAATTATATTTATTTCTGTATACTTTTTTACTGTTTTTATTTTATTTTATTTTAACTTTTTTCATTTTATATTCAATTAGTTGTATTTTTTGCATTAATTCTTTTTTTGCACATATCAATTTTGTAAATAAGACATTGAAGTCTTGATTAGCAAAAATAAATTATAACAAAAAAAAATGTTACTGGATTTGATTTTATACAGGGCTTCATATGTTTTTATATCTGCCAACAATAGTATAAAATTAGTTGCATCAGAGTTTTTCAATCTTATTATCTCCCTCCATAATTTTAACATTATTGATATTAGATATAAAATATAATATTTAGTAATAAATATCAAAAGAATTATTTATAATCTATTGTGGCCTTTAATTTGACAATCATTATATCAACTATTGCGAAGAAAAATAATTATGCTACAAAAGTCGTTATTAAAATTTTCAGGCATATTTATTTTTGTAAAAAATGCAAACATTTTTTTGATAATTGAAGATAGCCTTATTTTGTAAGTCAATAAACTATAAATTATATGCCACAAAATTTAACCTTAAACATGCTTCGTCATTATTGAACGTCATTTTTAGAAACTGAGATTTCATAATTTCTATATGAAAGATATAATTCTGATAGAAAGAAAAAACAACATCGTATGATAAACTTAAGAACACAGTTAAGGAACTAATTGCTTTCTTTGTGGGGCAGAAATATATAAATACAATAAATTTTCACAGTTTTTAGATTAAAATCAATTTTAAACCGATCAGCTTCAAGTTAATATATCTGGCAACAATGCATACGTTTCGGGTTTATAACTAATTGTCGTAAACTAATAATAAGTTTTATATCTTTATTTGATCATATACTAAATTCAAAACTTTGCAATTTAATGTTAAATTACTGCAATTTTATAAATATTTTATAGGACGTACATTGAATATATGCAAGTCAGTTCTTATCTAGCATCTAGAGAGTTTCTTCAACAAATATAAACTTGTTTTAGAAAATGCATAAAATTTACTTCATAGCTAAAATTGCGATTGTGCAAACTGAAAGTGAAAACACAAGTATTTGCAATATAAATGCAAGCAGACTTTAACGTCTAACACTCAATTATTTGCATAGATGTTAAACCAAGAATTTGTACTATAGTTATTAGCACATTATTACTGTGATATAGTATTGCCATTTTGTTAATTTATTGGCAATTTCAATTATCCATAATTTTCAGTTTCAACAAATTGCGTATATTGAAGTTTATAGACATAAGTCGAAGCACTCGTGGAAAAGAATCTTGAGGAGTTAAACATTGTGGCTATCATATACTCAATTTACTATTTTATATTCATTTTACTACTATTATGAAATTATATTGCTTCTATAGAAATCTATACCGTAACCATTACTTAAATGCATATTGATAGGAAAATATGAAACAATGGGACTTTGAATAAAAATCACCAACAATTGAATTGTTATGAAAATTATTGGCAAGTGCAAAAATATTGATTTCCATGCATGGATGTTGAACTCTAGCTAAAACTCTAAACGAATTATTGATTGATATAATATAGTGTTGTGCGCAAAATAGTTCACTGCGTTTTATGGAAGATAAAGAGAAGTTCTAATCGTTGAAACACACATTTATTTATTTATATTATATATTTAATATAAATGCTTTAATTTAACTGGTCAAGTGTTAAGGTATTTACTTTAACATCTTACATGAGTTTATGCATGCAAGTAGCTTTTAAAGTGCTAATTTACCATAATGCATTAGTAATATAATCTAAAACTAGAAATACAAGGCAGATTGTCTCCTACTCAATATTAATAATACATTCCACCTAGTCTAGACTTTGCACGTATTTGTAAGCAGGATTCAAACTCATGTCAGACAAAACATTGGTAAACAAACATCAATATAGAAAACTATATCTCTTATTTTATTCATAATTTTTACTAGTATATTTTCAATTTATTTATTGTCGAATTTCAATTTTAATCTTAATTAAATTTTGAATATATTAAACGAAATATAACCTAAACATTATTAACTACCCGTAGGGTAAGTTATAGTAATCGCAAAAAAATCGAAAATGAAAATTTGTATAAATCTTTACGTTTCAGAGGTTTCTGAACATTTTGGCATACCTTAGAAAAAATGGATGTATGCGTGCGTGTGTGTATGTGTGTGTGTGCGTGTGTGAATGTGTGTTCGGATACAAATTTTCTTCGACGATTTCGGGAACACGGATGAAGCGATTTGAATAATTCAAAAAACATTCAATTCGTATTGATAAGGAGACGTGCTGATTAGTTTTTGGCGAAGGCAGGTCTAGCCGTTCAGAAGATATGGGGCAAAAAGTGCCAAAAACGGTAACTCAGTTTTTAAGAGAACGGAGCGTCCGATTTGAATAATTCAAAAGGCAGGTCTAGTGGTTTCGGAGATCTAGTAAAAAAAGTAAAAAAAAAAATGCCATCTGGCGGTTAAAAATGATCATTAGACATAAGCACATCAAGTTATCAGATATTTTATAGAGATTTTAACAATAAGTATAAATTTTGTTTACATTCCTATGGATTCCGTACCAATGCTATCCGTTAGACGGCGGCGCGGCGCTTACGCGCTTTGATATTTCGTCTCTATACAGTTAAAGCAGTACGATTGCTTTGAAAAAAAGTTCAGAATTTCCAAAATATATCAAAATACACTTTACTTCAAAAAGTCTTTTTTTCAAAAAAAAGTAAATTTTTGTCAAAAATTTATAGTTTCTCAAAAATCTAATTTTTCAGAGTAAATGTTTTTCAAAAATGTTGATCTTTACAAAAAAAAAAAATTGGTACGGGAAGTTCCAGCAATTTGCCTTAAGGCAGGATGCCATACACCACTAGTTCCATATATATTAGTAATATAGTAACTTTATTATGATAGTAAATCGAATATATAATAGTAAATCAAATACATAATATTAAACCGAATATATAATAGTAAACACATAATAATACTTATTTTCACGAAGTTGAAAGATTTTTTTTACTAAACAATTAAGATCGTTTTTGTATTATCATCTAATGAATTTTTGTCGACATATCGCCTTGAATGTTTTTTCGACGACCTAAATATTTGTAAATAATATCTTATCTTTTTCCTTTAATTATCAATGACATAAAAATAACATATGAAATATTATACTATATATTTGCTCGTTAATTTCTGACGTTAAGTGCAATTTATGAGCAATGTCAGCTTTTCTTCAGTATATCAAAGTATTAAATGCTAACACATCTTTAGTCATCATAGATTGATAGAAATAATAGTGAATAAAAATATTGCCATAATTAATAAATCTTTAGTAAAAATGGGGATAAAAATATAGAAACATAATTTTACTTTATTTTTCGGTTTCTTTTATTTATTATTTTAAAAATATATTTGAAAAGTAACTGTAGCTCTAATAATTTTAAGTAGTCAACTATTGGTTTAACAAACAGCCGGAAAAGAATTAAAGTAAAACTTGATATCACTACTGCTTGATACCATGTTGTCCAAAACTTAAATAAGAACCTGAGACTTCGTGATAACATGCTTACCACAAAGCTCCCTAAAAATACCATTATCAGAAAGAATGTATCATGGCTTGGTGTATTTCTATCTCTAATGTGCTAAAAATAAATTTGCACTTGTTATTGTATATTGCAGTAATGGAAGTCATTAAATGAAGTCTAGTATGCTTTTTAATTTAATATAGATCGATATTATATTGCTTCTCGTATATTATTTTGAAATTGCTGTTTCACGGTCAATATGTCATTAGGTTCAAAGTCTTACGAGTAACTTGAATCGCGAAAATAACACGAGTTTGTTGATAATCTTCAAAAGATTACGTTATTGCTATATCAATATCATACTGATAATTTACACATTTTTTATAATATCATTTATATAACGATTAGCTTTTCGTGGTTCGGTTGTAACAGCTTGGTCTTTCAACCACACCGGACTCTAGTGCCCTTCTCATACAAATAGATATCAAGCAGTAGTGATACCAGTTTTCACGTGAAATAATTAAAAAATAAATTACTTTTACCAGAAAATTTCTAATAAAATTATACATGTTGGATAAAAAATATGTATAATGATATTTAGAAGAAGAATTTCAAGAATTCCACATTTGACCAACTTGTTATAATTTTTATAATTTATTATAATTCACATTTTTAATTAGGCTTGTAAATTTCAAAATATCAATAACTTTTGACGTCTATTTGATTAGATTTATAGGCAACAAATAATTAATAATTAATTATAAATATATTAATACATCACTATGTGACGTGTTTACACTGGCTGTTACAAGTTTACATTTTGATTATTGCAATAATTAATATATATAAAAAAACAAACAAAAGTTATAGTTACCAATTAAGATTAGATTTCAAATTAATGATGTTTTATGGTTTTTTTTATTGGTTGTTCTGTTTAATCGTTTTAATAAATTGTTTCGAAGGAATGCATTTTATAACCTGACACTAATTTTTATAGACATAATTATGAACAATAATTGCTCAAAGCATTTATTATGTAATGTTGAAAAGTTTTTTGCAAATAATTATTAACAATTTATATTTATTGGTATATCTATTATTCATTTATTTATTGATTTATTAATTTTTTTATTTATAAATCATGATCAATATCACTTTAGGCTGTCCTGAAATTTTTTGCATTATTTTTGAAGTGTCACAAGGGCAACTTCTGGTCTATTAATAAAATATTATAGGCCTATGAGAAGTATTTTTAAAAAATAGCCTGATGGTATATCTAGGTCAGTCACAAGCCAGGTTGTAAATCCATTCTATATTTACTTTATAGATAAAATTAAATTAAATTAATATATTAATTACTTCCGTATTGATTTATTTCCGCAAACTGTAAGAATCTTGGGATATACGTTCACTTGTCGATAAAGATATTGATATATTAATAAATTAAATATTTACCACTGACCTGCTTATCTTATCAATTACAAATTAATTATAAATTGCTGACTAACGTCAGTTTTATCGTTTTATTAATGTTTTTTATTTTGATGACTTGGCTGTTTCAATTATGACTCATAAATTTCATGTTTTTGGTTGATTTTTATTAATAATTATAATAATATTTACAATAGGCAAATACCTCCATTTAATTATGAAAAAACATGAAATTACTAAGTCTAATTTTCTGGCAAAATAATAAACTTTTTCTTCTAAAAATATTAGATATGCCTGTTTGCAGAACTGAGATTCAACTTAGAATTTATAATATTTATTTCTATTACAGATCTCCTTCGCCATGTCATCAATCAACCAAGGAGTATCATTTTGCTTTAGGAATTGAACAAATAATGATATTTTTCATATATAATAAGAAAATAGCAGATGCAAATAGCAAATATTACGCACAATGCAAAGTGATTCCGTGAGCCATTCAATGAGTGGCTGCCTGAGCAACAAACCGACAATAACTATGACAATATCAACTATTGGCGACAACCAAGAAAAGAATGCAAATAAATCACCAGCAGATGAAGGTGAGTGGAAATAAAAATAAATTAAGGAGTAACACCTTTGTAACAGAAGTGAGATGATTTAAACAGAAGTACAGATCAAACGTCCATCAGACATCCAAACCAATAATTGGATCACCAGTTATGAAATCCTATTCTAACTGGTTGATTCTGTATAACATTTGAAAACCTAGTATTTTGTAACTTAAGAACTTTATTTAAGAATGTTTGAGGTTGTTAACACGCTAATTTCATTCATTGTGGGATAAGCCGATGGAAAATAATTATCTGATAAGGACAATTACAGGTTTACTATGCTGGAAGATTTTGTCCAAGATTTTTAGACTATTAACTTTTTAATAATTACTTTATATATGAGTTTTTGAAACTACCACCTGTAGGAAACATGAAGATATCTTATCTAATTGGATCAGATAATAACTGGCTTGACTGACCTAGATACACCAGGCTATTTTTTAAAAATACTTCTCATAGGCCTATAATATTTTATTAATAGACCAGAAGATGTTTCATAAAAATACCAGAAGATGAGTGAACCTGAAGTTGCCCTTGTGACATTTGGATAGAAGCTATAAATCTTGTTGTTTTGATATATAATTACAATATTTTTACATAATAAACGAACTTAGGCAGAACAACAGTTCAGCAGCACTTAAATCTATATCTCTATATACAATAAAAAATTATAAGTTTTGACAAACAAAATTTTTGTGAAATGCAATAAAACGTCATGGTACAATATGAAATTAAATCGATACCACAAATACTTTAAAAATATCACAATCATATTTTAACACATTAGACTCAAACAATGCGTAATTCGCCAAAGCCAAGTTCGTCTCAAGAAATATATAAAAAATTCCTTTCTCCTGTTGATTTAAATTCAATATGTTGTCACAACTTAATGTAATAAGAGTAGAAATAATGATGAATGGCGTTTTCCAAGTTGACATGTAAGAAACTGATATTATACCATGTGTTATTGTTAGCAGTTGCCATCACCAGTACCCAACTGGTGTTGACGAGCTTGTGTGCTGGTGCCATCGCTGGAGCTATCGCTAAAACTGCCATAGCTCCATTGGACAGAACAAAAATTAATTTTCAAATAAGGTAAAATAAAGCTAATAATATACATTTTTTAAATGTATATATATGACAGAATGCACTTGCTTTCAGCAAGGCGCCTTATTCGATGAAATCGGCATGGCGTTTTCTGTGCGACACTTACAAGAACGAAGGCGTTTTGGCACTATGGAGAGGAAATTCGGCAACCATGGCCAGAATAATTCCCTACGCTGCAATACAATTTACGGCACACGAGCAATGGAAACGAGTTTTAAAAGTTGATAAAGTTAAATCTTCAGACAAGTACGTGGTTTTTGTAAATTTAAATAAATTATTCTAAAAAATGCCTTCAATCCAATCTATTAGTTTGTGTAAATAATAATAATTATATTTCTTTTTCAATTTCCTTTTAGAAATGTCAGCACAAAAAGATTTTTGGCAGGATCTTTGGCCGGAATAACATCTCAGTCCTTGACTTATCCCTTAGATCTAGCAAGAGCAAGAATGGCAGTCACGCAGAGAGGCGAATATAGGTAACTAAATTGGACAATACCTTCTTCTTCTTTTTTATTATTAAATTTATTAAATAACACATTTATATATTATTAATTTAAGGACTCTCCGCCAAGTATTTGCAAGAATATGTCGGGAGGAAGGCGCTCACGCACTTTATCGCGGATATTGGGCAACTATTTTGGGTGTCATTCCGTACGCTGGTGTTTCATTTTTTACTTATGACACGTTGAAACATCAATATAAAGGTAAATCTAACAATAAGTGTAAATTGTAAAGAATATGTTAGTGGAAAACTAATATTTTAAAAATACAATTAAAGCACATAAAGCCACTGGCTAGGGCTTTGTCGTTTTGTCTTAACTGCCTGAATAAAATAATAGCTTATAAATCAATATTATCAACTATTAATGTGAATGTTTTTTCTACTTAGCTTATACCCATAGTGATCCATCAGGAATATACAGTCTCTTATTTGGAGCAATAGCTGGTGTACTCGGCCAGACTTCAAGTTACCCATTAGACATTGTCCGAAGAAGAATGCAAACTGCCAGGTTACAAAACGATGGAAAGTATATGTATGTTGCCATCATGCCTACTCTGAAATTGATTCTTAGGTTAGTTAAAAAAAAATCTGTTATTAAAAAACAAACGAATATTTATTGCACATGCAGACTGTTTCTAATAAGATCAGCAGAATATTTTAATTCTAAGCACCATTTTTTGGGGCACTTCGGATATTTAATATATAAGTTAATTTGGATATTTGGGATTCTTTTATATTTAATTATAATGATTGATTACAGAAATGAAGGTTTTAAACATGGATTCTATAAAGGCTTGACTATGAATTGGATAAAAGGTCCAGTAGCCGTTGGTATTAGTTTTGCATCATATGATACTATCAAAGATTTCTTAAGAAACGTTATTCATCTAGATAATCTTAAATTCAGATAGTGAATTTAATAGTGTTAAATAATTTTAGTCGTATTAACCCATTGCCAATATTATTATGTTTTATTGTATATACTGTAAAGTGGAAATATCTCGTATTTTTAAGATTTTGTTGATAAAGAATATATTTTTGAAATTTGTTGAAAAGCAAACTACTTATACCATTTTATAAATGCAATTATTCTGCTTTTAATTGGTCGCGTCTATAAATGAAATATTCTCCATCATTTTACTATGTTGAGTCGCTATTTATATTCTTATTAATTAAGGATGTTGAAATGTTTTAAAGCTATATTGTAAATAATATTAAAAAATGTTATTGTTTTAGTTTGAGACATATAATAAGAATTTTATTTCAATATTTTGTTTATATGAATAAGAAAATAATATATAGACTGATACGGTGCCCTTAGGTTATGTTAATGTACATACATATTGATTGATATTTAAAAAACTAAATTTATGCTATTGTCGAATGCCAAAGTCTAAATTGTGCAATTTTGAAAAAGTTGATTTGTTTATAATAAATGTTATATAAATATTTACTTGAACTATTTGTTTCATTACATCACTATCTTTGTAATAATGTATTTATAATTGGGAAATATTCTGAGAATTCATTACTTTATGTATAATTCCTAATTTTTGTTTTAAAATTTCAGAAAAAGGTTAAAAAATTAACTATCTTACTCTGTAGGTAATCATGGATCCAGTGTTTATTTAGGTGTTGGTTATTTTGTTTAGTGAGTTCAATCATCGTAATACTAAATCATAGCTTAAATTATATTTTATTGCTTTGTGAAGTTTCATCAATCATAACTATTTAAATAGAACATTCTATAACTTACTAACGTATTAACAGTATATAAAAATGAAATTAAAATCATATTACTCAACGAGCAGGCTTTAAATATTCCATTACCTACATGATTAATAATCTAATTTATCATCTCTGTATACTCAAATAATTAAAGTTTCCTATGTGGTTTCCTGCGTATTTCAATAATAAATAAACTAAAATAGTAAATACGTAGTTATAATTAATCGGTATTTTCATTCATAAATCTTTGGCCTTCATCTAAACTCCTCCTACAATCTTAATTGCGGAATTGAATTACTCGTTTTTCTTAAATATATTTATTTGGCAGCGTCTACAATAAGTACATCGGATTAGTAAGCCGATAGTAATTTTCCACAATAAATGATATTTTTAGTAAATCACATTATAAGATTTTTTATCACCAAAGCTATAAATTTGATCCGGTGGTCTTTATGTGTTTAATAAAATATGCAAGTCTTCATATAATTCAATAAACGTTGTATTTATAATTCGATCATTTTAATACCGTAAATACATTTTATTGTTAATAAAAAATGTTTAAAGCGGAAACACATTTTTATTGCCAAAATAAAACGCATTTTCTGTGATCTTTCAACAATTTGATCTGATATATTTTTACAATATGAAAATAAAATTAGTTCGTTTGAAAATTAATCAGTAACATCGATTGTTTTATGTGGTTTTTATGTAGTTTAGTCTACTAGATCTTGACAGAGTTGCTGAACTAAATCTTAATAAATAAAATATATATTATGGTAAACTAGTTTTAGCTTAAGTTATATCTAATAATATAATAATGATATATGTTTTTGGAATGCGCTATTTGTTTTTAGTTTAGACCCACACGGAAAACCAATCTATCACTAATTGTACAGATTTACAAAATCTTATTAGTCATACTTTATTTAATAGTTATATCTAAATGCTTAGAATAAATACAAATAATTATTTCCATTTATTCTTACTGAATACTTAAATATTTAATATAAATTTTGAGTATATTCTTACTCTGGATTTCTGAAGTATAGCTCTGTACAGATCAGAGATATGGACTTTAAGGAAGACTATCAAAAACTATCTGGAGAGTTTTGAAACATAAATTTCAAAAAGTATATTCTTACTCTGGATTTCTGGAGTATAGTTCTGTACAGATCAGAGACATGGACTCTAAGGAAGACTATCAAAAACTACCTGGAGAGTTTTGAAACATAAATTTCAAAAAGAATATTTTACTCTGGATTTCTGGAGTATAGTTCTGTACAGATCAGAGACATGGACTCTAAGGAAGACTATAAAAACTATCTGGAGAGTTTTGAAATATAAATTTCGAAAAGTTTATTCTTACTCTGGATTTCTGGAGTATAGCTCTGTGCAGATCAGAGACATGGACTCTAAGGAAGACTATCAAAAACTATCTGAAGAGTTTTGAAATATAAATTTCAAAAAGTATATTCTTACACTGGATTTCAGGAGTATAGCTCTGTATAGGTCAGAGACATGGACACTAAGGAAGACTATCAAAAACTATCTGGAGAGTTTTGAAATATGAATTTCGAAAAGTATATTCTTACTCTGGATTTCTGGAGTATAGCTCTGTACTGATCAGAGACATGGACTCTAAGGAAGACTATCAAAAACTATCTGAAGAGTTTTGAAATATAAATTTCAAAAAGTATATTCTTACTCTGGATTTCTGGAGTATAGCTCTGTACAGATCAGAGACATGGACTCTAAGAAAGACTATCAAAAACTATCTGGAGAGTTTTGAAACATAAATTTCAAAAAGTATATTCTTACTCTGGATTTCTGGAGTATAGCCTTGTACTGATCAGAGACATGAACTCTAAGGAAGACTATGAAAAACTATCTGGAGAGTTTTGAAATGTGGTGCTGGAGGCGAATGGAGAATGTAAATTGGATAAGCAAGATAACAAATGAAAAAGTCATGAGGAGAGTTGTCAAAGAAAATACTCTTTTTAAATGAAAAGGAAACTGGATGGGACTAATTCTGCAAAAAGAGTGCTAAAATCGAGACGTTGTCGAAGATAAATTAGAAGGACTGACAGAAACTGGACCAGGAAGGACAAAAGCAAAGTTTGGAAAGATGGAGAATGTAAAAATGGAGAATGGTGGTATAAAATGGTATTGGAAATGATAAACAAAGGAGGAAAAGGGATCTGTAATTTGTGGTGCACTCATACTATGGGCCTGCCTTCGGGCAGACTACAATGTATCATTATCATTGTAAAAAAATTATCATAAGCTCCAATAATATCAATATTATTAACTTACCAAATGGAGAAGTCTCTGTATTCGACAGAAAATCCGATTCGCTTGCGTGTTTTTGACATTTTTCCAGAAACGGCTGAACCAATTTTAAAAATTCACAAGCCATTCGATGAAACTGGATAAGGATTCGTTTTGATCAGTCTTCACTGTGAACAAGTATCAATATCAAATTAGATTATAATTTCAATTCACACACACAAGTAATTTATAAAATATCAATATTATTTGCTGTTATATTTTGATAGTTTATTCAATATTTTATCTCCATGCTTCACATATAGATTAGACTATAAACTGTATATAAAATTTAAAAGTTTATTTCACAAATATTTTATAACATGCCGAAATTGATAGCACATGTCAAGTACGGTTTTGCGGATTACATTTTCGCACATCGCCCGCTGCTTTTCTTTCGCTTATGAAAAGCGTAAACACTTCGAAGTGTGTTTACATTAGACGCGATCGGTAATTCTTGTATGAATTTAAAAAATGTGTATTAAAAAATCGACTTACCTATAATGAGAGACTGGTTATACTCCTTTCGATCATTTAATTGTTTACAAAACAGGATCGTTATATGCTTCCTAACCGAACCGAAATAGTAACATATTTGTGGTGGTAAAATTCGCGTGCGAAATGATTACTTACGATCGGAAGATCGCCGATCGTCGTCAGTGCAGCCAGGACAGCCAACAGGAGGACAGGGGATATTTAGTCATCGAACGTTGATCATTCTGTTTTTCCAACCACTTGAACTTAAAGTGTTTGGGTCAAATAGAGACAGTGAATGGTGAATTATGATACATGAACATTAAATAAATATGGTGTAATATTATTTGTGAAAAAATAATGCCGCTGCGTAAAATTTCAATCAAGGATATTATGAAAGATCATGGGCTAAAAGATGAAGAGGAGACAACGGACGCTAGGGTGAGTGTAACAAAAATTATCTGTACTGTGTAATTATGATAACTAACTTAAGCAACTATCAATATTTATTTGTTTATTTATAAAATAAAAAATTATTCAAGACGATTTCATTATTCACGCTGGAGAAGTTTATGTTTTTTCTATAAAATCCGTATTGATAATTCAAATCATTCTATTTTGACACCTGACACGTTTTCGAAAAATGGCCGCACCAATTCAAAAAATTTAAAAGGCTTTAAAAAATGAAACTAAATTTTCGTGAGAGCCATTTTTTTACAATTAGCGGAAAATTTTGTTCGTCCACGTTTTAGCCAAAAATCCTATACAAAATTTAAAAATTTACAAACTAGAACTGAAAACCGTGCTGATTAGTTTTGATGAAGATCGGCCGGGCAGTTTCTTCGTAATTATTTTTCTACGATAAATTATTTTTCGGCGATTTTGATGAAACTTTGTAGATTGATAGAGTTCATGGTTTTAACAAACATTCTAAAAAATATAAGCGTACAAAAAGTGGATTGTTTGTAAAAATTCATCAAAATTTGGAATAATGGAGTCCTGCCAAAATTTCAAAACTCTATTAATCATAATTTTAAAAGTTGCAAAATCTCAGATCTTATTGATTACCTACAATTATTGGAAAGTTTTGGAAACTTGTCTTAAGGCAAAAAGCTTCTAACATCTATTGGCTTTCATTTTTGTTAAATATATTAAAATAAATTTATATTATTATACATCAAAAAATAACTTGACCTATAAAAAGCCCGATTACCATTGACTTACATTTCCACATGATTCATTTTCGGTAAAAGCATTTATTTATTTTATTTTATTTATGACTTTGCTAAATTTATCATTTGAACAGCGGATATTCGATCATAATATCTGCAATAAAATTTCAATTTTCTGCCAATAAAAAGAATGTCAGTTATATTCAGAAATACGGTTTTTTTAACTTTCAAAAATTGTATAAATATCTTATCATAAACCAACCTAATCCATTAATCGGAAAATAAAGAATTGGTAAACATTGAAAACTGTTTCTTTGATATATCCAATATAAATTATATGTAGAAGTAATAAAACTCACTATAAGAAAAATTTAAATATAAATACCAATGAACATATATTCATGATTTTAATTTACTGAACTATTATTTTACATGGCAATTGAACTAGTTAAGAAGTTTTATTAAATTTAGTTTAATCAAAAATTTTAAGACTTTGACAATAATTTAATCCGCTTAGCGAAAGAAATTGATCAGATTCATCTGAAGTAAAAAAAAAAATTCAACTGTATTTTTGAAAACCTATTGATGCTGTTCAGGAGTATTCACTTCATTAGTACGAAGGAAACTATTATTATCTCTATATTTATCCATTATACATGTTTGCATTTTAATTTATCTCCTGAATTTAATGATCAACAATCATTGTTCTACATTTCTTAGTAACCGATGATGACGAAACGCTTTTGTACTTGAAATTTCGATCTATTTTCCCTGTATATTTGTTCAACGATGTTTGGCATTCTGCGAGTCATAAAAACGCATTTTATTACATAAATATTTACTAAAATTCAATCCAAAACTCTATAATTTTTACAACGTATAAAATCAATCTGGACAATGTATAATTAAAGTTTCTTTTTTGATTTATAAATGTTTTATGACATATTTAAATACGGACTTGAACAATTCAGGATAGTAAGGTGACACAGGCAACTACTGTTTTATGATTTAAATATTTATTTAAAATATTGAAATAGTAGAATTTTAAAATACAATTAAAATGAGTGATAAAAATCACATTCAATTTTTTTTTTAATTTAAAATACTTTTTTTTATTAGGAAGAACGTCGAACGACTGGAAGAGCAGTAGCCACTGTGATTGCTTTAGGTTTGATAGGTTTGGCAATTTATCATGCCTGGATCAGGAGAACGGTAGTAGTTGCTGGTATTATTGTTCCTGCCCTCATCATGGTTCTCTATACTGCCTGGGTTTTATATACAGCAAGAAAAGACAAAGCAAGAGCCAGAGTAAGTTGCAAGATCTTATTGTGATACTCAGAAGTCCTAATGGATTCTTTTATCGTATATCGTACCCATATTTTTGACCAAAAATGTGTTCCTCCTTTTTCTAGTAAATTTCAGTAAAATTCAATTTAGCAAAATATTTCTAAACCAAATATTGTGGATAAAATCGTTTGTTTTCACAGTTTCTCAATATAAATCAGTTCATTGTTTATTTACGTTCATTTTAAAGCTTTAGTTTCTCTTGTTAGGTATTGATACGCGATCACTTTACGTCATCATGTTACGTCTAAATGATGACGAAATTTATCTAATTTAATTTTATGGGCTTACTCGTGGCACTGTGGTAATAGCTTTGGCTTTCAAATCTAAAGTACAAGTTTTGATACTCACATTGGCAAGAAAATATGTTTCTGAGTGAGAATGCCCTTTCTCTACATTGACAGATTCAACTCTATCAATAAAAATGTATCAAATGTAGATAAATATTAAATGAAGGCAAAATGGATTGCCTTCTAAAAAGCCAAATGTTCTAAAATGCCTTCTAAAAAGCCATCACAAGTTTCAATAACAGCTCGACTCTTGAGACGGTTTCAAAGCCAAATAAACAAACAATTAATAAAAATAATGATATAAAATGTCTGATTTATTTTCTCTATTTCTGATGGCTTGTTTTTTATTTGATGCACCAATGTTGGGGAATAGCTATATACACTAGAAACAGTGCTGGATATACAGTGGGGGCAGTCGGGGCTACTGTCCAGGGCGGCAGATTTTCGGGGGCGGCAAAATTTGGATAGTGGGAAAAAAATTCTATACAATGTAATCAACTAATTTTTTTTCAATAACGTTTTTTATTTCAAGAAATATAGTTAACTTTTGTTAATTTATATAAAACATACTACGAATGCAATGCAAAATTTGGATTCAAATAGACGATTATTAAAATTTATTATTTTTCTTTGACTTCCTCTCCGAACATAAATTATCAAATTGGTTAACAAGTTATTATCAAATTTGGCAATTTGGCTAATATAAAGTTTCGTAAACGAGCTAAAAGTGCATTTTTGTCAGTGCCCCAGGGCGCCAAATTTCTAATTCCGGCCCTGTCTGTGATGTTATATCTTATATGGATCTATATGTTTTTCGCGCTTTTGAGCCTTGTATAATATTCTATTCAATTTTATTCATAAATATTTTGAAAAAATTAGCTCTTGTTTGTTTGTTTTCATAATTTTTAATGTTACTTGTTAATTCATCTGTCAATTTTTGAAAAAACCGGGACAAAAGATCTAAATCCGGTACAAATCATGCTATTGAAATAACCGGAGACACAAGGTGAAAATCCGGGACTGTACCAGCCAATCCGGGAGGTATGGTCACCTTAATTGTAGTAGATTTACTAGACCTATTGTAGAAGATTTACTACAACCATTGTAGTAGATTTACTCGACCAATTGAAATACATTTACCACACTCATTGTAGTAGATTTACTATATTCACTGTAGTAGATTTACTACACCATTGTAGTAGAATTACTACACCATTGTAGTAGATTTACTCGACCAATTGAAATACATTTACCACACTCACTGTAGTAGATTTACTATACTCATTGTAGTAAATTTACTACACCATTGTAGTAGAATTACTACACCATTGTAGTAGATTTACTCGACCAATTGAAATACATTTACCACACTCATTGTAGTAGAATTACTACACCATTGTAGTAGATTTACTCGACCAATTGAAATACATTTACCACACTCATTGTAGTAGATTTACCACACTCATTGCAGTAGATTTACTACAACCATTGTAGTAGATTTACTACACCATTGTAGTAGATTTACTCGGCCAATTGAAATACATTTACCACACTCATTGTAGTAGATTTACTATACTCATTGTAGTAGATTTACTATACTCATTGTAGTAGAATTACTCGACAAATTGAAATATATTTACCACACTAATTGTAGTAGATTTACTATACTCATTATAGTAGAATTACTACACCATTGTAGTAGTTTACTCGACCAATTAAAATACATTTACCACACTCATTGTAGTAGATTTACTATACTCATTGTAGTAGATTTACTATACTCATTGTAGTAGAATTACTACACCATTGTAGTAGATTTACTCGACCAATTGAAATATACATTTACCACACTCATTGTAGTAGATTTACCACACTCATTGCAGTAGATTTACTACAACCATTGTAGTAGATTTACTACACCATTGTAGTAGATTTACTCGGCCAATTGAAATACATTTACCACACTCATTGTAGTAGATTTACTATACTCATTGTAGTAAATTTACTACACCATTGTAGTAGAATTACTACACCATTGTAGTAGATTTACTCGACCAATTGAAATACATTTACCACACTCATTGTAGTAGAATTACTACACCATTGTAGTAGATTTACTCGACCAATTGAAATACATTTACCACACTCATTGTAGTAGATTTACTATACTCATTGTAGTAGATTTACTACACCATTGTAGTAGATTTACTCGGCCAATTGAAATACATTTACCACACTCATTGTAGTGGATTTACTATACTCATTGTAGTAAATTTACTACACCATTGTAGTAGAATTACTACACCATTGTAGTAGATTTACTCGACCAATTGAAATACATTTACCACACTCATTGTAGTAGATTTACTACAACCATTGTAGTAGATTTACTCGACCAATTGAAATACATTTACCACACTCATTGTAGTAAATTTACTACACCATTGTAGTAGAATTACTACACCATTGTAGTAGATTTACTCGACCAATTGAAATACATTTACCACACTCATTGTAGTAGATTTACTACAACCATTGTAGTAGATTTATTCAACCAATTGAAATACATTTACCACACTCATTGTAGTAGATTTACTATACTCATTGTAGTAAATTTACTACACCATTGTAGTAGAATTACTACACCATTGTAGTAGATTTACTCGACCAATTGAAATACATTTACCACACTCATTGTAGTAGATTTACTATACTCATTGTAGTAGATTTACTACACCATTGTAGTAGATTTACTCGACAAATTGAAATATATTTACCACACTAATTGTAGTAGATTTACTATACTCATTGTAGTAGAATTACTACACCATTGTAGTGGTTTAGTCGACCAATTAAAATACATTTACCACACTCATTGTAGTAGATTTAGATTTTATAAAGAGCATTAAAATTTTCAGAAATATGAAAAAACGCCCTTTAAAAAACTTTTTTTTTATATGTATATTGAAATTTTTTGAAAATTATGAACTTTTTCAAAGCAATCGCGCTGCGAAAAATTTCAAAAATATTTCAAAATATAAAGAAAACTCAAAATTTTCAAAAATTGATTATTGATCAAAAAATATTATTTTTTTTTTTAATTTTAATTTTTGGTACAGGAATAACATATAAAAACAATTTAAGTAACATTTCAGGGATGAGGCGGCATTTTGTCAGTGCCCCAGGGCGCCAATTTTCTAAATCCGGCCCTGACTAGAAAACATAATGTAGATCTATATTTTCAAGTAAAAATGTAGATAAATCGAATTCAAATTTTGTATTCATTTCCTTTCGTTTTTCAGAAGTTGCAAATGCAGCGAGAAGCTATTTTGAAAGAAGTTATTAGCGCAGTTCCCAATATCAGTGTTACAGAATTTGATAAAGAAGAAGCTTTAGCAACAAATGATCAGAAATCAGAAAATGTGAATAATGATATACAAACACCAGAAATTGCATTTCATCCAGCAATTTTACAAAATGAACTCAAAGAACCAAATCTGCAGACTAGAGCTAATTTTGGACGATCTATATCTGTAATTTAAGGAGTATTAAATAAATTATTTATTTACTGTTGATCTACAGTAAATACAAAGTTACTCAAGTAATTTTAATATTAAGTATCTGTTGATTTCTTGACAAATAGACATAATTATTTAATTATATTATACTATTTTGTATTAATAATCTGTGTTTTTTGACATAAATAAATTTATGAAGTCTATGTTTTGTTTTTTAAACCAATCCCTTATTAATTTTCAAATGAATTATGTTTTTGATTTAATTTTCAAATATTTGTGAATTTAACCTGACGCAAAAAACATAAAACATTTAATAACTTTTCTTAAATAAAGGAGATTTAAATCTCTGTACAATGTTTAAATCGTTGAGAAAATTGTCATGCAATATATATTGATCTCTTCTTCATTTATCTATGATTGATCTCTTCATTGACCGGAAATAGGATATATATATGTATAATTATCATTATTTTATTACAACAAATAATTATTCTGTATATAAATATTTATACTGTATACAGAAAATAATAACAATTATTGACCTAGATAAAAGGCAAAATACCACGCATCCATCCATTTTGTGTATAATCAATGACAATCGGTTTAGTTTCTGTCAGACCGTTTGACAGCTGTTCTATGCGCTTCTGGAATAAAATCGAATTGCGCATTAAATAATTGATTTTCAAGCAATATTATTCATAAAAAATACAAAGTAAGTACGATTAATACTTTTTTATCCTCTTTTTAAATTTTGTTGTTCATGTCTCTTACAATTGAGCTACAATACTGTTACAGATGTCAAGATACCGCGAATGGGATCTTTCGTGCAAAGTTTACATTGGAAATTTAGGCTCTTCAGCTACTAAACATGATATTGAGACTCATTTTAGTAAATATGGCCCTTTGCGCAATGTGTGGGTTGCTAGAAATCCTCCAGGATTTGCTTTTGTAGAATACGAGGATCCAAGGGATGCTCAGGATGCTGTGAGGGGTCTTGATGGAACGTGAGTAGACAAAACATTGATTTTCTTGTTTATATTTGAAATATACCAATAATAGAATGATAATTATTTTCCTGAAGTCTTCATTGAAAAGAAGCGAATGGCAGCATATGTACTTATTATATATTACATTTTTACATCTTTTATTTTAGTATAATATCATGTATTAGAGCTTACATAATTTATTTATTGTTTTAATAATAGTTGACTATACTTATTTACAGCCGTTGCTGTGGAACACATGTCAAAGTTGAAATGTCTTCAGGTAGATCTCGTAGAATGAATTCATCAAGAGGTTCCAGAAGGCGTTCTAGGTACTTAAACACAACATACTACTCAATTCACATACCCAATATTTTATTTGTATATGAAAACATACATTCATTAAGCTCATTAATTAATCTTTCACGTATAATATTTGAATTATTTATTTTGGAAGTCAATACAGGCTTTTATATGTTTTCTTACATGTGGTAATATGTATATTTCTCAAACAAAATATCTTATTAGATTCTGATGGTTAATCTTATCAGATTACTGAAATATTTCTTTTCTAATGTATAGGCACTTTGTCATTTAACACGTACTTTAGCAGCCTGTAAATACTGGTCTTTGCTACCAGTTAATTTCTATAGAAGTAACAACCCGTCTTTCAAAATTATGACAACCACTTTCGCCCATGACAACATGTCCAGCCATTTGAGATGAACCAACAACATTGGTTGCACCATCCATCTGACTCCTGTTGGATACATCTTTATTTATTCATCTTTAATGCAACTTGGCTGATCCCCAATACAACTTTAACATCAACACATCATGCGGTTTGAAAGTACTGAATATATGTATAATTATACACCTTTATATGGTTACAGTAAAGCCATTCATTGGTATTTATGTATTTATTCTGAATTATTTTATGGGTTCTATTTATGATGATATTTACACTTGAGCACGAGTTTTTAGATGAAGTTTTTAGTGATTATACCGTATTACACTAGAATGTAATGAATAAGTATTGCTTTTATCTATACACCAAGCATCATGTGCAAATACCATCATTTATAGACTTTTTTATAATTAGTTAAAACTTCAACTAGTCATTTTTTTACTGCTATAGCACTAAATTCAGACAGCTTTGATAACTGTGAAATATTCTTATAATTTTCGTTTGTTAAAAACTATATAATTGAGTATAGGAAATAGGATTATGAGTTTATTTTAAATTCATCTCTTCTATTATAATTATTCATCTATTTATAGTTAACACCAACTAACATATTCTTGAATTTAATATATAAACACTCGGATTGAATTATTGTTGATGTAATTCTTAACATTATAGTTAATTTACTATTCATAACTTACATTTAGAATATATGAATTTACTAGAGCTGTTTGAACAAACATTTTACCTGGACATTATCTTATACAGTGTGGTTGCTTTATATATCAATTATTCTATTTTAAAAACATTTATTCTTTTTAAACTAAAAGTTTATCTTTATAGGTCGCGTTCACCAAGGAGGCGATCGAGGAGCAACTCTCGCAAACCAAGAAGTCGTTCTTATTCAAGAGATAGGTACTAACCTAACTATATTTGACAAAGCAATTGATCTTTCTTGAAATCACGAATGAAATTAGTTTATTTAATTTTTTATTTTAAGTATAAATATATGACCCTTTTATGTAAATTGACACAAATATTCATTAAGCACTTGATATTTTGTTAAAAATTTTGGTTGATTTATTGGCATTTTAGCGATCCTTTATGAAATAAATGGATTAAAGCCAAATGTATTATTATCGTAAAAATAAATAATAATCAGCATAATTTATCTAACTTTCATTTTTTGATATGAATTTGAAACATTGATTGTATTTTCAACCATTTTATATAAATAAAAAATATTATATAAGAATAACGTAATTCTGCAGGCATTGTGAATAAATAAACCCCAAAGTAAAGATTTTGATTATTGGTTAAAAAAATGGTGATGTGCTCACCAGTAGTTTGATTTTTGAATTTATTTTTCACCTGAATTAGACAAAATATGTGTTAATCAAAATTCCCGCCGGATCTGTAGTGCGAAAGCACAAGTTAATATAAACAGACCAAATTTTCTTTATATGCGAAAACTTAAAAAAAAGTAAAGGTATAATTGAATTAATATAAATGATTTAATAGATCAGTTAGCCAAAAAATGGAAAACGAGTGTAATGTTAAATAAATTTTTATTCACGGAGCCCCTTAAAGGCAGGCAGACAACCTTCAGACATCACTTTTCTTAATTGGAATTTAGCATAGTTCACTTTTATATACTAATTTGCATTGAAGATTGTGATAATGAAATGATTGAAGTAAAGCCAGCAAGTGTTTGTGTAAATTAAGCAAGGATTAAATCAATGTGTTCATAAAGCCCTATGAAGTCTTTATTCCCCTGACTGTGAGGCAAATAACATTCCGCTGGAAATTACGTCTTAGGGCACGTGACGACGCACACACGGTATAGTGCACATGTTTTTAGTCGGTATCAGTATGTGTGTTGAGCTGAAACGTTTTTAACTGATAGTGTACATAGGCAAAGATATGTCATTTCGTATTACTACCGCTAATTATTTTTTAACATCGAATTTATGAAATAGCGAACATTTAAAAATAATAAAAACCTAGTGTTAAAATATTATTCAAATTTAGAATGTCAAGAACGTTTGTTTCTATCTTATGTTTTACGTGTTTCACATTCGCAAGTTCTAGCGCGACTTCAGTGAAAGTTATCAATGTTACTAAAGTAAACAATGATTTAGAAAAAGTGTTAATACAAATTTCAGGGAGTTTGTTATTAAGTGATGTAAGTGCCTTTGTGTTTCCTAAAAGTGATCTAGAGTGTAGTGAATCACCAAATAGTGCTTCCTTCAACAACCATGTACCGATTTTCAATTTAACTTTCGTCGAACCAGATACTGGCCTCGCCGAATTCGTTGTGGAACATGCGGATTCGTTTTGTTTGCAAATTTTTGGAGAAAATCAAGATAATGCAATATTTTCTGATGTCATACATTTGAAGAATCAAAGGTAATTGTAAATTAATCAAAACTCGACTCGCATGAGTGATGTTATCAGCAAAAAAACATGTGAGATAGTAATTGTACACAAAGTCATTGATAGGCGTGCCTATTTATGATAGATTGTGGTTTTGCTTAAACTATTTAGTCTTAATTTCTAGATTAGTCTTAATTGATTTACTCTTAGTGTTTTTAAATAATGTATATCGAAAATATGTTTTTCCTAAACAAGGGGGCACAAAATTTGGCAAGAGTATTTAGATGTTTCTAAAATATTATTAACTTCCCGTAGTTGCCCTACGGGAGTAGGGTCCCCTAGTTATAGTAATCACAAAAAAATCGAAAATGAAAATTTGTATATATCTTTACGTTTCAGAGATTTCTAAACATTTTGGCATACCTTAGAAAAAATGTATGTGTGTGTGTGTGCGTGTATGTATGAATGTGCGGATACAAATTTTCATCGACGATTTCGGGAACACGGATCAACCGATTTGAATAATTCAAAAAACATTCGATTCGTATTGATAAGGAGACTTGCTGATTAGTTTTTGGCGAAGGCAGGTCTAGCCGTTCCGAAGATACGGGGCAAAAAGTGCCCAAAACAGTAACTCAGTTTTTAAGAGAACGGAGCGTCCGATTTGAATAATTCCAAAAACATTTTATTTGTATTGACTAAATGAAGAACTGTTCAAATTTTTGGAAAGGCAGGTCCAACGACTTAGGAGATATGGAGGAAAAAGTAAAAAAATGAGTCATCTGGCGGTCAAAAATGAACATTAGACATTTGCACAACAAATTATCATTTTAACAATTAGTGTAAATTTTGTTTACATTCCTATGGGTTCCGTACCAATGTTTACGCGTTAGACGGCCACGCGGCGCTTACGCGCTTTGATATTTCGTCTTTATGCAGTTAAAGCAGTACGATTGCTTTGAAAAAAAGTTCAGAATTTCCAAAATATTCCAAAATAAACGATTTAAGATAGAATGATTTAATATGGTTCGAAAATCTATTAAAAGTTTCAAATCATTGATCAACTTTTATTGATTATTTTTAATTACTCGAATTTTGAATTGCCGTACGGGAAGTTCCAGCAATTTGCCTTAAGGCACGATGCCCTAATTGCCTTAAGACAGAATTCCACTTACAGCTAGTTTACAATACAAACCAAAAAAGTCGAATGGTTATCAAAAAAAAAAAAATGGATCAGGAAAATGGTGTACTTAATACGCAATCCTTGCCGCGAATTTCAAAAACAACCTTTGCGTTTGAAGTTATTACATTTTTGATTATTTATACTTATGATACTTATTTTTTATATACATTTTGACTTAAAATATTATTTATTTAAAATATTAATTTAAGGTAGCGCTTTTTTTAAATGTCGACATGGGTACAAAATGTTTGGAAACCATTGACAATGAGTTATATTAAATATTACTTTTGAACGATTAATTATTTTTAAAATCACTAAAATATCATTTTATTGCAGATACATTATAATAGAATTTCTATATATATATTTTGTTAAACTTCTTTCAATATTCTTCTTAAAACCATATACATTATTAAGTATAAATAATGTTTTCTCAAAAATAAAATACCGCACTGGATTTCCTTCTATGTTTATAAAGTTATTAGTCATAATAGATTAAGATATACCATTCATGCCGGTCAGACTAATTAAGACAATTTACACGTAATATTTTTAACTTTTAAACTATTTCATTAAATAGTAATTAACGTTGTTTTTACTAATTATTATTTGTGCTAAATTAGAAATACCGATATAAAACCCGTTTCGATGAACCCATAATAAGAAAGAAATCAGCTGTGAAGTTATCTAAATTGTTAACTAGAGCCAGTTAACTAGATACCAGCTCGGTATCAAGCAGCATGATACCAGATTTTCACTTAAAATCAAAGATCTACTACTACTTGATACAAGTGCAAAGTCAAATCTCTTACCACTGAGCCTCGAAAATAAGTCTCAATAAAATTTGATAAAATGTCTTAAATATTTATAAAAATATATGACATCACATGTTAATTCTTGCTTTGTAGAGGCGTTTTATTCAAATACGGCATTCGGTGACAATGCAATGAGTTTTCAATTGATTTGCTGGACTCGAAGGCATGACATCAACGAGCTTGAATTGTATTTGTCATAAAGAATTGCCTTATTAATTGATTAATACAAAATGTTCTGCCATGATATATTGCTTTATCCATAAAGTACTTAAAGGCAAATATGCGAGTTGTTTTGATCGGAGTTGAAACATATTTAATTATAATTACTTAAAATTGTATTGTATTGCACATATTGGTAAAAGTTCCCTGTATATTTCTAGGAGAATGAGTCAACATTTATAGTTTCTATATATTAGTCAAAGTGGTGACCCCGACTGGTGACCATATGAATAGATTATATTCTTATAGATTTTATATATAAAAAGATTCTTACATAATAGGTCAGAAAATAGCGAACATGTTAGATACTAATTGGCCAAACTATTGATTTTTTAAACCCGTCTTTAGCATTTGCAGTTCTTTACATTACATTATATTACAGCAATTCCTTCATAAAAGCTAAGATCAATATATCGCATTCTATTTTAAAACTTATCTTGTTAACCTATTTTTCTGTAATGCTAATATGAACAATGATTATTTAGTGTATTCAAGAAATAATTATATTGAAATGACATATAAAAATGTAATACAATTGAAATTATAGTCACAATGATATATTTTCTGTTCTGATTTAAGAAAAATTGTGGTTCACCTATTTATTGCCCAGATCAAAGCAATTAGCGTTTTGAATTTAAAATATTACAAATAAACAATAGTTCTTACTATAATAAGTTCTTACTATTTGATGATAGCCACTTAAATATTTACTTCAATAATTGGGTAGTCATAAATATGCAAGAATTAATTGAATATACTATTTTATAACCAGGCAGATTTAAAAATGAAAATTGAAAAAGAAAATCAATGTTTAATCTATAGAAAAGTGGTAAAAACATCAACTATTTTTGACTTATTTCAAGACCAGTAATATTTTAATTAATATATATTTCACTTTCATCATCGTGAAAATCTATACCACTAGATGTAGTTCTTAAATTTATTCTTTTGTACTTTGAGTTTAGATGATAAATTACATAAATTCGAATAAAACATAGCAACTGTTAATAAATTATACATCAGCGCTCTATCTATGTTGATATTTAAATATATTTTGCCGATTATGGTAATACTTCTGCATTTATTTGTGACAAACTATGAAATTGATGATTCATTTTCATTTGATGTTAAAGTAAGTTGTGTTCTACGTCGGTCTGCAATGCCAAGGATGAGAGTTCCCAAAATGGTACCCCCGTATGGGACTGCGGTGGCACCAAGAACAGCTCAAAGGCGTTATAACAATAATACTGTCCAGAAATCAAATTATAACAATAATAACAACAATTCCAGCAGTTCGTCTAACGAACTTACATGTTTGGATTCGACTTTCTATGCTTCACCACGTGCTTGCTCGACGGTTCAGAGGCCGCAGAAGAAACGCAAAGTTTTCCTGGATCATTCAGTTTTCAATAACACCGAAAACAGCTCAGAAAACGATCTAGAGTATCATTCATCGTTTTCAAAAATGCTACAAAGATGTGTACTTGATACTGTTATGGAAAAGCAAATGGAAATTAATAGTTCTCAAAATGAAATGAAAATAAGTGTCTTGGAAAACGAAAGGAAACAAGTAAAAGCCAACACTGCGCAGTATTCTGAATTGTCCATACTAAGCAAGGAATTAGAAAAGTTAGACAAAATGTCAGAAAATTTGCAAGATTCTTTAAATCTTGTGGATGAGCAATTAGAGAATAATTTACGGGCAGTGATGATACAGGCAGCTGACAAACTGGAAACCAAAAATATTTCTGCAGGGTCTGATAACATGGAAATTGCATCCCTGTGTACCAGTATGAGGGAGTCTTTAGGTAAATTACATTCCTTTCAGACCACAGATAACTTGCACATTTCTGCTGAGAGTATTAAATTGTATGAAGACCACATTGGCAATTTGGATAAAATGTCTGAAAAATATGAGAAAAATTTGCAGATCTTGAACATGCTTGTGCTGTCCCGTTCTTCTCAAGAGATGCCTTACGAACAATAGTTTTTAACGATAATTATTACTAACTTATTATTTTCTGGACCGTCGGGGACGGACAAATTATAAATACTTTTATATAAATTGGCATTTTTATTAATAAAAATAAATTATTCATCTTAAGAAATATTTTAAAAAATAATAGGTAATATCAAATTTGAATGAATTAATTAAATATACTTCATGTTATATATTTCAATATTAAAATGAACTGAGTTTGTAGTATAAATATAAATGATAAAAATAATTAAGCAGTTTGCATTAAAAAAGTAATAATGTTTTTCCACATTTAAATATGCTTTCATTGAATTATTTTTAGAATACCAAATGCAATTTGCAAAGCAAATATGTACGCTCAAAACAGAACTAAAATTAATTAAGTTAAATATTATGTATTTAATATTTTCAGTCTAAAATTGTTTAATATTAATAAAACTATGCTTAACTTCTTAAAGATTAAAGAAATAATACATATTTTATTTTGCGATTTTATCAATATCATTTGTAAAATTTATTTAATTCGTACCACATGTTTGAAGATGTTATTTATAAATATACATTAGCAAACAAAATATATAACTTTGATTATAGTATATATTTATATAATCTCATAAACGACTAATCAGCGTGATAATATATCTTAAATGCAGTATAAACTCATTCGAATTATAAAAAGTGCAATTAACTAACAATACACTTCATATAATGCAGATACTGATATAAACATTGCATAAGAAATAAAAAGATTTAATGTTATATTAGAATTTTAGCCATAAAATCATAACATGGCATACAGAATTTAATTTTATTGCCGTTTGATAATAATAATAATATATTGATGGTGTAGTTTTAAATACCTATATAACGTTTAATTTATTTAATTTCTTTAAATAGCAATCAAGAGACAATGAAATATTATAGCTTTTGTTAAATGAAAAGAGTAAAAAAATAATAGAAAAGTCTTTAAAAAACGTTTAATAGTTGAAATCAGTGATTGATTGCTTATGTTTTAATTATTACTTTTTTAAAAACGATTAACATTTTTGAAAAAAATTTACTTCGAAAAAATTAGATTTTTGAGAAACTAGGAATTTGACCAAAAATTTCTTTTTTGAAATATTGAAAAATGTTTTCTTTATTTTGATATATTTTGGAAATTCTGAACTTTTTTCAAAGCAATCATACTGCTTTAACTGCAAAGAGACAATATGTCAAAGCGCATTAGCGCCGCCTCGCCGTCTAACAAATAAACATTGGTACGAAACCCAGAGGAATGTAAACAAAATTTATACTTATTGTTAAAATCTCTATAAAATATCTGATAATTTGATGTGCATATGTCTAATGATCATTTTTGATCGCCATCAAATGGCATTTTTTTTACTTTTTTTATTAGATCTCCGAAACCGCTAGACCTGCCTTTATGAAAATTTGATCAGTTCTTCATTAGTTTTCTTCACTTTTTTGAATTATTAAAATCGGACGCTCCGTTCTCTTAAAAACTGAGTTACCGTTTTTGGAACTTTATGCCCCGTATCTTCGGAACGGCTAGACCTGCCTTCGCCAAAAACTAATCAGCACGTCTCCTTATCAATATGAATCGAATGCTTTTTCAATTATTTAAATCGGTTGATCGGTGTTCCCGAAATTGTCGACGAAAATTTGTATTCGAACACACATACACACACGCACACATACACACACACACACACATACATCCATTTTTTCTGAGGTATGCCAAAATGTTCAGAAACCTTTGAAACGTAAAGATACATAAAAATTGTCATTTTCGATTTTTTGCGATTACTATAACTTGCCCTACGGGAAGTTAAAAAATATCTTACCATAGAAGTTCTATTTTTATTATAATAATAATATTTCATTTACTGTAGTGTAAAGATTAAATCAAAATCCGACCATCTCCGAAGACGCGACTTGTCAGGCATAATTGTAACTGGTCTTCGAGCAGAGCATGCCGATCGGGAGCCCCTTCTGACGGACACCGGAGCACCCTACGTTCTGGCCGATTCGCCCGTAACTCTGCGTTTGTTTGGAAGCGGATTTTCAGCGGAGACGACGGTTAGTTTCACACGAGATGCAAGAGAGGCGGGAGGTCACTGTCTTCTACCGGCCACTCATATGTTTACGGTAATAATCGAAAAATTTGGATAATTATATATACACATGAATATATTAAAATATCTGTTGCAAGGGGGCGTTAAGCTGTTTCCAAAATACAGTAAAAGCCCTTTAGTCCGGCACTCAACAGTTTGGAATGCCCGATAGTCCGCCATTTTTTTCCCAAAATTTCGTTTTTCTCTCGTAAATTTCTTTGTGTTTAGGGTTATAAACGAAGTATGTTCTACGAAATACGCAGCCCTTACTTTCTACGAAGGATTCTAAAGTCAATATAGATTTACACATACATATATCAATCAATAGATTTAACCACCTAACTGTGCAGTGACCATGTTTACTTATAATTATTTATCAAACAGCTAGAAATCATAAAATGTTTTTTCATTTTTTTAAATATTTAATATATTTATATGAATATTTTGATAAATTTAAAATAAGCTTTGTTGTTCGTATTTCCTATTAATTTTGTAGTTTAATTATAAGCCTAATTGTTTTTATAAAATCCACCCGATAGTCCGGAATTTTTGATAGTCCGGCACAGGAACAAGACCCGAGTAAGCCTGACTAAGTACTATTTTTGAACCAAATATTTTGAAATGATATAAAAATTATTAAATTAATCAGTTAAAAAATACAGAAGTCTGCAACAGTTTTCTTTATTAAAACGGGGCGAGCGCTGTACAAAAAGGTTGGAAACCACTGTTAATTGAGTCCGCTCCTTGAGCAGTGCTGGACATCGAATGCAAAATATGGGTTTATTGTACATATTTGAAAATCTTATTACTAAATTCTACTCCTTTAGTTAATATAAGTAGATATAACAGAATAAATTTAATTAAATATTATACACACAAAAGTGAAATTTCAAATTCTTGCTGATGAACTGATTTAGAAAAACATGGTATTATAGGCAGTGAGACCTTGCAAATCAATATTTTTGCTTAATATCTAAAAAAAAACGTCGGTCACTGATTTTAACAAAATTTTTCTTGTTCTCCATGACGAGCTCGTCAATCACAGTGTTTAATTATTATGAATATAAACATGTGTTATATAATCATAAGTATAAATATTACACGAGTTATTCGTGTAACACATTTCGATCATATTACAAAATGAACATCTTCATCAGGTATTTCGAAGAAAAACAATCCGTTGTTTAACATGATGACCACCCTTGATTTGAAAACATACCAAAAGAAATTCAATGCCAAGGCTTCTCATGATATAATAATCTTTTCTACATTTGGTTTAGTTATCTCGGGCGAAAAAATGCAATGTGGCATTTCTTATTATCACAATTAGTCATCGTTGTCTGTAAAATATGCTCATACATAGCTACAACACATACTCGGAGAATATTGAAAGTATAAATTTGTAATTACTGATATTTCATAATAATTTAATTACTACTGTTTTATGGTTTAATAGGACACATTTGTGAATACCGTAGCTATTTTGAAATATAAAGCATATTACTCTGCGATTGACGAGTATAATCGTCACGGTTCCATTCTGACGACATAAAAAAAATGAAATAAAAATTGTGCATGTTTAAATGAGAGCGCCGCAGTTAACTGGTTTAATATCAGCTGGCGCAATATCAAGTACGGCAGATTAAGCAAATATAATTATAATGTTTCAGGTTCTTCCAGAAGTTACTCATACTACTGCTTTAGTAAAAGCAATTCTTCCAGAAAATGGTCCTTTTTACATATGCACTCGCAAAGCAGCTGATGACGGCTTTACTCCTTTCATACACCAAGGATCTGACCCTTGGCTTTTAATTGATACTTACACTCGTCCAATTCCTTTATGGGCTTCCATACTGGTTATTTTGGTGTGTCTATTTTTTTCCGCATTATTTTCTGGCCTAAATCTTGGATTGATGGCCTTAGATCGAACTGAATTGAAGATCTTGTGTAATACTGGGCAAGAGGCTGAACGCCGTCATGCTAGGGTAATTCAGCCTGTGAGGGACCATGGAAACTTTTTGTTGTGTAGTATATTGTTAGGAAATGTTCTGGTGAACTCAACGTTTACTATTTTACTTGACGATCTCACTTCAGGATTAGTTGCAGTTATATTTTCAACTTTGGCTATAGTCGTTTTTGGAGAAATCACTCCGCAGGTAATAAAAATGATAATATTCATAATTTTAAATTCAGCAGATTTTTATTAATCTATCTAATCATAATCTATATATTTTATAATTTAGGTAATTACTTACTATAATTATGGTTTTGGTTTCCAGGCAATTTGTTCCCGGCATGGTTTAGAAGTTGGAGCAAGAACAATATATATTACAAAAGCTGTGATGGTTTTAACATTCCCTTTATCTTATCCAACTTCAAAGCTGCTGGATTGTTTACTTGGCGAAGAAATCGGAAATGTTTATAACAGAGAACGCCTAAAAGAATTAGTCAAGGTGATTAAGTACCCATGATTATTGTGCAATTGTTATGATTATATAAAAATTGCCATTCAGATTTAAATTTATATACATAATCGATTTTTCAAATCTCACCATAAATGAATTAGGTATGCAATTGCAAAAGATTTGTGTTCATTTCATGGCAATGAGATACAATTCACAGTTAACATCTATATAAAAAAAACCACAGAATTTCATGGAATTTATAATCGTATCATCTTACAAATTATACAATAATTCATAGATTTAATTGATTTTCAGGTGACTACTGACGTAAATGATTTGGACAAGGACGAAGTGAATATTATATCTGGAGCGTTAGAATTGCGCAAGAAAACAGTATCGGAAGTAATGACTCGAATTGAGGACGTGTTTATGTTGGATTATGAATCAATCCTTGATTTTGAAACTGTATCTGAAATTATGAAATCAGGTAACAATGAATTATATGATTAATAACAACGATTTTTATTCATTTTACTTTTTTGTTCAGGTTATTCGCGTATTCCCGTATATGAAGGCAATCGCGGCAATATTGTAACAATGTTGTATATTAAGGATTTGGCTTTTGTGGATCCTGATGATAATACTCCTTTAAAAACTCTTTGCCAGTTTTATCAAAATTCTTGCAATTTCGTCTTTGATGATGTCACACTGGATGTTATGTTCAAACAATTTAAAGAAGGTGAATATTTCCTTATACTTAAATGTTTCTCTAAGAAGGTGTTTATATTTTGGCCTGACAATTCGGTTTGGTGATTTTATGTTTTTTTGACGTTGCTAGTCATTCAGAATTGTTTTGAATAATATACGTGTGTGTATGTAAGCAAAAATTTGAATTTTGGTTGACTACTTCTCAAAAAGGCTGCATCGATTAAAAAAAATTAAGTCACTTGATAAATTTCATCTTCGCAAGTAATTCAGTAAATTAGTATTAGTTTGGCTCAAATTATTGAAATTTTAAGGAAATAAGGGACATATGGCTTTTGTACATCGCGTCAATAATACTGGAGAAGGCGATCCATTTTATGAAACCATTGGTTTGGTAACATTAGAAGATGTCATAGAAGAATTGATACAAGCGGAAATCATGGACGAAACGGATGTTTATAGTACGTGAAAATATTTGATTAATTTTTGATTATTTTTTTTTATTTGTGTGTATTTTTCTGTAGCCGATAACAGATCTAAGCGCCGAAGGCACAATCACAAAATAACCAAACAAGATTTTACTGGATTCGCGGAACGACGTGACAATCACAGGATTCATATTTCGCCTCAGTTAACTTTGGCTATGTTCCAGTTTCTCACTTCCAGTAAGCAACAACACTGTAATATTTGTTTGTTTAACATAAACCGGGAGAATATTTTTGAAATTTGCTACAGATTATTTTAGATCTGAAGCACATTCGCAATTTAAAACGATATCACACATACCTAGTAAAGTTTAAAACTTCTTGTTTTGTCGTTTTATACTTGATGCAGTTATTTTTATCTAATTTGGAGTACGTATGGTTATTTCAACCAGTTTATTATATACATATGTGTTTGTTTTATTTTTAGCTATCGACGCTTTTAAGTCTGACCAAGTGTCGGAAACTATATTGCGGAGACTTCTCAAACAAGACATCATTCATCACATCAAAATTCGAAACAAGGAAAAAAATGATGATGGAATGGTTATCTACGAAGAAGGAAAACCGGTGGGTATCCGAATTGAAAACAAATGCTTCCTAGAAGTGATTATTAGACACTGCTAAATTTTGCAATTCAAATTTTAATTCACAATATTACAGACTTTATTCTTATTTTACAAGTTATTTTTATTTATTTACTACTATAAATTGCATTGAGAAGTAGTACTCAATCGAAATGCGATTTTGTTCTCCGAAATCCGCGTTTTGTACATCTCACATATACTGAAAATAATTAGTTATACATGGTTATACCGTATTCACAAGCCTACATTTATTTTGATTTTAAAATATACATGTTTTAATTATTTAACTACTAGGAATTTCACTGTAAATTAGTTCCAAATCAAATTGTTATATTAAGTAGATACATAAAAAAGATGTTACTTTTCGAATTTTTGGTTTTCTTTCACCAAAGTACTGCAACTAATTAACTATATACTTTGTGAAGCTATAGGATATTTTAAGCTAGATTTTTAAATAATTTTGTTTTATGTTTAGATGGATCATTTTGTACTTATATTAGAGGGTCGTGTTGAGGTAACTGTCGGAAAAGAAAATTTAGTCTTTGAGAGTGGTCCATTTACTTATTTTGGTCTTCAAGCGATTACACAAAACATTGGAGTTGGTGAGCTATTTATTAAAAAATTTATTTGTAATATTATATTTATGGTATTTTTCTTATTTTACTTTATTTCAGCCGATTCTGTGAAAGGATCTATGCAATCGTTAAATATAGATGGTATATTAAAAAACAGTTTTATACCAGACTATACAGTACGGGCTGTGACTGACTTGGTTTATATTTCTATAAAGAAACCTTTATATTTGGCCGCCAGAAAGGCTACACTTTTGGAGCGCGCTCAGCGAGATAATAGCGCCAATGATCAAGATGTGGACCATGAAGTGGAAAAGGTATAGAATATTCAGTAAAAATGTACATTTTTTCAAATCATTATGCCAGCTTTATGTTAGATATAGATTAAACTGCTTCTATATTTTGTTGTTTCGTTAAAGTTGTTGCATTCGCTGGATGAAGAAGACACGAACATGACAAATGTCGAAATAGAAACTAATCACAAGTCAAACTCCAAAAATTTCTATGGCAATCAAAATTCTATAATGGTAATTCTTTACAAGTATATTTGTAGTTATATGTATTAAGTATTATATTTTTTTAGGTGTTACCGAGTATATTAGAACCACCAAAAGAATGTCATGAAAACACAGCTTTGCTTCATGATACGATTAATTCATTATGACACACGGTGTCTCATGCTATCTGATAGCATTACTTAAAATAGTGCACTTATTATTACTTAAGATGTCTAGCTTTAATCGTTTACTTATTTTTAATGAAGTACTTATGTTAATTTAAAGTTTTTAGTGCTTTGTTGACTATATATATATATACAAATGTTCCAGTTTTCATTACAAATTTTATATATTTATGAATTTTAATACATATAAGACTTCAAATATTATGCCAAAGCATTAATATTTGTTTTATTTACAAGGTGTTTACATAGCATATATCGATGCTTTTCTGACGCAACCTCGTATCTCAGAAACTACTACTTTTCAGGAGAGACAAAAAACGTTTTATAACGAATTTTTGAACTGCTGTTAACAATTTTTTTTATAAATTTCAAAAATATTCAATCTTGTGACAATTATTTGAGACAAGTATGATATTACAAACAATTAATCATTATTTTTTCTTCAATTCTTTGAGATACGTGTTTGTCGCACGGAAAAAAATGTAACATACGTGGTTGCGTCATGCTGTTTTCAAATAAGAGTACATGAATAACTTTCTTCAATTGTTTTATTTTGAGAATCGATCAACTTTTTAAATAATTCTTAATAAAAAAAAACAAACATTATTAAACTTGTGGTATATGTTAGTTTATAATTACGACAATATAGTATCTGGCCATAGTTTAGGTATTTCAATATCTAGGATATTTAGCTCTTTCATGGATTTATAATTTACTACTTTGTGATTATCATTTTTATTGTTACTTTTATTCTTTTTTGTTATTATTTCTTTATTTAATGATTTTTTATCTGCGGATGACACATTATCTAACTCTAAAAAATACAAAATTTAATTTCATTTATTGTCAGTAAGAATTGATAATTGTTTAATTTTTGTAGCTTACTGTGATATTTGTTCTCAACATAATAAAAATATAACTAGTGGTGCATGGCATCGTGCCTTTAAGCAAATTGGTGGAACTTCCCGTTCCGTAATTAAATAGAATCGAGGAATAATAAATGATTACAAATAGATTATTGTAAGTACTATAACTTTTGTTATTTGTATTTGAATGACAAAATATAAGAAGAAACTGGACAACGACGTTTATATATGTTTACATAAAAAGTAAATAAAAGTAAAAAAAAAAACATATCTCATATATATTTCTAAGAATTATATAAACTAATTTGCAAATTTAAATTTATTTATTTGAAGTATATAAGAGAGTTTTAGAATTTTAGCTAGCATTAAAATTAAAATCCGAATCATTTTTCATATTTAAACAAAGAAATAATTGTAAATTAAAAAAAATGGACAAAAAAATTCTGCTTTCCTAAACTAATCGATTCTTTATACTGCAAAATGTTCATTGAATCATTCGAATCGGAAGCTTTGAAACGACTGGGCCTGTCTTTTCCAGAAACTAATCACCTCGTCATCAATACAAATTGAATGTTTTTAAATAATTCAAATCGGATGCTCTGTTTTCTCAATAGGAAACGATTGTTTTTTGAATGTTTCAAATCGGTTGATCTGTGCTCCCGAAAACGTGGACAGAAAATTATATCCACACACACACACGCACACAAACACATACATCCATTTTATTAAGGTATGTCAAGATATTCAGAAACCTCTGAAACGTTAAATATGCAAAAAGTTTCATTTTCAATTTTCGGAAAATTACTATAACTTGCGGTAAGTAAATAATAAATATATTTATTAACTATCGTTCATTAAGTTTTAATAACAAATAACTTAATTGAATAATAATTTTTATTAGAAGGATTGAACTAAACAACATTGCTGACAGCGAAACTTGTTCATATACGCCACCATGTATTCTGAGATACGAGGTTGCGCATGGCACATTTTTCTGAATTGAGATACGTGATTGTATTTTTCTCAATAAAAAACGTTCGGTTGATTTTTTTTTTACAAAACTTCACAGATCTATGCGTCTATATTTAGTGATTGATTTTCCGATTAAAACTCAAAATCGTCAAAAATCGAGTTACGAGGTTGCGTCAGAAAAGCATCGATATATAATGCATTTTTAGATCATACTTTCCAAGGAACAAGAAATCACCAATGTAAGTGTCATATTATATTTTATCTACATAACAACTCTATTATGTTTAGTGCTCTAAAAATATAAAGATTTATATGTAAAATGATAAATTTACATCAGCAGGCAGTAAATCCTCCATCAAGAGGCATTGATGTTCCTGTAATGAGTGATGACTGATCGCTGAGCAAAAATAAAACAGCGTTTATCACTTCATCAACTTCTCCGAATCTGGAAAATCAATTGATTATATTTTATTTATCTTTTTATAATCAATGACAAAAATATTTTTTTTTTTTAATAATTACCGTCCAAGTGGTATCTTGGATAACATAGTCTTAGATTTTTCTGGGTCACTCCAACCTAAGCGACCCATATCAGTCATTATAACAGTTGGGTTTACACTGTTAATCCTGATGCCATGCCTACCAAGTTCAAGAGCAGAAGATCTGGTCAAGCCATCCAGGGCTGCTTTGGAACTGCAATAAACAGCATGGTCTGCCAGAGCTGCCTGGGGTGGAATAATTTAGAGGTTGAATATCAAGTATTAGTTGAAAGATGTATAAGTAATTTTTTTAATCTAAATACCTCACCATAGCTGCTTGAGAAGAAACGTTTACTATAGAACCTTTCAAATGATTGTCAATCATCTTTTTAGATGCAATCTGTGTTACATTCAAAGCAGCTTTTACATTTACAGAGAAAGTACTGAAATTTAAATAATTTTTTATTAAAAAAAAGATATTTTTAGCTTAGTTTTCTTCAATTAATTAATTACCTGTCGAAATCTTTCTCTTCCAATTCAAGAATAGGGCGAAGTACAGCAACCCCAGCGTTGTTAACGACTCCGTGAGGTGCAGGAAGAGATTCTAGGGCAGTTTTGGTCGCATCCCAGTCTCGTAGATCAACTGCCACAATGCATATTGAGGGCGCTTCCATTTGTAGTGTCTTAAGACGATCGTAACTTTTGGAAATAGCGACTACTGATGCATTCAAAGTGTTCAGGCGTAAACATAGTGCTCGACCTATGCCTGTAGAGAGGACAGATAATTCACGATGGGTGAGTTGAGACATATGTTTTCATTTTTATTTAAAACTTACAATCAGAACGTATTTTGAATTAGAAATTTAAAAAAAAAATTAATATCATAGTAATATTTATTATACACATCAAAGTGAAATATTTTTACCAAAATATATGTTAAATTATTTTTGTTATTTCTTCGTAAGAACTCAGGTTTCAATCTACACCTTAAGACCTAATTTTGCTATATCTGTAGGAGATTTGGTGACTTTAACACATTGCTATTACCAATAGAAAATGATACCTTTTGATATTAGGTTGTTAAATATTTCCCTTCCGCTTTTTTGCTCTTGGTTTATAATACAAAAAGGCGGAAGGGAGATATTTGACAACCTTATATTTGCTATGTATCTAAAAAGTTCGTTCTTCTCATATGAAGAGAAGAAAGTTGTCTTTCTCATATGACAACTTATATATAATTTATTAAATTATCTATTTTTCAAAAATTTATTTCTCACCAAGTTTCCTACCATATAGTTGGTAGAATTAAGCAAGTCTATGATTTTGAAGCCCGAAATTCCCTTACAATGAACCCTTACAATTAAGATACGTTGCATATAATGTGTACAAATATTGTCTATATATATATATATATATATATATATATATATATATATATATATATACGAGTATATATATATATATATATATATATATCAGAAGACTATAGAAAATATATAGACTCTAACTCTTACAAACTTATCCTTAAAATTTATTATAAAGAAGTTTCAGTTTTATAAAGATTACAATAATCATTTCAGTTTTATACAAAGACCTGTAATATTGAAATTTTATTTCAAAAACAATTTTTCATTGAAAACTAAATAAAATTTAAACAAATTTTTTATTTGATTTGTTTACATAAATTTTTCATTGAATACTTAAACACTTGAGCATATTTGCTTTTTTTATTAAAAATTTACCTGCACCAGCTCCCGTTACCCATATTTGTTTATTTTTAAAAAAATCTTGCATTTCAAAAAATATTTATGCACGTATGATATTCAAGATTTTTTACCAGCGATTAAGATAAGAATTTTGGACACCACTACATACAAATAACTCTTCTAAATGTACAAATTAAATCACATAGAAGTTGGAATCGAATAATATATTTCTTTGGAAAATCTATATAATAAATAAATATCTTTCCACGTATACAAGTATTTTCTATTAACTGTTCACAGTGCAGGCTTAATATAAGAATTTTATCGCACAATTTATATTGGTTTTATATACAACTTGACACATTGACATTGAATGTTTGTAAACCGAAACTGTAGATCGCTTTTGCTAGTGTTGTAGAAAAGAAAAACGTTGCTGTTTCGATATTCACTTGTTAATTTATTAAATCCTCAAATATTATAACACTTTCAATTTAATGCTCAATTCATTTCTTTCCTTCACTTACTAACTTTCCGAAGAAGTTTTTTTGGATAGCAAATCTGATTTGCTATTTTTATGTTTTCTTGACGTTTGGAGTCGTTTTAAATCATTTGAGACCAAAATCGGAAAAATTAGATTAAGCACGAAATATTTTTGCACAGTTGTTCTGAATTTTATGTTCCAGTTTGTAAAATGAAAGATTAATTTATAAATCGTTGCTTTATTTGTATTGCCTTGGAAGATCTTCATATTAAGAGACTATTCTAATTATATTATATATATATATATATATATATATATATAATATATATATATATATATATATATATATATATATTTAAAATATTTGTGAATAAACATTAGAGTAAGTTTACAAGTGTATGAATGTTTAATCACAATAAATTCTACATTAGTTATGGGCAAATAATACTTAACAGTTCATTAAAATTTTATGAATATGTTCGCATTTAATTAATATTATAAACTATACATAAAATTTACAACAATATTTCTTATTTATTTCTAGTCCAGACATAAAATACTATGCTTTCCAAGAAGTAACAATATTTAATTACGACAAATGTGTTGTTTTTCACGTTTTCTCATTTTAAATTCATGGAAACAGATTGCTTTTGCGATCTTCTATAAAGAAATCGGAACCATGAAAATTGGGATGAATGGGGTGTATAAATAATCATTATGTAAATACCATCGGTGAAGCCTTTTTCTGTACCCATTGGGGGTGTGGTTTAAGATTTAATAAACGTTGGCTATTGTTTGCAGATACTTGTATTTTTATTAGTTTTTTATTTCTTTTTTTGATTGTGAAATCTAAATCTTCTAAACGAGTTGTTGGTTCAGTTTACAAGGGAATTGCATTTATTCAGATTATTCTAAGAGAATGAATCACATGTATTCGAAATAATATTTTTATAATTAAATATCTGAACAAAAATGCATTCACGTATAAATATAAATATTTATATATATTTTTTTAATTTATATCGTACTAGTCGTTGTACTAAAATTGTTTACAAGCCGGAGTCCAGATTTATAATTGTGATTTTTTAAATTAATATTTTGTGAAAATATTGTATAATTACAAGTTTAATGTTTATAATACATAGTGTAGTGCATTACCATATCATGATACCATAGATTATTAAAATTTTCCAATTTAACACTAAGATTAACTAATTGTAAGTACTATTTACTATTTTTTTTTTTTTGTTCACTTCAATTCAATTGTTTTAGTTTTTAATTATATTTTTGTTTCCACTGAATGAAGGCTAGGATTATAGCCGAAACGTATGGATTTAAAATAAATTTTTGAAAGAAATTCATGTTTTTTATTGATGTTATGCTCGATTACCAGACTCCGTTAATACATATGTCAACATCAAATTCAGAATCATACAATATATATATATATATATATCGAATATATATATATATATATATATATATATATATATATATCGAAATCGGTTAGGACATGGACCCAGGTTCGCTGGTTCGATTCCCGCTACCGCCAAGCCTGACATCAGGCAACTTTGATGTCAAATTTCGACTTGGGGTTATAGATCACAATATAATTCCAAGTGCAAATCGTCCTTTGTGAACATAGTTGCATCATACAATCATATGCACACTATTAGACATAAGAGCTAATATATAAACCCCACACATAGGAAAAGGATGAACCGATGGGTTGCTTCTCATATCAATACCAGGTCATAAGTCATACACAAAAACAGCTTATAGAACAATAATAAAGAGTTCTGATTGCTGTGGACACAATATATATATATATATATATATATATATATATAAATATATATATACTACCGTTGTATATTTGGTAAAATGTATGAAAACACTTGTGAGTGTATGGGTACCTGAGTGAGTGAGAGTTTTCACCTGGTCGGCGATACTTGCGATTTAAATTGCCAAAGGAATGTCACATCATGGCAATGTCAGCTAAAAACTAAAAGCGCACAGGCTATTTTATTATCACCAGTCTTCAATTGTCCCTCGACCAGGGCGCTTCTCTCGAAATAAAATCATCTTGGGTTTAAATTTTTAAGTTAACCATGGGCTTTGTACACAAATTGGTAATAACGACTGCTTTGTTAAATGATTAAATAATTAAATATGGATGTTCACATTCGTGTAGGTTTAAACAGTGATTTAATCGAAAGATTCTGTAGTTTTGTTGATGGGTTTTAAGTGATACATATTAATTTTAAACGTTTATTTTTATTTTTAATAAAAGCAATAATTTATTATCTTTAACAGTCTTTAACAGTCTAACACGTTTCGTTTTACAGAAAATATAAAATAAAGATTTTAAATGAATTATGTTATTGGAAAATATTAAGATAAAGACTAGTTGGTTTGGTATTTAGCCTTGAGGCAAGTTACATGAACTTCCCGATATGTGTAATTAATCGACTTAATCAATAAAAACTAAATTAAAATATGAGTGATTAAAGTATTCCGAGTGGATTTATTACACATAATTGAAAACGAGCGACCACTTTGACACGGAGTATTTTCTAAAAGTAAATTTTCAAAAATCAACAATTGTTATAATTGAACCAGTTTCCATAGGACTTTAATGGCTTGATATGTTCATTAAAACCAAGTACTCTATCGTTATACGAAGTAAAATCGTCCAATTTTAATTTTAACAAACGTTAAAAAACTACTTATTTTCTTGAACTTTGATGATTTTTTTAAACTAAACTACTTGTCGTAGGGTCGTAATATTCCAATAAGTTGTATAAGACCATGATGTATATTATCAAAAAAAGTTTCATAAAAATCGGCTCAAATTTTTTTTTCAACAACGAATTACAAGAAAACGGCTCGGTAGATTTTCACCTAAAACTAATCAGTACCATTCCCAACTAATATCTTTCGAACGGTTTTTGATTTTTTTAAATCGGTTCGGTAGGATGAGCTTAAATGTGGACGAAAAGTTTAACACTTTTTTTTAAATTACAAACAAACGGCTTGGCAGATCGTCGCACAAAACTGACAAACGATAGTCCTCATCAAGATACATCAAATGGCTTTTAAATTTCTAAAATCGGTTCAGGCATTTTTGAGAAAACGTCGATGAAAGGTCTAATTTTGACAAATGCCAAAAAAAACGATGCCAAGTTTTGCAAACTTTGACGAATTTTTAAAGTTAAACCAATTGTCGTAGAGCCGTAATATTTTAGTATGATCTAGAAGACTATGGTATCTACCGTCAAAAAAATAATTATGAAAATCGTCGAAAAAAAATTTTTTAACACTTTATTACAAGAAAGCGGCTCGGCCGATCTCTACCAACAACTCATCAGCACGATTCCCAATCAATATCTTTCGAATGGTTTTTGAATTTTCAAGATCGATTTAGAACTGCGGGCTAAAACGTGGACGAAAAATTTTTCACTTTTCTGCTATTTACAAAGAAACGGCTTGGCTGATCGTCGCGCAAAATTGATAAACGCTAGTCCTCATCGAGATACATCGAATGGATTTTAAATTTTTGAAATCGGTCCAGCCATTATTGAGAAAACGTCGATTTACGGCAAAAAATCTGTTCACACACACACACACACACACACACATACTTTTTCCAGATTTGGTCTCATTCGATTCAGAATGGCTTGAAACGTCGAGAAAACATAAAATTAGCGAATCGGATTTTTTGATGAAAACATAAACTTCTCCTTCGGGAAGTTAACTAGTAAATTTAATGTAATGAACAAATGAATAAATACTTATATAATATGTTTTTGCAATATCAACTTATATTCTGATTTTTTTTCAATTTATCCTGTGCGCACTGTTGAGGAATAGAAACACAAAATAACTTAAAATTGTTTAGTTTTTTTTGTAACAATTTTGATATTGAAATTAGTGAAACACATTCAACGGGAATAGTAAACACATTAAACAAAAATGGGAGATGTTTTATTGAATCTTTATTATTTTCATACCTTTCGATATATAATCCTATGCTTTAATTTTTGTCAATAATAATTCATATAGATTGACTATTGTAATGAATGTTATGTGTACACTAGGGTTTATACAAAAACCGATATTACAGAAAACCGGTTTTCGAATTTTCATTTTACTAAAAAAACTGGTTTTAACCGATTTTATATAGAAAATAAATTTTTGCTCGAATATTCTGTAATTTATCCGCTGTAAAAAATTTAAAAATTTAGTGTAATTTAGAGTAGTATTTGTCTGAATTTATTTATTGTTCAATTTTATAGATAGTAAACAAAATAATTTTAATTTTAATTAGTAGAAACAAAAAATAATAGTTTATCTTGATTAAATAACTTTGAAAATAATTATTCGTTATTCATGCATCATTTTCACATATAAGAATGAAAATATTTTTATGATAGTAGGAAACTATTCGAATAAATAAAAATAATACATTTTATAAACAAAAAAACAATTAATTAAATAAAAAAATAAAGATATATTAGATACATGTTGATACATACTTGTTACTATCAATTTTAGTTTAAAAACAATTAAGCTAAACTTTTATTTCTGTTCCGAGCAATTTTAATTAATTAATTTTAAATATTTTAATTATTTTTTGTTTAATAAAATATGATTTAAAAAAACTGAGAACGTATATTGAATTGCTACTTAGACGTGTCCTTTGTTTACGCATAAAATTTCCTGAAATAGAAAATACTCTCATACTTGTAATAATTCTAAATTTTTTGTTCTTTAGTTTGTGGCTTCTAGAGTTTAAAACTCTTTTTTTTTTTTTTTTTTTTTTTATTTATTTATATATATATACATTATTTTCATATCTCAGTCAGGCAGAGTTGCCTGGTATGAGAGATTATGAAAATAGTTTTCATATAATATATACATTTCATTTGACTATAATATCTATTTCATTAATATAATATCTATATATAACTAAAAATATCTTTATATATATATCTCTTCAGTCTTCTTTGTCTTCAATTTCCTTATAGTGTTTTTTTATTTTTCTTTTAAGTTTGAGTTACACTCAACTTCAAAACTCTTTTTTCAAGAAGAAGTTACACTGATTTAAATTGATACATACACTGGTATAAAAATCTAAATTATTATATTAGGTTTTCAAATATCTCCCTTCCGCTTTTTTGCTCTTTATTCAATGCAATTCAAAAGACAAAAAGGCGGAAGGGAGATATTTGACAACCTAATATACAAAACCTTTCTGGGAACCATTGCAGACTGATAAGATATCAAATGCTATTGAAACGATATGATTTCAAGAATCAAAACGCTTTCATCTATCTGTTATATTTGGCGATATTTGTCATTTTCCATTTATACAGTGAAAACCGTTTTTTTTACTAAAAAACCGGTTTTCGAATTCCATAATTTTCGCCAAAAAAACCGGTTTTTAAAACCAATTTTTGAAAACCGACAAACCCTAGTGTACACCCTCTTCAAACATTGATCGTCAAACGCATTGATCATCCTAGGTCCTCGACAAATGTTTATTTTTATTTCATGTAATTTTAAAATGTTTCTTTTTGTGATTAGATTTTAGCAATCGCGTTCGCGATGTGTTCGTCGGCGGAAACTCGTATCACGAAGCTGCATCCACTAATTCCGCTACAATCAATATCCCTGGCATTAGACTATATGCTACAACATCCTGAATATCTGAATATAGATAGCATTTTCGGAGTTACGATAGCTGAAGGTAACGCACATTTATATCAAATATCAATATATATACACCCACGGCCGGTCCTGGTGTCCCCAGCGCCCGCATGCCATTTTTTTTCTAGCGCCCCCTTTTTATTTTAACTGTTAATTTCTTTAAATACTTTTTGATAATTCTGGATTTAGTACACAAAAAATTATTTTCAATTTATTTAGAAAATCTCGATTTTAGTGTTGCTCGTAATTACACTACCGAACTATTTTCAAATTCTTATTTTCAATTTAAATTTTTAGTACATTCAAAAATTGCAGTAGGTTCATTATTGCTTGCAATTATTTGGATTTTGAAACATTTTGCTTATTAATTCCATTGAGCAAATCATAGAGAGCAAAAAAATTCTTGTTTCTCATTATTAAACATAACACTGGTACTTCATGTTGGATTATTTTATTTTAATTTTTCATTGTTTAAAATATCTACAATTGCATCGTAAACTGCTCCTAATTGATATAGTAAGGGCCGAAGTGTATGTATTTATCTATACTTTCTCCTCGAGTATAAGATTTTTGTTTTGAAGTTAAAAAAATATTGTCTAAGATTAGTAAAAGATGCAAAGAAATTATATTTTTTTAAAATTATATTGAAAAAACTATATTATAAATTTCATATACGAGCTCGTTTTGGCGCCCCCTAAGGCGTGCGCCCGCATTTTTTGCATGCATCGCATTCAAGGTAGGACCGGCCCTGTATACACCATTACCTCGGTTTTTGTGTTTTGTTTTGCGATTTCTGGAAGTTGCGTCGCTCATTAGTTAGTTTGCAATTTATTCATTCATTTAATTATTTTATTTTCACATTCTTCTTCAAGCTTTTAAACTTTTTTTTACGCAGTATTTATAGTTAGCAACCCATTGGTTAATTTATCTATATATTTGATAGATTTTTTATTATTAGAATTAATTCAGATTTAAAAGTGATCATATACATTTTCTGATTTTTCTTTGATGTAACTCTCTTAAAGTTTTATCATATATATATCTTAATATACCTGACAGCCCGTTTGCGCAATATCGATCACCACCTTTCGAATTTGGATAGTTCTAAAAGTTGGACAAGATCTCTATTGCAGAATCTGATATCATCCTGTAGCATGATAAGAAATAATATGATGAAAATGGCGCAGAAATCTGCAGATGATGATGACAAAAGTAAGTTAATAATTAAACTAACTAAAAATATTATACATGGTTCATGGATAGACATAAAAGTGCTTGAATATAGTCAATTGTTGACATGAATGATTGCAATCATTCACAGATATAAATCGAACAAAATAATACAGACATTGGGTGCTTCAACAATACCTCAAGTCAATTTATTAACTTCCAGTAGGGTAGTTATAGTAATGGGCCGAAAATCGAAAATGCAAATTTTTGCATTTCTCGACGTTTTGAAGGTTTCTGAACATTTTACTGGCATACCTCAGAAAAAATGGATGTGTGTGTGTGTGCGTGTGTGTACGTGTTTATTTTGTATGTCCGCATTTTTTGCCCACGTTTTCGGGCGCATGCATCAACCGATTTGAATGGTTTAAAAAACATTCGATCCCTACTGATGATGATTAGTTTTTGGCAGAAGCAGGTCCAGCCGTTACGGAGATACGGAGCAAAGAGTGCAGAAAATACAAATCGAGTTTTTGAGAGAACGGAGTATTGAATTTGAATGATCTAAAAAACATTCAATTTGTAATGATGAGGTGATTAGTTTTTGGCAAAGACAGGTTCAGCCATTTCGAAAATACAGAGCTATATGTACAAAAAATGGCTGTTTTTGAGAGAACTAATCGTCCGATTTGAATGATTCAAATAACTTTCTGCTTGTTTCAACAAAATAATTGCTTTTGGAAAACAAAAATTTTGTTCCATAATTATTTTTTTTCAAATTTTTTTGTAAATTTTTTTTTTTTTTGGTATTGAAAATAATTGAGATATTAATTTTAATTCGTACTAAAGTTCTAATATACTTTAAACAAATAATTTTAAACTTACTTACTTATTTTAAACTTTAAACAAACTTTGCAATTCAGTTTATATAATTCTTATTAATTTGCCTTAAGGCACGATGCCAAGCACACCACTAGTTTTAGTTTGTATTGAACTTAATAACATATTCTGGTAATTAGACTTTAAACTTGAAAAATTAGATTTTTAACTTAATAAAAATAATTAATAATTTGTAAAAAGCATATAATGATATTAATCAGATGAATTCGGAACATAGAACGAAATTTTTTGTTCGATAGTTGCATATTGATAGTTATATTAGCCTATTCTTTGATTTATTTTATACTCTTCTAATATAAAAATAAGCCAAATAAAAACTGTAGGTATAAATATATTTAACTTAAATAAATAAATTAATTATCTATTTTCTAGTTTTTAAGAAGTTGCTTGATCCAAGTCTTTGGTCAGATGATATATATCCGAAGAAGTTGTCTTTGACAGAAGATAGAAACAATTGGAGTATTAAAAAGATTCGGGCGCACATGTTTGCAGGCAGTCCTAATGAAACAACATCGGGTAAAAGTTTCAATTATTTTATAAAACAGTATTGATAAAGTTGGTAGATATTAATTATTAGATATGTATTTCATGTTTATTGGCCTCTGACTAACTATCAAGATAGATGGGCAGGTTTCAAAGGGCAAAATGCATCTATTTTTTATATTATTTTCACCTAAAACTGAAAGAAATGTTTTGTACTTTTTAAATTATAACAAAAGATTTTGAATCAGATAATTGCATAATTGAGATGATTTTAAACGCCCATGGATCATTTCATGAACATCTATCAACAAAATATAACAATTGCTCTATAAGTGAACACTGCGCTCAAATTATGATAGATGGATCAGTTTCCGGTTACCCTTTGACCCACAGGTGAAAAAAATAGGTTTAATTCATAATATTTTTTAAATATGCGATATAATGTTTATTATTTACAGTGCATGTTCTTTTTAGATTATTGCATTTGATAATCAGCAAAAGATTGAGATGCTCCTTCAAATCTGCTTCACAAATTGGTGTAAATTCTTCTGAGATATGTTCCTTAGTATATTCAGAATTGTTTGCCATTTATAAGAACAGAATACCAAGTTTTGCAAGGGATCTGTTTATTGAGCAAAGTAAGTAATATTTTATTTCATATAAATAGTTCATTTTTCCAATTAAGGGGCACACCTAGTGTGAAAGTTTCAAAAAATCAAATTTTAAATTTTTCCATATTTCGATAGGTTATACCTTTAAAAATGAAAATTTCAAATCGATATCTTAAATAGTTTTGAGTTACAGCCATTTAAAAAAGTATATATAGTATATAGTACAACGATCATTTTATCTTTAAACGCGTTTTTCTCGAAACGGCATTTTTCGAATTTGCTGGAGTGATTACTCGGAGGCAAATCATCCGATCGCTATCAAAATTTTTTTTGCATCTCCTCTCTATATAGTTCTCCAGATGATGACTCTCCAGTTTTTTGATTTGGCCGAATTTTGGCTGGCCAAAAACGAGTAAAATTTTGGGAAAAAATTAACTTTTTTTTCAACATGCCGCCATTGTGTCAATTTTTTATTTTTTTTGTTCGCCCGAGGGTCATCGTACACACAATAGCGGCATTTTTCAACAATTTTAGTTTAACGAGATTTTCTACGGAGAAGGCTGCAATCCAGCAGTGGAGGACCTTTTTTTTGGCGCCGCCGCAGATTCCGTGTCATTTCAAAAATATTTAATATTTTATTTCAAAAATTTTACTGCGTATTCTCAAAACATGTATAAATATACCCTCAAAACTTTAAATAGATGGATTCACTAGCTTTTTGTTTTTTTTAATTCCGGTAAATGACCTTTTTAGGCTGTTACACTGGGTGTGTCTCTTAAAGGTAAATGGCATTTTGCCTCAAGGCAAGTTGCATGAACTTCCTGATATGTGTAAACTATTGGAGATTTGAAATTTTGCAATATTAACTTCACAAAGAAGAAGTTTAAGTTTTTGCCAGCAAATCTTGCAAAAATCCGAACAGGCAAATAATAAATTGAATTTTATTTAGTTTTGCTGTGTGGAATCGAGGGATATGAAGAGTTTTTCCACGTGAACTATATGAGGGCTGTAATAAATTGGCAGAGCAATTTAGGATGTTGGGGTCCTTATACAAATCGTATAGCTTTACAGAGGAAACGTTATAGGAGGAAATCTGGTCCAATGACTGACGGATGTGTAAATCATATCACAGGACTTGCAACTGCAGCTCTGGCTGTATACATAGATTTAACTATTTTAGAAATGTATTCATAATTTATACTATTGATGTGTATAAATTCATAGTTTTGTGGCATTTTTTATGTGTAAGTTATACCTGTGATTTGTTTTCATTTTTGAATTTTTCTTGGAAACAAAAATTAAATAAAAACTATTTTTTATGGATTCCTAGATTTCAAAGTTCGAAAATGTTCGGACCACTTGTATAAAATCATGTACTTGAATTGAGTGAAAAATCATTGACTTTTTTTTTAACAAGATTGAAGTGAGTGAAAAATGTAGATGTTTTGACAAGTTTTGATTTGAGTGAAAATGTAGATCATTGACAAAAATAATTTCGAAAAAAATATAGGAAAAAAAATATTCGAAAAAAATTTTTTGGCAAAAAAAATTCGGTAAAGTTTTGAAAAAAAAATTTAAAAAAAAATTAGAAAAAAATTTGGAGAAAAAAAAATGCTGAAAAGAAAATTTTAGAAAAAAAAAATTTAAAAATGAGGATGTTTTGATTTGAATGAAATCCATGAGTTTCTGACATGAAAGATTAAAGGAAAAAATGTGTACGTTTTTACTACGTTTGAAATAAGTAAAAAGCATGGATAATATCCATAGACTTTTTGACATGAAAGATTGAAGGAAAAAAATCGAAAAAAAACTTTTGGCAAAAAAAATTTTCGAAAAAAAATAGAAAAAAAAATTAGAAGGAAAATTCGAAAAATAATTGAAATTGTATGAAAAATGTGATGCTTTGACACGTTTTGATTTGAGTGCTCGCATTAAGACTTTTGATTAGTTTTAATTAATTTATGCATCAAAACGTGTAATTAATTTAGTAGATCAATTTGATATAATAAATTTATCGTGAAACGTTAATTAAAAGCCAAGAAATGGGTGTGTTTGGAAGTGCCTAGCTGTACCTTGAATAGTTTGATAAGTGTTTCTTTCAGGATCTCAATTTTGAAACAATTTTATAATTAAACAATTTATTTACAGCACCAATGTATCCTTTAATTATATACATGCAATTATCAATAGTTAAATTTATATATGTGCCTTTGTATATTTATATATTTTATACTTGTAGTCCACCACATATCTGTTAAAATAGAATTTAAAATTTACAAGAGTCTCTAATGTAAGTCGTGTGTCCTGTGTTGTGTAAATACTTTACTAGAACAATTGCAACATATCGAATAGACATGTAAAAGACAAAGTTATATAGTGGTTCTAAAGTAGCGATTTTGTGTCGAGTGCTTGAGATTTCTGGAAGGACATTCTGCGAGTGCATCCGACGATCGCCCATCAGATTCCGAGTCAAGATCAAGGGGGATGCTTTGACCTCAGTATATGGTACGCAATGGCGTGGTCAAGGACAGGGGATTATATGTATAAATGAAATAATAATAATTGAATATAATTAATCTAAATAATTTCTTAGTTTTAACATTATATTATTTATGTTATTAATAATATGAACTATTGTTGAATAATACGAATTTGTTATTATTATTGCGAATTTAAATAATCATATACATTTTTGCACGTAAGAGAGGGATGTTAGAAATTTGTTGTATATTTTATTTAATTAGTAATTAATATTTTCATTTCATTTGTATAATTTTAATGAAATAAATTTATGTGCGTATTAAAATTAGCACATGTTGTTTTATTAATTAATTTTATATATATATATATATATATATATATATATTATATATATGTACTTGATAATAGAAATGGAAAGAAAACTAAACTTAACTGCTGTACGTTGATACTAAAAACTATGTTACCAGTCTATATAAATATATGTTCTATGCTCTATGTTTAATTTCTGTTGTAAATATGTTAAAATAAATCAACAGTCTGTGTCTGTGCTGTCTGGGACTTTGTTGAACAAGTTACTATAATAAGTTATTATAATAATAATTATCCATGTCGCAAATGTAAATAGATTTAAAGTTAAAGTGTACTGTTTTGTGATCAGGTAAGTACTAAATAATGTTTTATATTTTAATTTTAAGGCAATGTGGTTAATGTTTATGAATTCATAAATATTTTGACAAAACTGTTGGGCATAATTCTAATCAATATGAATAATGTTAAATACATTTTCAACACATTGTAATATTATATATTATAATAAATTATATTGATTTAAGTCCGAAACAATTTTTAATACATGAATTTGTTACTTTAAACGTCAGAAGTGAATTATATTGTAGAAATGTCAAACTCAAACGTCAAAATTTTGTTGACAGTTGTTTTGAGGTTAAAAATGTCTGTTGTGACAGGTTTATTTTCAAATGTGTTTTAAAAATGTTAATGAATTAAAGAAATGTCTAATAATTAAGTGAATAGCTCAGGTTTAGTTAATTTTGTCTTACTTTTTTAAAACTATTCAAAATAAGAAATATTTCAAAAGAGGAAAATACTTTTTTCATTGCTCAAACAAAAAGTGTGCTATTTATACAAGGAAATAAGTTTTTGAATGTTTTCTTTGAAAACAAATATTAGTGTATTAATTTTTATACTAATAATAGTTAATATAAGTACAGTTGTTATTAATAAATCAATATCTACATCACAAATGGGTCAAAAATATATATGCTCTTTGTAAGTAATGTAAGTAATCTTTTGAATCATAAGTGATAAAATACAAATCATTTGTTTGTCCAATGTTAATGAAATATTTAGGAAGTTTGCACAAAATTAAATTATCTATATTTTGTTAGAATTTGATACTTCTACAGTAACTCGATATACATTAAAATGTCAGTCAAAAGAAGAACAATGATTTTAGCAAGCTAACAGCTGTTTCATTCATGTTTTTATTAAATACATTTTACTAAATTTGAAATACTTTTGCATATTTTGATTAATTTTTAGTAATTAGCAATATGCGACATTTACAGTTATATTTTTTTACAGTTTGCAAATAACTTAGAAATTTTGTACCGGACACTCTCATTTGTTTATTTTAGTATAAACTTGGTAAAATTTACTAGAATTTAGTATAAATTGTTTTATACACTTGGATATCAACATTTTGAATAATTTGTAGTTGAAATGCGAATAAGTATCAATATGTGAGGTCTTATCAAATAACTTGGAAATTTTGTTCTAGTCGAAACGCTGACCTTAATATTTTTCTAATTTTCAATATTTGGTTGTAGGAATTTTTTTCACATTTTGTCAAATATTTTGAAAATTTTATTCGGGACACTTTTATTTGTTTATTTTAGTATAAACTAGAGAATTTTAAATATGTGCACTTAAATTTATTTACATTAGTAAAACCTAGATAAAATTTACTAAAATTGAGTTTAATAATTGGCTATAATTGATTTTGGATATTTTTTTTTATATTTTGTCAAATAACTTTAAAATGTTTTTCCAGGCATATTAGTAAAAAAATATATAAAATTCAGATTAATAAATTATAAACCATATTAAAACCATAGACTGCTATTCACGCTTTTGTTTAAACTACTATTTATGGACTCAATATAGAAAAATGATATATCAAATTATTAGGTTAATAAAAATGATTTATTATTCGGCTGTACTTACACATATTTAATGTTACTAATCTAGTATTAAGTAACATATAATACTATTTATGATGTATATCCTCAGAAGAAATGTTATTCTTATTACAGGTGCTTATGACTTATAAGAATGCCTTAAAAAGAACTTTACAACCTGGGTCTCCCCTATAGTAGAAGGAAAATATAATCGACAACTAATTGAACAAAGTCTTTTTGATGAAATGGACGAAATTATCCTGATTGATGAGCTTCAGGGCTTCAATGGCACACATTGCAAAACAACGAAATGTTTTGAATGATTTCAAAAGATTTTAGGACTCTGATTTCAAAAATGCTATCCTTTCTTGGATAGATCCATCTTTGAAATCTTTGATTGGTTTTGATAGATTTAGAGTCGATGAATTTGAAAATGTTATATATTTTTGGATTGTCGGATTCGAACCAGCTTCCTTCGGGTTGGAGTCTAGTTTATCGCTCTAACCGATTCGGCCACGGCGACCAAGATTGTCCGACGACAAATACTGGAAGGACATTCTTCGACGACCGACCATCATGATTCGGCTCAAGGTCACAGGGGGATGATATGAAAGTATTAAATGTTCACCCTGGGGGTTGAAAGTGGGCTCATTCGATTCTGTGGGTCCTTGCGAATTTCAAGCGGGGGCTTTCAGGGGGGAAAATTTCGTCCGTTTTTCGCTCAGGAGACGAGAAAATCGACTTTTTGTAAAATTTCGCGATTTTTGTATGGGAATTTTTCGAAAGTTTTTTGCTGGCCTCAAAGATTCGGTCAAGGTCATTTATATGTGGTCAAGGTCAAAGAGATTCATATAAACGACCTTGACCGAATCTTTGAGGCCAGCAAAAATCTTATATATATATACATATACATATACACATACATATACATTTATATTTATATATATATATATATATGCATATATATATATATATATATATATATATCATGCCGATTTTTGTAATACTGACACTCAATAAATTTAATTATTTATCTATATATCTTATTCATTTACACAGTAAGAAAAATTATCGAACTCATATTTTTTTCAGATAAATTAAGGGTTCGATCTGAGGAACCTCGAACTGCTATTCTGGCCTAAGCCGTATCTTTACGGCCTCGGCCATTCGCACATTTGGCATGCAATTTTTTATGAAACTTATATCTTTCAGTTTGAAAATAACACTTTATATTTTTACAAAAGACTACGGTTTTGTAAAACCAATTGGCCGAGATCGTTAAGTTGCCACTACGGTTGCTCAGCGTGTCTTGGTTCGATTCCAGAAAGTACTTGAAAAATCAGATGTATAGTTTTTCATAAATATCAAATATTAGTTCAAAATATTAAATTCAGGTGTCGCATTTCGACCTTGACACTTAGAATATTTCTGAAAAACTCAAGCTTCGCACTTGACTGTAAGAGAGGTACATAAAGCGAGAGATGACGATGGTACAGGAAGAACCACGGGAAAGAGAGGGGTAGAGGCAGATGATGAATAAGAGAGATGTGTATGATACATATTCTTTATTTAAATTCAATATTAATACAATATAGGAATAAAAATAACTTTTATCATCAATAACTCAAATAGCCGAGCGGTTTAAGTGACCGCATACTCGGTGAAATCGCTCTGGAGGCACAAGGTGAGACGGATCGAGTCCAACTGCAGGCAACGACGACCAACTCTGAAGCAGAAAAAATAGAGCAGTGCTGGTGACTGGCTGTTGGCAGGTGCGGTGGGTCCTGAAACGAGCACACAAAGTGATGGTCAACCTGAGGTTCATGATGCGACAGGTCACACGCAGAGGGACACATTGCGGAAGATCCATGCCAAACCCGAAAATCTACCCAAAAATGACAACATGCGAAAAAAACAACAACAAAAAAGGAAAAAAAATGTGAAAAAAAAGCGAAAAAAGGGGAAAAAAAAGGGAAAAAGGAGGAGGAGGAGGGAGAAGGGGAGGTGGAGGACCTAAAAAAACCCCCTAAGTCCCAGATCAATTTTTCTCTTTTCTGTTCAGCGTTGAAACTTTTTTATGTTTTTTAGTGTTCCCTCACACCAATTCCCAAAACCAACACTCGAATGAAATGAAGTCCACGTTGAAATTTTCACAACGAGAAAAAATTACTGGGACTTAGTTAAAATTTTTAACTTTGCCCCAATAAAATTTTCTCGTTGTGAAATATTCAATGTGAGCCTCATTCATTCGAATGTTGGCTTTGGGATAATACAGCATGCATAAATAACTCGTCTGTCTTAATTGAAAAGGTTTCAGAAAATTTGGACTTAGAAAAAAAAATTATCTGAAAGGACTTCGAAAAAAAAAAAATTATTCGAAAGAATTATAATCAGAAAATTTGGACTTAGAAAAAAAAATATCTGAAAGCACTTAGAAAAAACAAAAATTATTCGAAAGAATTATAATCAGAAAATTTGGACTTGAAAAAAAAAAATTATTCGAGAGAATTATTTAATTAATCGATGAAATGAAATGATATTAATCGAATCAAAATTATTTATATGACTTGATAAAACATGTGAAACCTTTGCAATTAATCGAGACAAAAACAAGTGTGGTTGACTTGAATAATAAACAAATTATTGGAAAAAGCCATGAAAGAAATTCAATAAAACTTGTAAAATGAAATAAACAAAAATGTTCAAAAACTGGAACATTAAAAACTTCAAAACTGTTTAAAGCTGATTTCTATCCTTTAGAAATTGAGTTAAATAATTTTTACAATTTGAATCGAATAATAAACTTGTTAACAAAATTATGTTTTGTCTAATCATTCAAGTCAACTCTTCGAAACTTTGATTGCATGTCTTGATCAAAATTGTTTTTATCAATAAAAGAATAAAAATCTATCATTTAGCTATGCAGCAATATAATTGAATAAATTTAAAATAAAATTATGATGAAAAACTTTTAAAACCTGCATTATTCAACAATTTGGTAAGTCATATTGAGTATTGGAAATATTTTGATCAAAACCAGCAATCGTGTTATCCATAAATAAAAATGTACATGCTGTCAATATCGCTACAGGGAAAACACATGATTCTTGATACTGAAAATGCAATTTAAAAATTGTTTCCGTGGAATAATAAACAAGAGGTGTAATAGAAAAGCAACAAAGTAAATTTGTAATTTGTAATTTGTAACAAAATACCATCACATTAGGAGTTACCTAAGGTGAAGTGCTAGGACCCCTTCAACAAATAAGTAATCGATGCATACAAAAAGCTGTATTGGTTAACTAATAATTTAGTAATAGAAATTTACTATATAAAAATTCTGAATTCAACACAAAGTAAGCTCATAGTGTTATTATAGAACAAAAAAAATTCAGATTGACTCTTTATGGAATAATAATAATGTAACTTTCAATATCTTTGATACATACGTGAAGTACAAACTTTATTGTTTAATATTGATTTAGAACATGTATAAAAGGCACTTGTATGAATAAATAAAAAAAAGACTGAATCAACATGTTTTCCCCATAACAAATTAAATAAGAACTTAAGTCTTTTACACATATGTCTGCCAAATTAATTTAAAATCTTTTATTCGCATAATAGTTGTTGTTGAAAAAACAAAAAATAGATTATATAAGTATACTAAGTAAAAAATGATATTGACTCAAATATTATGATATAAACAATATTTTCAGCAGATATATGTATATAATTATATTAATAATGCACGAGCCAGAAAATATTCCACTAAAATATATACAAAATAAGAAATATTATTGTTACAAACATAAAAGGTAGCATGTAACACAAACTCGGTCAATAATTGTAAACTCCTTTCAGAAAATAAATTATAAGTAATATCTTTTTATTTTGAAATTGAAATTATAGTTTCACTAAAGATGACAAACAATATTGTGTTGAAGTAAAGATTTTCAAAATCATTTGACTGCTTTAAATTCAAAATTTACAAATATTCTCAAAAAAAAAAACGAGTGTTTTTAACGAAATATTAGTGATATGGATATATAAATTATTACAGATAAATAATTTTTGCTTCTCAATTTATATAAAACCTTTTTTGGATACATTTTTTACTCTTTAGACTGGTACATAATCCATTTCTTTATAATTTTTCTAAATAATATGTAATAACCATCATTAATTAATGTTAGTCAATAGTTAAAAAAAACATAGTCTTTGACAGAATAAACCTGATGATGGAACGTATCTAGTTCCAAAACGTCGTTATTAAACATCTTCAAAAAACAAATTGTTTTTTATTATTAGTGTTACTGTTCGGAAAAGAAACAATCAATATACATATATAAGTTAAATATTGAATATTTAAAACAATATAGGTGCAACAGATATAATACAATAAATATCTGTATATAATTCCAGAAAAATATTCTTTGACTCGCTATGTATAAAACATGCTTTACACTTACATTGTTAGATATCCTCTGCAGCAGCTCCCAAAACACTAAGTCATTACTCGAACCACCTCTGGAGCATCTACCAGAAATCTCAAGTAGTCAACACAAAATCACTACTTTAGAACCACTACATTACTTTACTTTTTTATAAGTATATTTGACCTGTTGCAATAGTCCGAGTAAAGTCTTTACACAATACACGACACACAACTTATATTAAAGACATTCGTGAATTTAGAATTCGATAATAACAGATATGTGTTGGAAGTACTTAAATGTAACCTACAAAAGCACATATATAAATTATACTATTGATAATTGCATGTATATAATTAAAGGATACATTGGCACTGTAAATACATGGTTTAATTATAAAACTGATTCAAAATGGAGACCCTGAAAGAGATACTTATCAAACTATTCAAGGTAGTATACTATACAAGGTACTACTCAAGTATATAATTAAAGGATACATTGGCACTGTAAATACATTGTTTAATTATAAAACTGACTCAAAAAGGAGACCCTGAAAGAGATACTTATCAAACTATTCAAGGTACACCTAGGCACTTCCAAACATACCCATTTTTTGGCTTTTAATTAACGTTTTACGATAAATTTATTATATCAAATTGATCTACTAAATTAATTACACGTTTTGATGCATAAATTAATTAAAACTAATCAAAGATTTAATTAAAAAGTCTTAATTAACCCTAGCACATGTTAATTCAGGAAATTTTTTTTGACAATTCAGGCGACTGAACTTAGCAACATGAATTCTGTGGCCACTTGTACCATTTAAAGCGCGAAATTCAAATAGAAATTTAAAACATTGTGAAATTCACCTATTTTAATATATACGGTAGAAAGCAATGTGTTTAGTCTTTGGATATGTGATATGAATATATACGGTAAAAAGCAAAATGTACATATTTCAAATCTATAATTTTTTTTATAAAAATTTATTTATCACACACCTAAAGACTTTGCTTTTTTACCGTATATATTCATATCACATATCCAAAGACTAAACACATTGCTTTCTACCGTATATATTAAAATAGGTGAATTTCACAATGTTTTAAATTTCTATTTGAATTTCGCGCTTTAAATGGTACAAGTGGCCACAGACTTCATGTTGCTAAGTTCAGTCGCCTGAATTGTCAAAAAAAATTTCCTGTATTAACATGTGCTAGGGTTAATTAAGACTTTTTAATTAAATCTTTGATTAGTTTTAATTAATTTATGCATCAAAACGTGTAATTAATTTAGTAGATCAATTTGATATAATAAATTTATCGTAAAACGTTAATTAAAAGCCAAAAAATGGGTATGTTTGGAAGTGCCTAGGTGTACCTTGAATAGTTTGATAAGTATCTCTTTCAGGGTCTCCTTTTTGAGTCAGTTTTATAATTAAACAATGTATTTACAGTGCCAATGTATCCTTTAATTATATACTTGAGTAGTACCTTGTATAGTATACTACCTTGAATAGTTTGATAAGTATCTCTTTCAGGGTCTCCATTTTGAATCAGTTTTATAATTAAACCATGTATTTACAGTGCCAATGTATCCTTTAATTATATACATGCAATTATCAATAGTATAATTTATATATGTGCTTTTGTAGGTTACATTTAAGTACTTCCAACACATATCTGTTATTATCGAATTCTAAATTCACGAATGTCTTTAATATAAGTTGTGTGTCGTGTATTGTGTAAAGACTTTACTCGGACTATTGCAACAGGTCAAATATACTTATAAAAAAAGTAAAGTAATGTAGTGGTTCTAAAGTAGTGATTTTGTGTTGACTACTTGAGATTTCTGGTAGATGCTCCAGAGGTGGTTCGAGTAATGACTTAGTGTTTGGGAGCTGCTGCAGAGGATATCTAACAATGTAAGTGTAAAGCATGTTTTATACATAGCGAGTCAAAGAATATTTTTCTGGAATTATATACAGATATTTATTGTATTATATCTGTTGCACCTATATTGTTTTAAATATTCAATATTTAACTTATATATGTATATTGATTGTTTCTTTTCCGAACAGTAACACTAATAATAAAAAACAATTTGTTTTTTGAAGATGTTTAATAACGACGTTTTGGAACTAGATACGTTCCATCATCAGGTTTATTCTGTCAAAGACTATGTTTTTTTTAACTATTGACTAACATTAATTAATGATGGTTATTACATATTATTTAGAAAAATATAAAGAAATGGATTATGTACCAGTCTAAAGAGTAAAAAATGTATCCAAAAAAGGTTTATATATAAAATTGAGAAGCAAAAATTATTTATCTGTAATAATTTATATATCCATATCACTAATATTTCGTTAAAAACACTCGTTTTTTTTTTGAGAATATTTGTAAATTTTGAATTTAAAGCAGTCAAATGATTTTGAAAATCTTTACTTCAACACAATATTGTTTGTCATCTTTAGTGAAACTATAATTTCAATTTCAAAATAAAAAGATATTACTTATAATTTATTTTCTGAAAGGAGTTTACAATTATTGACCGAGTTTGTGTTACATGCTACCTTTTATGTTTGTAACAATAATATTTCTTATTTTGTATATATTTTAGTGGAATATTTTCTGGCTCGTGCATTATTAATATAAATTATATACATATATCTGCTGAAAATATTGTTTATATCATAATATTTGAGTCAATATCATTTTTTACTTAGTATACTTATATAATCTATTTTTTGTTTATTCAACAACAACTATTATGCGAATAAAAGATTTTAAATTAATTTGGCAGACATATGTGTAAAAGACTTAAGTTCTTATTTAATTTGTTATGGGAAAAACATGTTGATTCAGTCTTTTTTTTATTTATTCATACAAGTGGCTTTTATACATGTTCTAAATCAATATTAAACAATAAAGTTTGTACTTCTTGTATGTATCAAAGATATTGAAAGTTACATTATTATTATTCCATAAATAGTCAATCTGAAATTTTTTGTTCTATAATAACACTATGAGCTTACTTTGTGTTGAATTCAGAATTTTTATATAGTAAATTTCTATTACTAAATTATTAGTTAACCAATACAGCTTTTGTATGCATCGATTACTTATTTGTTGAAGGGGTCCTAGCACTTCACCTTAGGTAACTCCTAAATTGATGGTTTTGTTACAAATTACAAATTACAAATTTACTTTGTTGCTTTTCTATTACACCTCTTGTTTATTATTCCACGGAAACAATTTTTAAATTGCATTTTCAGTATCAAGAATCATGTGTTTTCCCTGTAGCGATATTGACAGCATGTACATTTTTATTTATGGATAACACGATTGCTGGTTTTGATCAAAATATTTCAATACTCAATATGACTTACCAAATTGTTGAATAATGCAGGTTTTAAAAGTTTTTCATCATAATTTTATTTTAAATTTATTCAATTATATTGCTGCATAGCTAAATGATAGATTTTTATTCTTTTATTGATAAAAACAATTTGATCAAGACATGCAATCAAAGTTTCGAAGAGTTGACTTGAATGATTAGACAAAACATAATTTTGTTAACAAGTTTATTATTCGATTCAAATTGTAAAAATTATTTAACTCAATTTCTAAAGGATAGAAATCAGCTTTAAACAGTTTTGAAGTTTTTAATGTTCCAGTTTTTGAACATTTTTGTTTATTTCATTTTACAAGTTTTATTGAATTTCTTTCATGGCTTTTTCCAATAATTTGTTTATTATTCAAGTCAACCACACTGTTTTTGTCTCGATTAATTGCAAAGGTTTCACATGTTTATCAAGTCATATAAATATTTTGATTCGATTAATATCATTTCATTTCATCGATTAATTAAATAATTCTCTCGAATATTTTTTTTTTCAAGTCCAAATTTTCTGATTATAATTCTTTCGAATAATTTGTTTTTTCTAAGTGCTTTCAGATATTTTTTTTCTAAGTCCAAATTTTCTGATTATAATTCTTTCGATTTTTTTTTTTTTCGAAGTCCTTTCAGATAATTTTTTTTCTAAGTCCAAATTTTCTGAAACCTTTTCAATTAAGACAGACGAGTATTTATGCATGCTGTATTATCCCAAAGCCAACATTCGAATGAATGAGGCTCACATTGAATATTTCACAACGAGAAAATTTTATTGGGGCAAAGTTAAAAATTTTAACTAAGTCCCAGTAATTTTTTCTCGTTGTGAAAATTTCAACGTGGACTTCATTTCATTCGAGTGTTGGTTTTGGGAATTGGTGTGAGGGAACACTAAAAAACAAAAAAAGTTTCAACGCTGAACAGAAAGAGAAAAATTGATCTGGGACTTAGGGGGTTTTTTTAGGTCCTCCACCTCCCTTTCTCCCTCCTCCTCCTCCTTTTTCCCTTTTTTTCCCCTTTTTTCGCTTTTTTTTCACATTTTTTTTCACTTTTTTGTTGTTGTTTTTTTCGCATGTTGTCATTTTTGGGTAGATTTTCGGGTTTGGCATGGATCTTCCGCAAGTGTCCCTCTGCGTGTGACCTGTCGCATCATGAACCTCAGGTTGACCATCACTTTGTGTGCTCGTTTTCAGGACCCACCGCACCTGCCAACAGCCAGTCACCAGCACTGCTCTATTTTTTCTGCTTCAGAGTGGTGGTCGTCGTTGCCTGCAGTTGGACTCGATCCGTCTCACCTTGTGCCTCCAGAGCGATTTCACCGAGTATGCGGTCACTTAAACCGCTCGGCTATTTGAGTTATTGATGATAAAAGTTATTTTTATTCCTATATTGTATTAATATTGAATTTAAATAAAGAATATGTATCATACACATCTCTCTTATTCATCATCTGCCTCTACCCCTCTCTTTCCCGTGGTTCTTCCTGTACCATCGTCATCTCTCGCTTTATGTACTCTCTTTACAGTCAAGTGCGAAGCTTGAGTTTTTCAGAAATATTCTAAGTGTCAAGGTCGAAATGCGACACCTGAATTTAATATTTTGAACTAATATTTGATATTTATGAAAAAA
>NW_020537646.1:7000801-7019642 GCF_003426905.1 Ctenocephalides felis | reverse complement strand
TTAAATAAATTAAAATAAATTTATAATATTATACATCAAAAAATAACTTGACCTATAAAAAGCTCGATTACCATTGACTTACATTTCCACATGATTCATTTTCTGTAAAGGCATTTTTTATTTTATTTTATTTAGACTTTGCTAAATTTAATCATTTGAACAGCGGATATTCGATCATAATATCTGCAATAAAATTTCAATTTTCTGCCAATAAAAAGAATGTCAGTTATATTCAGAAATACGTTTTTTTTAACTTTCAAAATTGTATAAATATCTTGTCATAAACTAACCTAATCCATTAATCGGAAATAAAGAATTGGTAAACATTGAAAACTGTTTCTTTGATATATCAATATAAATTATATGTACAAGTAATAAAACTCACTATAAGAAAAATTTAAATATAAATACCAATGTATGCTTAAAGAACATATATTCATGATTGTGATTTACTGAACTATTATTTTACATGGTAATTGAACAAGTTAAGAAGTTTTATTAAATTTAGATTAATCAAATATTTTAAGATTTTGGCAATATTTTAATCCGCTTAGCAAAAGAAATTGATGAAAAGATCAGATTCATCGAAGTCAAAAAAAAAATCAACTGTATTTTTGAAAACCTATTGATCAAAAGAAACTATTATTAACTCTATATATTTATCCATTATAAAAGTTTGCATTTTAATTTATCTCCTGAATTTAATGATCAACAATCATTGTTCTACATTTCTTAGTAACTGATGATGACGAAACGCTTTTGTACTTGAAATTTCGAGCTATTTTGCCTGTATATTTGTTCAACGATGTTTGGCATTCTGCGAGTCATAAAAACGCATTTTATTACATAAATATTTACTAAAATTCAATCCAAAACTCTATAATTTTTACAACGTATAAAATCAATCTGGAAAATGTATCATTAAGTTTCTTTTTTGATTTATAAATGTTTTATGACATGTTCAAATACGGACTTGTTAAAGTATGAACAATACAGGATAGTAAGGTGACACAGGCAACTACTGTTTGATGATTTAGATATTTATTTAATATATTGGCATAGTAGAATTTTCAAATATAATTAAAATGAGTGATAAAAATCACATTTAATTTTTTTTTCAAATTTAAAATACTTTTTTTATTAGGAAGAACGTCGAACGACTGGAAGAGCAGTAGCCACTGTGATTGCTTTAGGTTTGATAGGTTTGGCAATTTATCATGCCTGGATCAGGAGAACGGTAGTAGTTGCTGGTATTATTGTTCCTGCTCTCATCATGGTTCTCTATACTGCCTGGGTTTTATACACAGCAAGAAAAGACAAAGCAAGAGCTAGAGTAAGTTGCAAGATCTTATTGTGGTACCAGAAGTCCTAATGGATTCTTATCATATATCGTACCCATATTTCTGACCAAAAATGTGTTCCTCCTTTTTCTAGTAAATTTCAGTGAAATTCCATTTAGCAAAATATTTCAAAACCAAAGATTGTGGATAAAATCGTTTGTTTTCACAGTTTCTCAATATAAATCAGTTCATTGTTTATTTACGTTCATTTTAAAGCTTTAGTTTCTCTTGTTAGGTATTGATACGCGATCACTTTACGTCATCATGTTACGTCTAAATGATGACGAAATTTATCTAATTTAATTTTATGGGCTTACTCGTGGCACTGTGGTAATAGCTTTGGCTTTCAAATCTAAAGTACCAGTTTTGATACCCACATTGGACAGCCTGATATCAACTAACAAAATTATAGGTTGAAAATATAGAAGAAAATATGTTTCTGAGTGAAAATGCCCTTTCTCTACATTGACAGATTCAACTCTACCAATAAAAAAGCATCAAATGTAGATAAATTAGATGAAGGCAAAATGGATTTCCTTCAAAAAAGCATATGTATCATCAATAACAGCTCTTAAGACTCTTGAGATGGGTTCAAAGCCAAATAAACAAACAATTAATAATAATAATGGTATAAAATGTGTGAATAATTTTCTCTATTTCTAATGGCTTGTATTTTATTTAATGCACCAATGTTGCGGATAGCTAATCCTAAAAACATTGTAGATAATACATTTCAGTAAAATGTAAATAAATTGAATTCAAATTTTGTATTCATTTCCTTTTGTTTTCCAGAAGTTGCAAATGCAGCGAGAAGCTATTTTGAAAGAAGTTATTAGCGCAGTTCCCAATATCAGTGTTACTGAATTTGACAAAGAAGAAGCTTTAGCAACAAATGATCAAAAATTAGAAAATGTGAATAATGATATACAAACACCAGAAATTGCATTTCATCCAGCAATTTTACAAAATGAACTCAAAGAACCAAATCTGCAGACTAGAGCTAATTTTGGACGATCTATATCTGTAATTTAAGGAGTATTAAATAAATTATTTATTTACTGTTGATCTACAGTAAATACAAAGTTACCCAAGTAATTCTAGTATTAAGTATCTGTTGATTTCTTGACAAGTAGACATAATTATTTAATTATATTATACTATTTTGTATTAATAATCTGTGTTTTTTGGCATAAATAAATTTATGAAGTCTATGTTTTGTTTTTTAAACCAATCCCTTATTAATTTTCAATTGAATTATGTTTTTGATTTAACCTAACGCAAAAACATAAAACATTTAATAACTTTTCTTAAATAAAGGAGATTTAAATCTCTATACAATAAGAATATGATGATATACTTATATGTTTAAATCTATAAGTCGTTGAGAAAATTGTCATGCAATATATATTGATCTCTTAATTGACCGGAAATAGGATATACATATATGTATAATTATCATTATTTTATTACAACAAATAATTATTCTGTATATAAATATTTATACTGTATAAAGAAAATAATAACAATTATTGACCTAGATAAAAAAGCAAAATACACGCATCCATCCATTTTGTGTATAATCAATGACAATCGGTAAATTTTCTGTCAGACCGTTTGACAGCTGTTCTATGCGCTTCTGGAATAAAATCGAATTGCGCATTAAATAATTGATTTTCAAGCAATATTATTCATAAAAAATTCAAAGTAAGTACAATTAATTCTCTTTTATCCTCTTTTTGAATTTTGTTGTTCATATCTCTTACAATTAAGCTACAATACTATTACAGATGTCAAGATACCGTGAGTGGGATCTTTCGTGCAAAGTTTACATTGGAAATTTAGGCTCTTCAGCTACTAAACATGATATTGAGACTCATTTTAGTAAATATGGCCCTTTGCGCAATGTGTGGGTTGCTAGAAATCCACCAGGATTTGCTTTTGTAGAATACGAGGATCCAAGGGATGCTCAGGATGCTGTGAGGGGTCTTGATGGAACGTGAGTAGACAAAACATTGATTTTCTTGTTTATAGTTGAAATATACCAATAATAGAATGATAATTATTTTCCTGAAGTTATTATTGAAACGATGAAAATGGCAGCATATGTACTATTAAATTTTTATATCATTTGCTATATTTTGGTAAAATATTAGGTATTATTAGTAAATATTTTTTTTCAGTTATATATTATCGTTTCAATAATTGTTGAATATATTTATTTACAGCCGTTGCTGTGGAACACATGTCAAAGTTGAAATGTCTTCAGGTAGATCTCGTAGAATGAATTCATCAAGAGGTTCCAGGAGGCGTTCTAGGTACTTAAACACAACATACTACTCAATTCACATACCCAATATTTTATTTGTATATGAAAACATACATTCATTAAGCTCATTAATTAATCTTTCACGTATAATATTTGAATTATTTATTTTGGAAGTCAATACAGGCTTTTATATGTTTTCTTACATGTGGTAATATGTATATTTCTCAAACAAAATATCTTATTAGATTCTGATGGTTAATCTTATCAGATTACTGAAATATTTCTTTTCTAATGTATAGGCACTTTGTCATTTAACACGTACTTTAGCAGCCTGTAAATACTGGTCTTTGCTACCAGTTAATTTCTATAGAAGTAACAACCCGTCTTTCAAAATTATGACAACCACTTTCGCCCATGACAACATGTCCAGCCATTTGAGATGAACCAACAACATTGGTTGCACCATCCATCTGACTCCTGTTGGATACATCTTTATTTATTCATCTTTAATGCAACTTGGCTGATCCCCAATACAACTTTAACATCAACACATCATGCGGTTTGAAAGTACTGAATATATGTATAATTATACACCTTTATATGGTTACAGTAAAGCCATTCATTGGTATTTATGTATTTATACTGAATAATTTTATGGGTTCTATTTATGATGATATTTACACTTGAGCATGAGTTTTTAGATGAAGTTTTTAGTGATTATACCGTATTACACTAGAATATAATGAATAAATATTGCTTTTATCTATACACCAAGCATCATGTGCAAATACCATCATTTATAGACTTTTTTATAATTAGTTAAAACTTCAACTAGTCATTTTTTATTAGTCATTTAGCTATAGCGCTAAATTCAGACAGCTTTGATAACTGTTAAATATTCAATATTCTTATAATTTTCGTTTGGTAAAAGTTATTACTATATAAGTGAGTATAGGAAATAGGATTATGAGTTTATTTTAAATTCATCTCTTCTATTATAATTATTCATCTATTTATAGTTAACACCAACTAACATTTTCTTGAATATAAGATATAAACACTCGGATTGAATTATCGTTGATGTAATTCTTAACATTATAGTTAATTTACTATTCATATCTTACATTTAAGATATATGTATTTTACTAGAGCTGTTTGAACAAACATTTTACCTGGACATTATATTATACAGTGTGGTTGCTTTATATATCAATTATTCTATTAAAAACATATTTATTTTTTTTTAAACTAAAAGTTTATCTTTATAGGTCGCGTTCACCAAGGAGGCGATCGAGGAGCAACTCTCGCAAACCAAGAAGTCGTTCTTATTCAAGAGATAGGTACTAACCTAACTATATTTGACAAAGCAATTGATCTTTCTTGAAATCACGAATGAAATTAGTTTATTTAATTTTTTATTTTAAGTATAAATATATGACCCTTTTATGTAAATTGACACAAATATTCATTAAGCACTTAATATTTTGTTAAAAATTTTGGTTGATTTATTGGCATTTTATCGATCCTTTATGAAATAAATGGATTAAAGCCAAATGTATTATTATCGTAAAAATAAATAATAATCAGCATAATTATCTACCTACATTTTTTTTGATATGAATTTGAAACATTGATTGTATTTTCAACCATTTTATATAAATAAAAAATATTATATAAGAATAACGTAATTCTGCAGGCATTGTGAATAAATAAACCCCAACGTAAAGATTTTGATTATTGGTTAAAAAAATGGTGATGGTGCTCACCAGTAGTTTGATTTTTGAATTTATTTTTCACCTGAATTGGACAAAATATGTGTTAATCAAAATTCCCGCCGGATCTGTAGTGCGAAAGTACAAGTTAATATAAACACACCAAATTTTCTTTATATGCGGAAATTTTAAAAAAAGTAAATGTATAATTGAATTAATATAAATGATTTAATAGATCAGTTAGCCAAAAAATGGAAAACGAGTGTAATGTTAAATAAATTTTTATTCAAAGAGCCCCTTAAAGGCAGGCAGACAACCTTCAGACATCACTTTTCTTAATTGGAATTTAGCATAGTTCACTTTTATATACTAATTTGCATTGAAGATTGTGATAATGAAATGATTGAAGTAAAGCCAGCAAGTGTTTGTGTAAATTAAGCAAGGATTAAATCAATGTGTTCATAAAGCCCTATGAAGTCTTTATTCCCCTGACTGTGAGGCAAATAACATTCCGCTGGAAATTACGTCTTAGGGCACGTGACGACGCACACACGGTATAGTGCACATGTTTTTAGTCGGTATCAGTATGTGTGTTGAGCTGAAACGTTTTTAACTGATAGTGTACATAGGCAAAGATATGTCATTTCGTATTACTACCGCTAATTATTTTTTAACATCGAATTTATGAAATAGCGAACATTTAAAATAATAAAAACCTAGTGTTAAAATATTATTCAAATTTAGAATGTCAAGAACGTTTGTTTCTATCTTATGTTTTACGTGTTTCACATTCGCAAGTTCTAGCGCGACTTCAGTGAAAGTTATCAATGTTACTAAAGTAAACAATGATTTAGAAAAAGTGTTAATACAAATTTCAGGGAGTTTGTTATTAAGTGATGTAAGTGCCTTTGTGTTTCCTAAAAGTGATCTAGAGTGTAGTGAATCACCAAATAGTGCTTCCTTCAACAACCATGTACCGATTTTCAATTTAACTTTCGTCGAACCAGATACTGGCCTCGCCGAATTCGTTGTGGAACATGCGGATTCGTTTTGTTTGCAAATTTTTGGAGAAAATCAAGATAATGCAATATTTTCTGATGTCATACATTTGAAGAATCAAAGGTAATTGTAAATTAATCAAAACTCGACTCGCATGAGTGATGTTATCAGCAAAAAAACATGTGAGATAGTAATTGTACACAAAGTCATTGATAGGCGTGCCTATTTATGATAGATTGTGGTTTTGCTTAAACTATTTAGTCTTAATTTCTAGATTAGTCTTAATTGATTTAGTCTTAGTGTTTTTAAGTAATGTATATCGAAAATATGTTTTTCCTAACCAAGGGAGCACAAAATTTGGCAAGAGTATTTAGATGTTTCTAAAATATTATTAACTTCCCGTAGGGCTAGTTATAGTAATCACAAAAAAATCGAAAATGAAAATTTGTATATATCTTTACGTTTCAGAGATTTCTAAACATTTTGGCATACCTTAGAAAAAATGTATGTGTGTGTGTGTGCGTGTATGTATGAATGTGCGGATACAAATTTTCATCGACGATTTCGGGAACACGGATCAACCGATTTGAATAATTCAAAAAACATTCGATTCGTATTGATAAGGAGACTTGCTGATTAGTTTTTGGCGAAGGCAGGTCTAGCCGTTCCGAAGATACGGGGCAAAAAGTGCCCAAAACAGTAACTCAGTTTTTAAGAGAACGGAGCGTCCGATTTGAATAATTCCAAAAACATTTTATTTGTATTGACTAAATGAAGAACTGTTCAAATTTTTGGAAAGGCAGGTCCAACGACTTAGGAGATATGGAGGAAAAAGTAAAAAAATGAGTCATCTGGCGGTCAAAAATGAACATTAGACATTTGCACAACAAATTATCATTTTAACAATAAGTGTAAACATTCCTATGGGTTCCGTACCAATGTTTACGCGTTAGACGGCCACGCGGCGCTTACGCGCTTTGATATTTCGTCTTTATGCAGTTAAAGCAGTACGATTGCTTTGAAAAAAAGTTCAGAATTTCCAAAATATTCCAAAATAAACGATTTAAGATAGAATGATTTAATATGGTTCGAAAATCTATTAAAAGTTTCAAATCATTGATCAACTTTTATTGATTATTTTTAATTACTCGAATTTTGAATTGCCGTACGGGAAGTTCCAGCAATTTGCCTTAAGGCACGATGCCCTAATTGCCTTAAGACAGAATTCCACTTACAGCTAGTTTACAATACAAACCAAAAAAGTCGAATGGTTATCAAAAAAAAATGGATCAGGAAAATGGTGTACTTAATACGCAATCCTTGCCGCGAATTTCAAAACAACCTTTGCGTTTGAAGTTATTACATTTTGATTATTTTATACTTATGATACTTATTTTTTATATACATTTTGACTTAAAATATTATTTATTTAAAATATTAATTTAAGGTAGCGCTTTTTTTAAATGTCGACATGGGTACAAAATGTTTGGAAACCATTGACAATGAGTTATATTAAATACTTTTGAACGATTAATTATTTTTAAAATCACTAAAATATCATTTTATTGCAGATACATTATAATAGAATTTCTATATATATTTTGTTAAACTTCTTTCAATATTCTTCAAAACCATATACATTATTAAGTATAAATAATGTTTTCTCAAAAATAAAATACCGCACTGGATTTCCTTCTATGTTTATAAAGTTATTAGTCATAATAGATTAAGATATACCATTCATGCCGGTCAGACTAATTAAGACAATTTACACGTAATATTTTAACTTTTAAACTATTTCATTAAATAGTAATTAACGTTGTTTTTACTAATTATTATTTGTGCTAAATTAGAAATACCGATATAAAACCCGTTCCGATGAACCCATAATAAGAAAGAAATCAGCTGTGAAGTTATCTAAATTGTTAACTAGAGCCAGTTAACTAGATACCAGCTCGGTATCAAGCAGCATGATACCAGATTTTCACTTAAAATCAAAGATCTACTACTACTTGATACAAGTGCAAAGTCAAATCTCTTACCACTGAGCCTCGAAAATAAGTCTCAATAAAATTTGATAAAATGTCTTAAATATTTATAAAAATATATGACATCACATGTTAATTCTTGCTTTGTAGAGGCGTTTTATTCAAATACGGCATTCGGTGACAATGCAATGAGTTTTCAATTGATTTGCTGGACTCGAAGGCATGACATCAACGAGCTTGAATTGTATTTGTCATAAAGAATTGCCTTATTAATTGATTAATACAAAATGTTCTGCCATGATATATTGCTTTATCCATAAAGTACTTAAAGGCAAATATGCGAGTTGTTTTGATCGGAGTTGAAACATATTTAATTATAATTACTTAAAATTGTATTGTATTGCACATATTGGTAAAAGTTCCTGTATATTTCTAGGAGAATGAGTCAACATTTATAGTTTCTATATATTAGTCAAAGTGGTGACCCCGACTGGTGACCATATGAATAGATTATATTCTTATAGATTTTATATATAAAAAGATTCTTACATAATAGGTCAGAAAATAGCGAACATGTTAGATACTAATTGGCCAAACTATTGATTTTTTAAACCCGTCTTTAGCATTTGCAGTTCTTTACATTACATTATATTACAGCAATTCCTTCATAAAAGCTAAGATCAATATATCGCATTCTATTTTAAAACTTATCTTGTTAACCTATTTTTCTGTAATGCTAATATGAACAATGATTATTTAGTGTATTCAAGAAATAATTATAATGAAATGACATATAAAAATGTAATACAATTGAAGTTATAGTCACAATGCTATATTTTAACTTCCCGTAGGGTAAGTTATTGTAATGGGCCGAAAATCGGAATTGAAAATTTTTACATTTCTCGACGTTTTGAAGGTTTCTGAACATTTTGGCATACCTCAGAAAAAATGGATGTGTGTGGCGCACGGATCAACCGATTTGAATGGTTCAAAAAAACATTCGATTCCATCGATAGGGAAAAGAGTGATTAGTTTTTGGCTAAGGCAGGTCCAGCCGTTCGGGATCGGAGCAAAGAGTGCAGAAGATAGAAATCGAGTTTTGAGAGAACGGAGTATCCGATTTGAATGATCTAAAAAACATTCAATTAGTAATGATTGGGAGAAGTGTTTATTAGTTTTGGCAAAGGCAGGCCCAGCCATTTGAAGATACGGAGCTAAATATGTAAAAAATGGCAGTTTTGAGAGAACTAAGCGTCCGATTTGAATGATTCAAAGAACTTTCTGCTTGTCTTAACAAAATAATTGATTTTGGAAAAAAAAAATTTTGTTCAATTTTTTTTTTATAATTTTTTTGTATATCGAAAATTATTCAGATTTTATTTTTAATTCTGACTATAGTTCTAATATACTTTAATCAAATAATTTTAACTTTGCAATTCAGTTTATATAATTCTTATAAATATTAGACAATGTTATAATATATATAATAATCTATTTGAAAACATTCAGTACTCCTCGAACATTTCGTTACGGTACGGGAAGTTCCAGCAATTTTCCTTAAGGCACGATGCCACCCACCCCACTAGTTTTGTTCTGATTTAAGAAAAATTGTGGTTCACCTATTTATTGTCCAGATCAAAGCAATAAGCGTTTTGAATTTAAAATATTACATATAAATAATAGTTCTTACTATAATAAGTTCTTACTATTTGATGATAGCTACTTAAATTTTTACTTCAATAATTGGGTAGTCATAAACATGCAATAATTAATTGAATATACTATTTTATAAACAGGCAGATGCAAAAATGAAAATTGAAAAAAAAATCAATGTTTAATCTATAAAACTATTTTGTGGTAAATTCATCAACTATTTTTGACTTATTTCAAGACCAGTAATAATTTAATTAATATATTTTTCACTTTCATCACCGTAAAAAACTATACCACTGGATGTAGTACTTAAATTTATTCTTTTGTACTTTGAGTTTAGATGATAAATTACATAAATTTGAATAAAACATAGGAAGTGTTAATAAATTATATATCAGCGCTCTATCTATGTTGATATTTAAATATATTTTGTCGATTGTGGTAATACTTCTGCATTTATTTGTGACACACTATGAAATTGATGATTCATTTTCATTTGATGTTAAAGTAAGTTGTGTACTACGTCGGTCTGCAATGCCAAGGATGAGAGTTCCCAAAATGGTACCCCCGTATGGGACTGCGGTGGCACCAAGAACAGCTCAAAGGCGTTATAACAATAATACTGTCCAGAAATCAAATTATAACAATAATAACAACAATTCCAGCAGTTCGTCTAATGAACTTACATGTTTGGATTCGACTTTCTATGCTTCACCACGTGCTTGCTCGACGGTTCAGAGGCCGCAGAAGAAACGCAAAGTTTTCCTGGATCATTCAGTTTTCAATAACACCGAAAACAGCTCAGAAAACGAACAAGAATATCATTCATCGTTTTCAGAAATGCTACAAAGGTGTGTACTCGATACTGTCATGGAAAAGCAAATGGAAATTAATAGTTCTCAAAATGAAATGAAAATAAGTGTCTTGGAAAACGAAAGGAAACAAGTAAAAGCCAACACTGCGCAGTATTCTGAATTGTCCATACTAAGCAAGGAATTAGAAAAGTTAGACAAAATGTCAGAAAATTTGCAAGATTCTTTAAATCTTGTGGATGAGCAATTAGAGAATAATTTACGGGCAGTGATGATAGTGATGATACAGGCAGCTGACAAACTGGAAACCAAAAATATTTCTGCAGGGTCTGATAAATGGAGATCGCATCCGTATGTACCAGTATGAGGGAGTCGTTAGGTAAATTACATTCATTTCAGACCATAGATAACTTGCACATTTCTGCTGAGAGTATTAAATTGTATGAAGACCACATTGGCAATTTGGATAAAATGTCTGAAAAATATGAGAAAAATTTGCAGATCTTGAACATGCTTGTACTGTCCCGTTCTTCTCAAGAGATGCCTTACGAACAATAGTTTTTAACGATAATTATTACTAACTTATTATTTTCTGGACCGTCAGGGACGGACAAATTATAAATACTTTTATATAAATTGGCATTTTTATTAATAAATTACAATGGTAATTAACTGTGCTGGAATTTAGTTATTTAGTAAGAAATATTTTAAAAAATATTAGATAATATCAAATTTGAATGAATTAATTAAATATACTTCATGTTATGTATTTCAATATTAAAATGAACTGAGTTTGTAGTATAAATATAAATGATAAAAATAATTAAGCAGTTTTGCAAGTGTATCGATATAATTCATATTTTAAGAAAATGTTTTTTAAAAATTTGCATTAAAAAATTAATAATGTTTTTCTACATTTAAATATGCTTTCATTGAATTATTTTTAGAATACCAAATGCAATTTGCAAAGCAAATATATACGCTCAAAGCAGAACTAAAATTAAGTTAAATATTATGTATTTAATATTTTTAGTCTAAAATTGTTTAATATTAATAAAACTATGCTTAACTTCTTAAGATTAAAGAAATAATAATATTTTGCGATTTTTCAATATCATTTGTAAAATTTATTTAATTCGTACCACATGTTTGAAGATGTTATTTATAAATATACATTAGCAAACAAAATATATAACTTTGATTATAGTATATATTTATATAATCTCATAAACGACTAATCAGCGTGATAATATATCTTAAATGCAGTATAAACTCATTCGAATTATAAAAAGTGCAATTAACTAACAATACACTTCATATAATGCAGATACTGATATAAACATTGCATAAGAAATAAAAAGATTTAATGTTATATTAGAATTTTAGCCATAAAATCATAACATGGCATACAGAATTTAATTTTATTGTCATTTGATAATAATAATAATATATTGATGGTGTAGTTTTAAATACCTATATAACGTTTAATTTATTTAATTTCTTTAAATAGCAATCAAGAGACAATGAAATATTATAGCTTTTGTTAAATGAAAAGAGTAAAAAAATAATAGAAAAGTCTTTAAAAAACGTTTAATAGTTGAAATCAGTGATTGATTGCTTATGTTTTAATTATTACTTTTTTAAAAACGATTAACATTTTTGAAAAAAATTTACTTCGAAAAAATTAGATTTTTGAGAAACTAGGAATTTGACCAAAAATTTCTTTTTTGAAATATTGAAAAATGTTTTCTTTATTTTGATATATTTTGGAAATTCTGAACTTTTTTCAAAGCAATCATACTGCTTTAACTGCAAAGAGACAATATGTCAAAGCGCATTAGCGCCGCCTCGCCGTCTAACAAATAAACATTGGTACGAAACCCAGAGGAATGTAAACAAAATTTATACTTATTGTTAAAATCTCTATAAAATATCTGATAATTTGATGTGCATATGTCTAATGATCATTTTTGATCGCCATCAAATGGCATTTTTTTTACTTTTTTTATTAGATCTCCGAAACGCTAGACCTGCCTTTATGAAAATTTGATCAGTTCTTCATTAGTTTTCTTCACTTTTTTGAATTATTAAAATCGGACGCTCCGTTCTCTTAAAAACTGAGTTACCGTTTTTGGAACTTTATGCCCCGTATCTTCGGAACGGCTAGACCTGCCTTCGCCAAAAACTAATCAGCACGTCTCCTTATCAATATGAATCGAATGCTTTTTCAATTATTTAAATCGGTTGATCGGTGTTCCCGAAATTGTCGACGAAAATTTGTATTCGAACACACATACACACACGCACACATACACACACACACACACATACATCCATTTTTTCTGAGGTATGCCAAAATGTTCAGAAACCTTTGAAACGTAAAGATACATAAAAATTGTCATTTTCGATTTTTTTGCGATTACTATAACTTGCCCTACGGGAAGTTAAAAAATATCTTACCATAGAAGTTCTATTTTTATTATAATAATAATATTTCATTTACTGTAGTGTAAAGATTAAATCAAAATCCGACCATCTCCGAAGACGCGACTTGTCAGGCATAATTGTAACTGGTCTTCGAGCAGAGCATGCCGATCGGGAGCCCCTTCTGACGGACACCGGAGCACCCTACGTTCTGGCCGATTCGCCCGTAACTCTGCGTTTGTTTGGAAGCGGATTTTCAGCGGAGACGACGGTTAGTTTCACACGAGATGCAAGAGAGGCGGGAGGTCACTGTCTTCTACCGGCCACTCATATGTTTACGGTAATAATCGAAAAATTAGGATAATTATACGAGGTCTGTTCAAAAAGTACCCGGAATTTTCGTTTTTTCAAAAAAATATTTATTATTCGTCTACATTAATGTGGTCCCCTTCAAAGTAGTCCCCCCCAGATATAATACACTTATGCCAGCGTTTTTTCCAATTTCGAAGCACCCTTGATATTCACTTTTTGATATGTCCTTGAGCACTCTCAGCGTTTTCTTCAATCGAGGAAAACCGCCGTCCTTTCATGGGTCTCTTCAACTTGGGAATAGGAAAAAGTCACACGGAGCCTATCTGGTGAATTTGCACTTTGCAACACTTTATTTCATTTTTTACGCAAAATTAATACAAATCTTTGATTTTAAATTCTCCATTGTAAAAATCGCCGAGCTCAGAAAAACACGTCGAACCTTAGCGACTACCACAGACAAAGTAAACAGTGAATATAGCTGAAAATTTCATATACTTTAGGGCATGTATACCAACAAATAAAAAAAAAATTTTGAAATCAGACACTCCAGACCCGCGAAATTTAATTATTAGTAATTCGGGTAAAAAGTACCCAACAACCTCGTATATATACACATGAATATATTAAAAATCTGTTGCAAGGGGGCGTTAAGCTGTTTCCAAAATACGGTAAAAGCCCTTTAGTCCGGCACTCCCATTGGAATGCCCGATAGTCCGCCATTTTTTTCCAAAATTTCGTTTTTCTCTCGTAAATTTCTTTGTGTCTAGGGTCATGAACGAAGTATGTTCTACGAAATACGCAGCCCTTACTTTCTACAAAGGATTCTAGGGTCAATAGATTTACACATATATCAATAGATTTAACCACCTAACTGTGCAGTGACCTTGTTTACTCATAATTATCAAACAGCTGGAAAAATTAATGTTTTTTCATTTTTTTAAATATTTAATATATTTATATGAATATTCTGATAAATTTAAAATAAACTATGTTGTTTGTATTTCCTATTAATTTTATAGTTTAATTATTAGCCTAATTGTTTTTATAAAATCCGCCCGATAGTCCGGAATTTTTGATAGTCCGGCACAGGAGCCAGTCCCGAGTAAGCCTGACTAAAAGGACTTCTGGTACTATTTTTGAACCAAATATTTAAAATGATATAAAAACTATTAAATTAATTAGTTAAAAAATTTAGAAGTCTGCAACAGTTTTCTTTATTAGAACGGGGCGAGCGCTGTACAAAAAGGTTGGAAACCACTGTTAATTGAGTCCGCTCATTGAGCAGTGCTGGACATCGGATGCAAAAGATGGGTTTATTGTACATAATTGAAAATCTTATTACTAAATTCTACTCATTTAATTAATATAAGTAGATATTACAGAATAAATTTAATTAAATATTATACATACAAAAGTGAAAATTCAAATTCTTGCCATGGACTGATTCAGAAAAACATGGTATTATAGGCAGTGAGACCTTGCAAATCAATATTTTTGCTTAATATCTAAAAAAAACGTCGGTCACTGATTTTAACAAAATTTTTCTTGTTCTCCATGACGAGCTCGTCAATCACAGTGTTTAATTATTATGAATATAAACATGTGTTATATAATCATAAGTATAAATATTACATGAGTTATTCGTGTAACACATTTCGATCATATTACAAAATGAACATCTTCATCAGGTATTTCGAAGAAAAACAATCCGTTGTTTAACATGATGACCACCCTTGATTTGAAAACATACCAAAAGAAATTCAATGCCAAGGCTTCGCATGATATAATAATCTTTTCTACATTTGGTTTAGTTATCTCGGGCGAAAAAATGCAATGTGGCATTTCTTATTATCACAATTAGTCATCGTTGTCTGTAAAATATGCTCATACATAGCTACAACACATACTCGGGGAATATTGAAAGTATAAATTTGTAATTACTGATATTTCATAATAATTTAATTACTACTGTTTTATGGTTTATTAGGGCACATTTGTGAATACCGTAGCTATTTTGAAATATAAAGCATATTACTCTGCGATTGACGAGTATAATCGTCACGGTTCCATTCTGACGACATGAAAAAAATGAAATAAAAATTGTGCATGTTTAAATGAGAGCGCCGCAGTTAACTGGTTTAATATCAGCTGGCGCAATATCAAGTACGGCAGATTAAGCAAATATAATTAAAATTTTTCAGGTTCTTCCAGAAGTTACTCATACTACTGCTTTAGTAAAAGCAATTCTTCCAGAAAATGGTCCTTTTTACATATGCACTCGCAAAGCAGCAGATGACGGCTTTACTCCTTTCATACACCAAGGATCTGACCCTTGGCTTTTAATTGATACTTACACTCGTCCAATTCCTTTATGGGCTTCCATACTGGTTATTTTGGTGTGTCTATTCTTTTCCGCATTATTTTCTGGCCTAAATCTTGGATTGATGGCCTTAGATCGAACTGAATTGAAGATCTTGTGTAATACTGGGCAAGAGGCTGAACGTCGTCATGCTAGGGTAATTCAGCCTGTGAGGGACCATGGAAACTTTTTGTTGTGTAGTATATTGTTAGGAAATGTTCTGGTGAACTCAACGTTTACTATTTTACTTGACGATCTCACTTCAGGATTAGTTGCAGTTATATTTTCAACTTTGGCTATAGTCGTTTTTGGAGAAATCACTCCGCAGGTAATAAAAATGATAATATTCATAATTTTAAATTCAGCAGATTTTTATTAATCTATCTAATCACAATCTATATATTTTATAATTTAGGTAATTACTTACTATAATTATGGTTTTGGTTTCCAGGCAATTTGTTCCCGGCATGGTTTAGAAGTTGGAGCAAGAACAATATATATTACAAAGGCTGTGATGGTTTTAACATTCCCTTTATCTTATCCAACTTCAAAGCTGCTGGATTGTTTACTTGGCGAAGAAATCGGAAATGTTTATAACAGAGAACGTCTAAAAGAATTAGTCAAGGTGATTAAGTACCCATGATTATTGTGCAATTGTTATGATTATATAAAAATTGCCATTCAAATTTAAATTTATATACATAATCGATTTTTCAAATCTCACCATAAATGAATTACGTATGCAATTGCAAAAGATTTGTGTTCATTTCATGGCAATGAGATACAATTCACAGTTAGCATCTATATAAAAAACTTCCACAGAATTTCATGGAATTTATAATCGTATCATCTCACAAATTATACAATGATGCATAGATTTATTGATTTTCAGGTGACAACTGACGTAAATGATTTGGACAAGGACGAAGTAAATATTATATCTGGAGCGTTAGAATTGCGCAAGAAAACAGTATCGGAAGTAATGACTCGAATTGAGGACGTGTTTATGTTGGATTATGAATCAATCCTTGATTTTGAAACTGTATCTGAAATTATGAAATCAGGTAACAATGAATTATATGATTAATAACAACGATTTTTATTCATTTTACTTTTTTGTTCAGGTTATTCGCGTATTCCCGTATATGAAGGCAATCGCGGCAATATTGTAACAATGTTGTATATTAAGGATTTGGCTTTTGTGGATCCTGATGATAATACTCCTTTAAAAACTCTTTGCCAGTTTTATCAAAATTCTTGCAATTTCGTCTTTGATGATGTCACACTGGATGTTATGTTCAAACAATTTAAAGAAGGTGAATATTTTCTTATACTTAATCGTTTATCTAAAAATAAGAAGCTGTTTATATTTTGGCCTGACAATTCGGTTTGGTGATTTTATGTTTTCTCGACGTTGCTAGTCATTCAGAATTGTTTTGAATAATATACGTGTGTGTATGTAAGCAAAAATTTGAATTTTGGTTGACTTCTTCTCAAAAAGGCTGCATCGATTAAAAAAAATTAAGTCACTTGATAAATTTCATCTTCGCAAGTAATTCAGTAAATTAGTATTAGTTTGGCTCAAATTATTGAAATTTTAAGGAAATAAGGGACATATGGCTTTTGTACATCGCGTCAATAATACTGGAGAAGGCGATCCATTTTATGAAACCATTGGTTTGGTAACATTAGAAGATGTCATAGAAGAATTGATACAAGCGGAAATCATGGACGAAACGGATGTTTATAGTACGTGAAAATATTTGATTAATTTTTGATAATTTTTTTTTTTATTTATGTGTATTTTTCTATAGCCGATAACAGATCCAAGCGCCGAAGGCACAATCACAAAATAACCAAACAAGATTTTACTGGATTTGCGGAACGACGTGACAATCACAGGATTCATATTTCGCCTCAGTTAACTTTGGCTATGTTCCAGTTTCTCACTTCCAGTAAGCAACAACACTGTAATATTTGTTTGTTTAACATAAACCGGGAGAATATTTTTGAAATTTGCTACAGATTATTTTAGATCTGAAGCGCATTCGCAATTTAAAACGATATCACACATAATACCTAGTAAAGTTTAAAACTTCTTGTTTCGTCGTTTTATACTTGATGCAGTTATTTTTATCTAATTTGGAGTACGTATGGTTATTTCAACCCTTTATTATATACATATGTGTTTGTTTTATTTTTAGCTATCGACGCTTTTAAGTCTGACCAAGTGTCGGAAAACTATTGCGGAGACTTCTCAAACAAGACATCATTCATCACATCAAAATTCGAAACAAGGAAAAAAATGATGATGGAATGGTTATCTACGAAGAAGGAAAACCGGTGGGTATCCGAATTGAAAACAAATGCTTCCTAGAAGTGATTATTAGACACTTTGCTAAATTTTGCAATTCAAATTTTAATTCACAATATTACAGACTTTATTCTTATTTTACAAGTTATTTTTATTTATTTACTACTATAAATTGCATTGAGAAGTAGTACTCAATCGAAATGATTTTGTTCTCCGAAATCCGCGTTTTGTACATCTCACATATACTGAAAATAATTATACATGGGTTATACGTATTCACAAGCCTACATTTATTTTGATTTTAAAATATACATGTTTTAATTATTTAACTACTAGGAATTTCACTGTAAATTAGTTTCAAATCAAATTGTTATATTAAGTAGATACATAAAAAAGATATTACTTTTCGAATTTTTGGTTTTCTTTCACCAAAGTACTGCAACTAATTAACTATATACTTTGTGAAGCTATAGGATATTTTAAGCTAGATTTTTAAATAATTTTGTTTTATGTTTAGATGGATCATTTTGTACTTATATTAGAGGGTCGTGTTGAGGTAACTGTCGGAAAAGAAAATTTAGTCTTTGAGAGTGGTCCATTTACTTTTTTGGTCTTCAAGCGATTACACCCAAAATTGGAGTTGGTGAGCTATTTATTAAAAA
>NW_020537646.1:6979704-6999801 GCF_003426905.1 Ctenocephalides felis | reverse complement strand
AAAACGTACACATTTTTTCCTTTAATCTTTCATGTCAGAACTCATGGATTCATTCAAATCAAACATCCTCATTTTTAAATTTTTTTTTTTCTAAAATTTTTTTTCAGCATTTTTTTTCTCCAAATTTTTTTCTAATTTTTTTTTAAATTTTTTTTTCAAAACTTTACCGAATTTTTTTTGCCAAAAAATTTTTTTCGAATATTTTTTTTCCTATATTTTTTTCGAAATTATTTTTGTCAATGATCTACATTTTCACTCAAATCAAAACTTGTCAAAACATCTACATTTTTCACTCACTTCAATCTTGTTAAAAAAAAGTCAATGATTTTTCACTCAATTCAAGTACATGATTTTATACAAGTGGTCCGAACATTTTCGAACTTTGAAATCTAGGAATCCATAAAAAATAGTTTTTATTTAATTTTTTTTCCAAGAAAAATTCAAAAATAAAACAAATCACAGGTATAACTTACACATAAAAATGCCACAAAACTATGAATTTATACACATCAATAGTATAAATTATGAATACATTTCTAAAATAGTTAAATCTATGTATACAGCCAGAGCTGCAGTTGCAAGTCCTGTGATATGATTTACACATCCGTCCGTCAGTTGGACCAGATTTCCTCCTATAAACGTTTCCTCTGTAAAGCTATACGATTTGTATAAGGACCCAACATCCTAAATTGCTCTGCCAATTTATTACAGCCCTCATATAGTTTCACGTGGAAAAACTCTTCATATCCCTCGATTCCACACAGCAAAACTAAATAAAATTCAATTTATTATTTGCCTGTTCGGATTTTTGCAAGATTTGCTGGCAAAAACTTAAACTTCTTCTTTGTGAAGTTAATATTGCAAAATTTCAAATCTCCAATAGTTTACACATATCAGGAAGTTCATGCAACTTGCCTTGAGGCAAAATGCCACTTACCTTTAAGAGACACACCCAGTGTAACAGCCAAAAAGGTCATTTACCGGAATTAAAAAAAAACAAAAAGCTAGTGAATCCATCTATTTAAAGTTTTGAGGGTATATTTATACATGTTTTGAGAATACGCAGTAAAATTTTTGAAATAAAATATTAAATATTTTTGAAATGACACGGAATCTGCGGCGGCGCCAAAAAAAGGTCCTCCACTGCTGGATTGCAAGCCTCTCCGTAAAAAATCTCGTTAAACTAAAACATATTGTCTGTACGATGACCCTCGGGCGAACAAAAAAATAAAAAATTGACGCAAAAAAATTAAAAATGGCGGCATGTTGAAAAAAAGTTAAATTTTTCTCAAAATTTTACTCGTTTTCGGCCAGCCAAAATTCGGCCAGGTCAAAAAACTGGAGAGTCATCATATGGAGAACTATATAGAGAGGAGATGCAAAAAAAATTTGATAGCGATCGGATGATTTGTCTCCGAGTAATCACTCCAGCAACGCGTTTAAAGATAAAATGATCGTTATACTATATACTATATATACTTTTTTAAATGTTTGTAACTCAAAACTATTTAAGATATCGATTTAAAATTTTTATTTTTAAAGGTATAACCTATCGAAATATGGAAAAATTTAAAATTTGATTTTTTGAAACTTTCACACTAGGTGTGCCCCTTAATTGCAAAAATGAACTATTTATATGAAATAAAATATTACTTACTTTGCTCAATAAACAGATCCCTTGCAAAACTTGGTATTCTGTTCTTATATATGGCAAACAATTCTGAATATACTAAGGAACATATCTCAGAAGAATTTACACCAATTTGTGAAGCAGATTTGAAGGAGCATCTCAATCTTTTGCTGATTATCAAATGCAATAATCTAAAAAGAACATGCACTGTAAATAATAAACATTATATCGCATATTTAAAAAATATTATGAATTAAACCTATTTTTTTCACCTGTGGGTCAAAGGGTAACCGGAAACTGATCCATTTATCATAATTTGAGCGCAGTGTTCACTTATAGAGCAATTGTTATATTTTGTTGATAGATGTTCATGAAATGATCCATGGGCGTTTAAAATCATCTCAATTATGCAATTATCTGATTCAAAATCTTTTGTTATAATTTAAAAAGTACAAAACATTTATTTCAGTTTTAGGTGAAAATAATATAAAAAATAGATGCATTTTGCCCTTTGAAACCTGCCCATCTATCTTGATATTAGTCAGAGGCCAATAAACATGAAATACATATCTAATAATTAATATCTACCAATTTTATCAATACTGTTTTATAAAATAATTGAAAATTTTACCCGATGTTGTTTCATTAGGACTGCCTGCAAACATGTGCGCCCGAATCTTTTTAATACTCCAATTGTTTCTATCTTCTGTCAAAGACAACTTCTTCGGATATATATCATCTGACCAAAGACTTGGATCAAGCAACTTCTTAAAAACTAGAAAATAGATAATTAATTTGTTTATTTAAGGTAAATATATTTATACATACAGTTTTTATTTGGCTTATTTTTATATTAGAAGAGTATAAAATAAATCAAAGAATAGGCTAATATAACTATCAATATGCAACTATCAAACAAAATATTTCGTTCTATGTTCCGAATTCATCTGATTAATATCATTATATGCTTTTTACAAATTATTAATTATTTTTATTAAGTTAAAAATCTAATTTTTCAAGTTTAAAGTCTAATTACCAGAATATGTTATTAAGTTCAATACAAACTAAAACTAGTGGTGTGCTTGGCATCGTGCCTTAAGGCAAATTAATAAGAATTATATAAACTGAATTGCAAAGTTTGTTTAAAGTTTAAAATAAGTAAGTAAGTTTAAAATTATTTGTTTAAAGTATATTAGAACTTTAGTACGAATTAAAATTAATATCTCAATTATTTTCAATACCCAAAAAAAAAAAATTTACAAAAAAAATTGAAAAAAAATAATTATGGAACAAAATTTTTGTTTTCCGAAAGCAATTATTTTGTTGAAACAAGCAGAAAGTTATTTGAATCATTCAAATCGGACGATTAGTTCTCTCAAAAACAGCCATTTTTTGTACATATAGCTCTGTATTTTCGAAATGGCTGAACCTGTCTTTGCCAAAAACTAATCACCTCATCATTACAAATTGAATGTTTTTTAGATCATTCAAATTCAATACTCCGTTCTCTCAAAAACTCGATTTGTATTTTCTGCACTCTTTGCTCCGTATCTCCATAACGGCTGGACCTGCTTCTGCCAAAAACTAATCATCATCAGTAGGGATCGAATGTTTTTTAAACCATTCAAATTGGTTGATCCGTGCGGCCGAAAGTGTGGACGAAAAAATGCGGACATACAAAACACACACGCACACACACATCCATTTTTTCTGAGGTATGCCAAAATATTTAGAAACCTTCAAAACGTCGAGAAATGCAAAAATTTGCATTTTCGATTTTCGGCCCATTACTATAACTACCCTACGGGAAGTTAATAAATTGACTTGAGGTATTGTTGAAGCACCCAATGTCTGTATTCTTTTGTACTATTTATATCTGTGAATGATTGCAATCATTCATGTCAACAATTGACTATATTCAAGCACTTTTATGTCTATCCATGAACCATGTATAATATTTTTAGTTAGTTTAATTATTAACTTACTTTTGTCATCATCATCTGCAGATTTCTGCGCCATTTTCATCATATTATTTCTTATCATGCTACAGGATGATATCAGATTCTGCAATAGAGATCTTGTCCAACTTTTAGAACTATCCAAATTCGAAAGGTGGTGATCGATATTGCGCAAACGGGCTGTCAGGTATATTAAGATATATGTATGATACAACTTTAAGAGAGTTAGATCAAATAAAAATCAGAAAATTTTAAAAATCTTCTTAAATAATATATGATCACTTTTAAATCTGAATTAATTCTAATAATAAAAAATCTATCAAATATATAGATAAATTAACCAATGGGTTGCTAACTATAAATACTGCGTAAAAAAAGTTTGAAAGCTTGAAGAAGAATGTGAAAATAAAATAATTAAATGAATGAATAAATTGCAAACTAACTAATGAGCGACGCAACTTCCAGAAATCGCAAAACAAACACAAAAACCGAGGTAATGGTGTATACAGGGCCGGTCCTACCTTGAATGCGATGCATGCAAAAATGCGGGCGCACGCCTTAGGGGGCGCCAAAACGAGCTCGTATATGAAATTTATAATATAGTTTTTTCAATATAATTTTAAAAAAATATAATTTCTTTGCATCTTTTACTAATCTTAGACAATATTTTTTTAACTTCAAAACAAAAATCTTATACTCGAGGAGAAAGTATAGATAAATACATACACTTCGGCCCTTACTATATCAATTAGGAGCAGTTTACGATGCAATTGTAGATATTTTAAACAATGAAAAATTAAAATAAAATAATCCAACATGAAGTACCAGTGTTATGTTTAATAATGAGAAACAAGAATTTTTTTGCTCTCTATGATTTGCTCAATGGAATTAATAAGCAAAATGTTTCAAAATCCAAATAATTGCAAGCAATAATGAACCTACTGCAATTTTTGAATGTACTAAAAATTTAAATTGAAAATAAGAATTTGAAAATAGTTCGGTAGTGTAATTACGAGCAACACTAAAATCGAGATTTTCTAAATAAATTGAAAATAATTTTTTGTGTACTAAATCCAGAATTATCAAAAAGTATTTAAAGAAATTAACAGTTAAAATAAAAAGGGGGCGCTAGAAAAAAAATGGCATGCGGGCGCTGGGGACACCAGGACCGGCCGTGGGTGTATATATATTGATATTTGATATAAATGTGCGTTACCTTCAGCTATCGTAACTCCGAAAATGCTATCTATATTCAGATATTCAGGATGTTGTAGCATATAGTCTAATGCCAGGGATATTGATTGTAGCGGAATTAGTGGATGCAGCTTCGTGATACGAGTTTCCGCCGACGAACACATCGCGAACGCGATTGCTAAAATCTAATCACAAAAAGAAACATTTTAAAATTACATGAAATAAAAATAAACATTTGTCGAGGACCTAGGATGATCAATGCGTTTGACGATCAATGTTTGAAGAGGGTGTACACTAGGGTTTGTCGGTTTTCAAAAATTGGTTTTAAAAACCGGTTTTTTTGGCGAAAATTATGGAATTCGAAAACCGGTTTTTTAGTAAAAAAAACGGTTTTCACTGTATAAATGGAAAATGACAATATCGCCAAATATAACAGATAGATGAAAGCGTTTTGATTCTTGAAATCATATCGTTTCAATAGCATTTGATATCTTATCAGTCTGCAATGGTTCCCAGAAAGGTTTTGTATATTAGGTTGTCAAATATCTCCCTTCCGCCTTTTTGTCTTTTGAATTGCATTGAATAAAGAGCAAAAAAGCGGAAGGGAGATATTTGAAAACCTAATATAATAATTTAGATTTTTATACCAGTGTATGTATCAATTTAAATCAGTGTAACTTCTTCTTGAAAAAAGAGTTTTGAAGTTGAGTGTAACTCAAACTTAAAAGAAAAATAAAAAAACACTATAAGGAAATTGAAGACAAAGAAGACTGAAGAGATATATATATAAAGATATTTTTAGTTATATATAGATATTATATTAATGAAATAGATATTATAGTCAAATGAAATGTATATATTATATGAAAACTATTTTCATAATCTCTCATACCAGGCAACTCTGCCTGACTGAGATATGAAAATAATGTATATATATATAAATAAATATAAAAAAAAAAAAAAAAAAAAAAAAGAGTTTTAAACTCTAGAAGCCACAAACTAAAGAACAAAAAATTTAGAATTATTACAAGTATGAGAGTATTTTCTATTTCAGGAAATTTTATGCGTAAACAAAGGACACGTCTAAGTAGCAATTCAATATACGTTCTCAGTTTTTTTAAATCATATTTTATTAACAAAAAATAATTAAAATATTTAAAATTAATTAATTAAAATTGCTCGGAACAGAAATAAAAGTTTAGCTTAATTGTTTTTAAAACTAAAATTGATAGTAACAAGTATGTATCAACATGTATCTAATATATCTTTATTTTTTTATTTAATTAATTGTTTTTTTGTTTATAAAATGTATTATTTTTATTTATTCGAATAGTTTCCTACTATCATAAAAATATTTTCATTCTTATATGTGAAAATGATGCATAAATAACAAATAATTATTTTCAAAGTTATTTAATCAAGATAAACTATTATTTTTTAGTTCTACTAATTAAAATTAAAATAATTTTGTTTACTATCTATAAAATTGAACAATAAATAAATTCAGTCAAATACTACTCTAAATTACACTAAATTTGCGGATAAATTACAGAATATTCGAGCAAAAATTTATTTTCTATATAAAATTCGAAAACCGGTTAAAACCAGTTTTTTAGTAAAATGAAAATTCGAAAACCGGTTTTCTGAAATGTCAGTTTTTGTATAAACCCTAGTGTACCATAAGGTCTATGTAGTGTACACATAACATTCATTACAATAGTCAATCTATATGAATTATTATTGACAAAAATAAAGTTTAGCATAGGGTTATATATCGCAAGGGATGAAAATAATAAAGATTCAATCAAATATCTCTCATTTTTGTTTAATGTACCTACTATTTCCGTTGAATGTGTTTCACTAATTTCAATATCAAAATTGTTACAAAAAAAACTTAACAATTTTAAGTTATTTTTTGTTTCTATTCCTCAACAGTGCGCACAGGATAAATTGAAAAAAAAATCAGAATATAAGTTGATATTGCAAAAACATATTATATAAGTATTTATTCATTTGTTCATTAAATGCCCTTAAATTTACTAGTCTTTATCTTAATATTCTCCAATAACATAATTCATTTAAAATCTTCATTTTATATTTTCTGTAAAACGAAACGTGTTAGAATTGAAGACTGTTAAAGATAATAAAATATTTAAAAATAATAAAGTTCCATAAAATTAAATAATTTAATTTCTATCTAGTAAAATTACTAAAATTTTTCTATTAATGAATAAGTGTAATTATTTAATTGCTAATGTATTAGAATAGTTTTACATTCATAAAAATGTATTCAAATATTTTTAAAAACTTAACAGTTTCAACAGTTGGGAGTTTTTTTTAATCAATAATTGTATATATCTATTTAGTACTCCTTTATTAGAATAATAGTTTATTTCGTGACTTTAAAATCAATTTCATTTTAATAATTTTAATTTAAGTTCAAACCGAAAAAGATTTATAGCCCATATTGGAATGTCGGTTACAATTTGTTTTATTAATATATTTCAGATTTCTAGATAAAAATTTTCAATTTTCATTAGCTCAGTAATAAAAATCAACACGAAGTAAATTTGTTTACTATTGCTTTTATTAGAAATGAAAATAAACGTTTAAAATTAATATGTATCACTTAAAACCCATCAACAAAACTACAGAATCTTTCGATTAAATCACTGTTTAAACCTACACGAATGGGAACATCCATATTTAATTATTTAATCATTTAACAAAGCAGTCGTTATTACCAATTTGTGTACAAAGTCCATGGTTAACTTAAAAATTTAAACCAAAGATGATTTTATTTCGAGAGAAGCGCCCAGGTCGAGGGACAATTGAAGACTGGTGATAATAAAATAGCCTGTGCGCTTTTAGTTTTTAGCTGACATTGCCATGATGTGACATTCCTTTGGCAATTTAAATCGCAAGTATCGCCGACCAGGTGAAAACTCTCACTCACTCAGGTACCCATACACTCACAAGTGTTTTCATACATTTTACCAATATACAACGGTAGTATATATATATATATATAATATATATATATATATATATATATATATTTGAAAATATATTTTAACAGCTATTGGTTTTTCAACAATGGTTTTTATTACGTTTCGGCGCTTGATGTCGGTCACCATTCAGTAATCACCAGTTCAAAAGCATAAAATGTCAGTTTGGTTCTATTATACCTTTAAGGAGTAGATTGATTTTTCGGTCATTATGGATTTAAATAATTATAATTTTCCTTTTTCTAATAATTATGGTTTTGTGTTAATTTCCGTTCAAAAATTTAATTTTCATTAAGATATATAAATTTTATGCTTTGGACCTAGTGATTACTAAATTATGACACATCTCAAGTATCAAAACGTATAATAAAAAAAAATTCTGACATTATTTTACGAATGGGTTGTTAAAACATTCATTTTCAATTTTTTTATTTCAAATATGTTCAATCGCCGAAAAAAATATCAAGATTATATATATATATATATATGTATATATAATATTATTAGATATATCCCCCAAAGAATTTTTTTATAAAATTTGAACCAATTTTTAAATTAATTTTTCATATCGTTTTCATGATTAAAAAAAAACAGTTTATTTCATCCAGGTCTGTGTCCACCCATAAGACTATTTTGTAATAATATCTTTTGTTTCATTTTTTGTAAGAATAAAAAATACATACAACCCTCAGTTTTGTACTGTACCACAAATCCTTATTTGGATTGTCCAATAATTTTCCATCCAGCTCGATAACTAATCAATCATGTATTTTATGGTCGATTTTTACTGACTTTTGATTAAGAATTTATTAACTTCCCGTAGTAACTTTAATTATTATATATATATATGTAGCGGGTTGCCAACACGCATAGCGGCTTGTCAACACGCATCACATGTCTCTGGACAGATTGGCCCATATAGTGACAGCACTGAGAAAAACAAAAGGAAATTCAAGTGTCAGATCGTACTTGGTTTTTGTTTCTCCCTGAGTAGTTTTTGCCAAAAAAATGTATAATTCTTGAAACCTTTCTTTTCTATTATAAATAAGAAAATACCAATAACGTTTTATTAATGATCAGTATGACAACACATAGTGTCGTGGATATTAATCATATATAAAATAAACGAAATATAAATAATATTTTATGAAATTTATTATTGTCTATCATTTTGGTATTTAATATGGACCACACCTCCATATTTTGGTGACCCCGACGTGATCTAGTAACACACATACAAGAAGGTAAGAAGATCAAGACATATTTTGAAGTAGCACAAAAAAAAAAAAAATTGAAGTCTCAAGAATTACTAAGAAAAGAATTTTTAAAAATATAAATAATTATTATAAATGGCTCACAACCGCCATAACTAGAAGAACATTCTAATCCTACAACTGAGACCCCGACCACGCACTTCAAGATCAACAATAACACGTGCTCAATAAATCACTTATTATCATGGTAAATAAGTCGATAATAAGCACCATGGCAACAGACAGGGAGCAAACAATTTGGCAACCGCCACATACACTCAACCGCTAACTCACCAGCGAAGGGCCACATACAATCAAACGCTAACTCACCAGCGAAGGGCCACATACAATCAACCGCTAACTCACCAGCGAAGTGTCAAATATACTCAGCCGCTAACTCACCAGCGAAGGGCCACATGTACTCAACCGCTAACTCACCAGCGAAGGGCCACGTAAGCAATCAACAAACTCAACAAGCCAACACGGCAATTTATCACACAATCTCAACCAAAAGAAATTTACAAGGAAGTTCAAGAATGGCAGTCAGAGATGCGAAACAATCTTTTTCATTAGGGCGGAGTGATGTAGCGGGTTGCCAACACGCATAGCGGCTTGTCAACACGCATCACATGTCTCTGGACAGATTGGCCCATATAGTGACAGCACTGAGAAAAACAAAAGGAAATTCAAGTGTCAGATCGGACACGGTTTTTGTTTCTCCCTAGTCGAATTTGCCTAAAATGTATGATTCTTAAAACCTTTCTTTTCAATTATAAATACGAAAATACCAATAACATTTTATTAACGATTAGTATGACAACACATAGTGTCGTGGATATTAATCATATATAAAATAAACGAAATATAAATAATATTTTATGAAATTTATTATTGTCTATCATTTTGGTATTTAATATGGACCAAGCCTCCATATTTTGAGTGATGTAGCGGGTTGCCAACACGCATAGCGGCTTGTCAACACGCATCACATGTCTCTGGACAGATTGGCCCATATAGTGACAGCACTGAGAAAAACAAAAGGAAATTCAAGTGTCAGATCGTACTTGGTTTTTGTTTCTCCCTGAGTAGTTTTTGCCAAAAAAATGTATAATTCTTGAAACCTTTCTTTTCTATTATAAATAAGAAAATACCAATAACGTTTTATTAATGATCAGTATGACAACACATAGTGTCGTGGATATTAATCATATATAAAATAAACGAAATATAAATAATATTTTATGAAATTTATTATTGTCTATCATTTTGGTATTTAATATGGACCACACCTCCATATATATATATATATATATATATATATATATATATCTTCACGTTTCAAAGGTTTCTGAATATTTTGGCATACCTTAGAAAAATGGATGTATGTGTGTGTGTGCATGTGTGTGTGTGTGTGGAAATACATACAACCCTCAGTTTTGTACTGTACCACAAATCCTTATTTGGATTGTCCAATAATTTTCCATCCAGCTCGATAACTAATCAATCATGTATTTTATGGTCGATTTTTACTGACTTTTGATTAAGAATTTTATTAACTTCCCGTAGTAACTTTAATTATTATATATATATATATGTAGCGGGTTGCCAACACGCATAGCGGCTTGTCAACACGCATCACATGTCTCTGGACAGATTGGCCCATATAGTGACAGCACTGAGAAAAACAAAAGGAAATTCAAGTGTCAGATCGTACTTGGTTTTTGTTTCTCCCTGAGTAGTTTTTGCCAAAAAAATGTATAATTCTTGAAACCTTTCTTTTCTATTATAAATAAGAAAATACCAATAACGTTTTATTAATGATCAGTATGACAACACATAGTGTCGTGGATATTAATCATATATAAAATAAACGAAATATAAATAATATTTTATGAAATTTATTATTGTCTATCATTTTGGTATTTAATATGGACCACACCTCCATATATATATATATATATATATATATATATATATCTTCACGTTTCAAAGGTTTCTGAATATTTTGGCATACCTTAGAAAAATGGATGTATGTGTGTGTGTGCATGTGTGTGTGTGTGTGGAAAATACATACAACCCTCAGTTTTGTACTGTACCACAAATCCTTATTTGGATTGTCCAATAATTTTCCATCCAGCTCGATAACTAATCAATCATGTATTTTATGGTCGATTTTTACTGACTTTTGATTAAGAATTTTATTAACTTCCCGTAGTAACTTTAATTATTATATATATATATATATATATATATATATATATATCTTCGCGTTTCAAAGGTTTCTGAATATTTTGGCATACCTTAGAAAAATGGATGTATGTGTGTGTGTGCATGTGTGTGTGTGTGTGGAAAATACATACAACCCTCAGTTTTGTACTGTACCACAAATCCTTATTTGGATTGTCCAATAATTTTCCATCCAGCTCGATAACTAATCAATCATGTATTTTATGGTCGATTTTTACTGACTTTTGATTAAGAATTTTATTAACTTCCCGTAGTAACTTTAATTATTATATATATATATATATATATATATATATATATCTTCACGTTTCAAAGGTTTCTGAATATTTTGGCATACCTTAGAAAAATGGATGTATGTGTGTGTGTGCATGTGTGTGTGTGTGTGGATACATACTTTCGTCGACGATTTCGGGAACACGGATGAAGCAATTTGAATAATTCAAAAACACTCGATTCGTATTGATAAGGAGACGTGCTGATTAGTTTTTGGCGAAGGCAGGTCTAGCCCTTCCGAAGATATGCTTCGCTATTTCGTCTCTATGCAGTTAAAGCAGTACGATTGCTTTGAAAAAAAGTTCAGAATTTCCAAAATATTTCAAAATAAATTTTTCTACAAAAAGTCTTTTTTTACGAAAAAAAGTAAATTTTTGTCAAAAATTTATAGTTTCTCAAAAATCTATTTTTTTCAGAGTAAATTTTTTTCAAAAATGTTAATCTTAAAAAAAAATGGTACGGGAAGTTCCAGCAATTTGCCTTAAGGCACAAATCCATGCGCCCCACTAGTTGTTCAGATATTTAATTATAAAAATATTATTTCGAATACATGTTGATTCATTCTCTTAGAATAATCCGAATAAATGCAATTCCCTTGTAAACTGAACCAACAACTCTAAGTTTTAGAAGATTTGGATTTCATAATAAAAAAAAATAAATGAAAATCTAATAAAAATGCAAGTATCTGTAAAGATCATCACCTCTTGGCCTCTGGATGGCCAACGTTTATTAAATCTTAAACAACACCCCCAATGGGTACAGAAAAAGGCTTCACCGATGGTATTTACATAATGATTATTTATACACCCCATTCATCCCAATTTTCATGGTTCCGATTTCTTTATAGAAGATCGCAAAAGCAATCTGTTTCCATGAATTTAAAATGAGAAAACGTGAAAAACAACACATTTGTCGTAATTAAATATTGTTACTTCTTGGAAAGCATAGTACTTTATGTCTGGACTAGAAATAAATGAGAAATATTGTTGTAAATTTTATGTATAGTTTGTAATATTGATTAAATGCGAACATATTCATAAAATTTTAATGAACTGTTAAGTATTATTTGCCTATAACTTATGTAGAATTTATTGTGTTTAAACATTAATACACTTGTAAACTTACTCTAATGTTTATTCACAAATATTTTAAATATATATATATATATATATATATATATATATATATATATGTGTGTGTGTATATATATATATATATATAATATATTTAGAATATATTATCGATATATGAAAATCTTCTAAGGCAATACAAAAAAGCAACGATTTATAAATCTTTCATTTTACAAACTGGAACATAAAATTCAGAAGAGTTGTGCAAAAATATTTTGTGCTTTATCTAATTTTTCCGATTTTTTTTCTCAAATGACTCCAAACATCAAGAAAACATAAAAATAGCAAATCAGATTTGCTATCCAAAAAAACTTCTTCGGAAAGTTAGTAAGTGAAGGAAAGAAATGAATTGAACATTAAATTGAAAGTGTTACAATATTTGAGGATTTAATAAATTAACAAGTGAATATCGAAACAGCAACGTTTTTCTTATCGACAACACTAGCAAAAGCGATCTACAGTTTCGGTTTACAAACATTCAATGTCAATGTGTCAAGTTGTATATAAAACCAATATAAATTGTGCGATAAAATTCTTATATTAAGCCTGCACTATGAACAGTTGATAGAAAATACTTGTATACGTGGAAAGATATTTATTTATTATATAGATTTTCCAAAGAAATATATTATTCGATTCCAACTTCTATGTGATTTAATTTGTACATTTAGAAGAGTTATTTGTATGTAGTGGTGTCCAAAATTCTTATCTTAATCGCTGGTAAAAAATCTTGAATATCATACGTGCATAAATATTTTTTGAAATGCAAGATTTTTTAAAAATAAACAAATATGGGTAACGGGAGCTGGTGCAGGTAAATTTTTAATAAAAAAAGCAATATGCTCAAGTGTTTAAGTATTCAATGAAAAATTTATGTAAACAAATCAAATAAAAAATTTGTTTAAATTTTATTTAGTTTTCAATGAAAAATTGTTTTTGAAATAAAATTTAAATATTACAGGTCCTTGTATAAAACTGAAATGATTATTGTAATCTTTATAAAACTGAAACTTCTTTATAATAAATTTTAAGGATAAGTTGTAAGAGTTAGAGTCTATATATTTTCTATATTCTTCTGATATATATATATATATATATATAGACAATATTTGTACACATTATATGCAACGTATCTTAATTGTAAGGGTTCATATGAATCTCGGGCTTCAAAATCATAGACTTGTTTAATTCTACCAACTATATGGTAGGAAATTTGGTGAGAAATTTTTGAAAAATAGATAATATAATAAATTATATATAAGTTGTCATATGAGAAAGACAACTTCTTCTCTTCATATGAGAAGAACGAACTTTTTAGATACATAGAAATATAAGGTTGTCAAATATCTCCCTTCCGCCTTTTTGTATTATAACCAAGAGCAAAAAGCGAAGGGAAATATTTAACAACCTAATATCAAAAGGTATCATTTTCTATTGGTAATAGCAATGTGTTAAAGTCACCAAATCTCCTAAGATATAGCAAAATTAGGTCTTAAGGTGTAGATTGAAACCTGAGTTCTTACGAAGAAATAACAAAAATAATTTAACATATATTTTGGTAAAAATATTTCACTTTGATGTGTATAATAAATATTACTATGATATTAATTTTTTTTTTAAATTTCTAATTCAAAATACGTTCTGATTGTAAGTTTTAAATAAAAATAAAACATATGTCTCAACTCACCCATCGTGAATTATCTGTCCTCTCTACAGGCATAGGTCGAGCACTATGTTTACACCTGAACACTTTGAATGCATCAGTAGTCGCTATTTCCAAAAGTTACGATCGTCTTAAGACACTACAAATGGAAGCGCCCTCAATATGCATTGTGGCAGTTGATCTACGAGACTGGGATGCGACCAAAACTGCCCTAGAATCTCTTCCTGCACCTCACGGAGTCGTTAACAACGCTGGGGTTGCTGTACTTCGCCCTATTCTTGAATTGGAAGAGAAAGATTTCGACAGGTAATTAATTAATTGAAGAAAACTAAGCTAAAAATATCTTTTTTTTAATAAAAAATTATTTAAATTTCAGTACTTTCTCTGTAAATGTAAAAGCTGCCTTGAATGTAACACAGATTGCATCCAAAAAGATGATTGACAATCATTTGAAAGGTTCTATAGTAAACGTTTCTTCTCAAGCAGCTATGGTGAGGTATTTAGATTAAAAAAATTACTTATACATCTTTCAACTAATACTTGATATTCAATCTCTAAATTATTCCACCCCAGGCAGCTCTGGCAGACCATGCTGTTTATTGCAGTTCCAAAGCAGCCCTGGATGGCTTGACCAGATCTTCTGCTCTTGAACTTGGTAGGCATGGCATCAGGATTAACAGTGTAAACCCAACTGTTATAATGACTGATATGGGTCGCTTAGGTTGGAGTGACCCAGAAAAATCTAAGACTATGTTATCCAAGATACCACTTGGACGGTAATTATTAAAAAAAAAAATATTTTTGTCATTGATTATAAAAAGATAAATAAAATATAATCAATTGATTTTCCAGATTCGGAGAAGTTGATGAAGTGATAAACGCTGTTTTATTTTTGCTCAGCGATCAGTCATCACTCATTACAGGAACATCAATGCCTCTTGATGGAGGATTTACTGCCTGCTGATGTAAATTTATCATTTTACATATAAATCTTTATATTTTTAGAGCACTAAACATAATAGAGTTGTTATGTAGATAAAATATAATATGACACTTACATTGGTGATTTCTTGTTCCTTGGAAAGTATGATCTAAAAATGCATTATATATATGCTATGTAAACACCTTGTAAATAAAACAAATATTAATGCTTTGGCATAATATTTGAAGTCTTATATGTATTAAAATTCATAAATATATAAAATTTGTAATGAAAACTGGAACATTTGTATATATATATATAGTCAACAAAGCACTAAAAACTTTAAATTAACATAAGTACTTCATTAAAAATAAGTAAACGATTAAAGCTAGACATCTTAAGTAATAATAAGTGCACTATTTTAAGTAATGCTATCAGATAGCATGAGACACCGTGTGTCATAATGAATTAATCGTATCATGAAGCAAAGCTGTGTTTTCATGACATTCTTTTGGTGGTTCTAATATACTCGGTAACACCTAAAAAAATATAATACTTAATACATATAACTACAAATATACTTGTAAAGAATTACCATTATAGAATTTTGATTGCCATAGAAATTTTTGGAGTTTGACTTGTGATTAGTTTCTATTTCGACATTTGTCATGTTCGTGTCTTCTTCATCCAGCGAATGCAACAACTTTAACGAAACAACAAAATATAGAAGCAGTTTAATCTATATCTAACATAAAGCTGGCATAATGATTTGAAAAAATGTACATTTTTACTGAATATTCTATACCTTTTCCACTTCATGGTCCACATCTTGATCATTGGCGCTATTATCTCGCTGAGCGCGCTCCAAAAGTGTAGCCTTTCTGGCGGCCAAATATAAAGGTTTCTTTATAGAAATATAAACCAAGTCAGTCACAGCCCGTACTGTATAGTCTGGTATAAAACTGTTTTTTAATATACCATCTATATTTAACGATTGCATAGATCCTTTTACAGAATCGGCTGAAATAAAGTAAAATAAGAAAAATACCATAAATATAATATTACAAATAAATTTTTTAATAAATAGCTCACCAACTCCAATATTTTGTGTAATCGCTTGAAGACCAAAATAAGTAAATGGACCACTCTCAAAGACTAAATTTTCTTTTCCGACAGTTACCTCAACACGACCCTCTAATATAAGTACAAAATGATCCATCTAAACATAAAACAAAATTATTTAAAAATCTAGCTTAAAATATCCTATAGCTTCACCAAGTATATAGTTAATTAGTTGCAGTACTTTGGTGAAAGAAAACCAAAAATTCGAAAAGTAATATCTTTTTTATGTATCTACTTAATATAACAATTTGATTTAGAACTAATTTACAGTGGAATTCCTAGTAGTTAAATAATTAAAACATGTATATTTTAAAATCAAAATAAATGTAGGCTTGTGAATACAGTATAACCATGACTAATTATTTTCAGTATATGTGAGATGTACAAAACGCGGATTTCGGAGAACAAAATCATTTCGATTGAGTACTACTTCTCAATGCAATTTATAGTAATAAATAAATAAAAATAGCTCGTAAAATAAGAACAAAGTCTGTAATATTGTGAATTAAAATTTGAATTGCAAAATTTAACAAAGTGTCTAACAATCACTTCTAGGAAGCATTTGTTTTCAATTCGGATACCCACCGGTTTTCCTTCTTCGTAGATAACCATTCCATCATCATTTTTTTCCTTGTTTCGAATTTTGATGTGATGAATGATGTCTTGTTTGAGAAGTCTCCGCAATATAGTTTCCGACACTTGGTCAGACTTAAAAGCGTCGATAGCTAAAAATAAAACAAACACATATGTATATAATAAACGGGTTGAAATAACCATACGTACTCCAAATTAGATAAAAATAACTGCATCAAGTATAAAACGACGAAACAAGAAGTTTTAAACTTTACTAGGTAAGTATGTGTGATATCGTTTGAAATTGCGAATGCGCTTCAGATCTAAAATAATCTGTAGCAAATTTCAAAAATATTCTCCCGGTTTATGTTAAACAAACAAATATTACAGTGTTGTTGCTTACTGGAAGTGAGAAACTGGAACATAGCCAAAGTTAACTGAGGCGAAATATGAATCCTGTGATTGTCACGTCGTTCCGCAAATCCAGTAAAATCTTGTTTGGTTATTTTGTGATTGTGCCTTCGGCGCTTGGATCTGTTATCGGCTACAGAAAATACACATAAATAAAAAAAAATAATCAAAAATTAATCAAATATTTTCACGTACTATAAACATCCGTTTCGTCCATGATTTCCGCTTGTATCAATTCTTCTATGACATCTTCTAATGTTACCAAACCAATGGTTTCATAAAATGGATCGCCTTCTCCAGTATTATTGACGCGATGTACAAAAGCCATATGTCCCTTATTTCCTTAAAATTTCAATAATTTGAGCCAAACTAATACTAATTTACTGAATTACTTGCGAAGATGAAATTTATCAAGTGACTTAATTTTTTTTAATCGATGCAGCCTTTTTGAGAAGAAGTCAACCAAAATTCAAATTTTTGCTTACATACACACACGTATATTATTCAAAACAATTCTGAATGACTAGCAACGTCGAGAAAACATAAAATCACCAAACCGAATTGTCAGGCCAAAATATAAACAGCTTCTTAGAGAAACAATTAAGTATAAGGAAATATTCACCTTCTTTAAATTGTTTGAACATAACATCCAGTGTGACATCATCAAAGACGAAATTGCAAGAATTTTGATAAAACTGGCAAAGAGTTTTTAAAGGAGTATTATCATCAGGATCCACAAAAGCCAAATCCTTAATATACAACATTGTTACAATATTGCCGCGATTGCCTTCATATACGGGAATACGCGAATAACCTGAACAAAAAAGTAAAATGAATAAAAATCGTTGTTATTAATCATATAATTCATTGTTACCTGATTTCATAATTTCAGATACAGTTTCAAAATCAAGGATTGATTCATAATCCAACATAAACACGTCCTCAATTCGAGTCATTACTTCCGATACTGTTTTCTTGCGCAATTCTAACGCTCCAGATATAATATTTACTTCGTCCTTGTCCAAATCATTTACGTCAGTTGTCACCTGAAAATCAAATAAATCTATGCATCATTGTATAATTTGTGAGATGATACGATTATAAATTCCATGAAATTCTGTGGAAGTTTTTTTATATAGATGTTAACTGTGAATTGTATCTCATTGCCATGAAATGAACACAAATCTTTTGCAATTGCATACGTAATTCATTTATGGTGAGATTTGAAAAATCGATTATGTATATAAATTTAAATCTGAATGGCAATTTTTATATAATCATAACAATTGCACAATAATCATGGGTACTTAATCACCTTGACTAATTCTTTTAGACGTTCTCTGTTATAAACATTTCCGATTTCTTCGCCAAGTAAACAATCCAGCAACTTTGAAGTTGGATAAGATAAAGGGAATGTTAAAACCATCACAGCCTTTGTAATATATATTGTTCTTGCTCCAACTTCTAAACCATGCCGGGAACAAATTGCCTGGAAACCAAAACCATAATTATAGTAAGTAACCTAAATTATAAAATATATAGATTGTGATTAGATAGATTAATAAAAATCTGCTGAATTTAAAATTATGAATATTATCATTTTTATTACCTGCGGAGTGATTTCTCCAAAAACGACTATAGCCAAAGTTGAAAATATAACTGCAACTAATCCTGAAGTGAGATCATCAAGTAAAATAGTAAACGTTGAGTTCACCAGAACATTTCCTAACAATATACTACACAACAAAAGTTTCCATGGTCCCTCACAGGCTGAATTACCCTAGCATGACGTCGTTCAGCCTCTTGCCCAGTATTACACAAGATCTTCAATTCAGTTCGATCTAAGGCCATCAATCCAAGATTTAGGCCAGAAAATAATGCGGAAAAAAATAGACACACCAAAATAACCAGTATGGAAGCCCATAAAGGAATTGGACGAGTGTAAGTATCAATTAAAAGCCAAGGGTCAGATCCTTGGTGTATGAAAGGAGTAAAGCCGTCATCTGCTGCTTTGCGAGTGCATATGTAAAAAGGACCATTTTCTGGAAGAATTGCTTTTACTAAAGCAGTAGTATGAGTAACTTCTGGAAGAACCTGAAAAATTATAATTATATTTGCTTAAAATGTTGATATTACGCCAGCTGATATTAAACCAGTTAACTGCGGCGCTCTCATTTAAACATGCACAATTTTTATTTCATTTTTTTATGTCGTCAGAATGGAACCGTGACGATTATACTCGTCAATCGCAGAGTAATATGCTTTATATTTCAAAATAGCTACGGTATTCACAAATGTGCCCTATAAACCATAAAACAGTAGTAATTAAATTATTATGAAATATCAGTAATTACAAATTTATACTTTCAATATTCCCCGAGTATGTGTTGTAGCTATGTATGAGCATATTTTACAGACAACGATGACTAATTGTGATAATAAGAAATGCCACATTGCATTTTTTCGCCCGAGATAACTAAACCAAATGTAGAAAAGATTATTATATCATGCGAAGCCTTGGCATTGAATTTCTTTTGGTATGTTTTCAAATCAAGGGTGGTCATCATGTTAAACAACGGATTGTTTTTCTTCGAAATACCTGATGAAGATGTTCATTTTGTAATATGATCGAAATGTGTTACACGAATAACTCGTGTAATATTTATACTTATGATTATATAACACATGTTATATCATAATTAAACACTGTGAT
>NW_020537646.1:6953349-6979604 GCF_003426905.1 Ctenocephalides felis | reverse complement strand
CAGCTCAAACGTGTTCTTAGGCGGCTATTATATAACAGGCATGTCTAAAAGATAAAAGTCAAAACAAAATTTACATCAATACCCTTTTGCACAACGAACTTATGGCTGTTGACCAAATACCGTGTAATAAGAAGTCCGTGTAGTCGGAGGATGTCGGATTTTTAGCTCCGTGTAGTATGGGAACCGTGTATCCAGAGTGCCGTGTAAAGCGAGGGCCTACTGTATATGATTTATTACTTGATTTTCAAGATGTTTTATTAATCAAGCATATAGTTTCTGTTGGTTTATTTTTTAGAAATAGTTTGTTGTTTTGTTACCTCATATGTATTTTGTTTTCCACTGCTTGTATTTTGACGTTGTGTTTTTTTTTTCTTTTTTTCGTACTTTTAATCTGCACGCACCACCCACCCAAAACACCGAACGCCATCAAATCAAAACTGTTCGATAAAATCATGGCTAAAAATCATCGACGTCTCGAAACATATATCATTGACCACAATGAATTCGTGATACTGAATATCGGTCCGACTGCCAAATCTGCAGCCAAGGGAAGAACAAACATCGAATTGAGAGAACAGTTCATTTTGGCCGATGGAGTGTCGCAGACGATGGCCGCATTCAAGTCGAAGCCGCATTCGGCTCAACAGAGCCCGGGGTCGGCGTCGCCTGTTTACCGAGGCTCGCCAGGACCTATCACGAAGGTTGGAATTAATAATTCACCAGAAAGCCGAAAATCGTATTAACAATCTCATAAATCATACATGAACTATAAGTCAATTTGTTTAATGGTTTATATGGCAAAATTACAGTACACCACGAAATCCTTAAGCGATCCTTCGAGAGGAAACATCAATTTTTTTAGCACTCATCTTCGGTCTTGGAATATTGTGTTACTTGAGTATTTTTTATATTTTGTGTAATATCTAATCACATTTTTTTAACAATCTATTAATTATTTCAACTTAAACCTTAAACATTTTACATACATATATATATTTTTTTTGGTCTGCTCTTAGACTATTTTTTAGCTCTGCGTCGTTTACTTTGCCCATATAAAACATTTAACCAACCAAATTACTTTCATACGTATATTTTCATAAGTTAAATTAAATCCTAACGTTTCCTCGAAGGAAATCGTTATCACACGTTTATATAAATGATATAGTAAACTTCTTAAAATACTTGAATCCTTAATTGCGCAATTTTTTGCTATTTTGGCAAAAAATATCTCGTCAAACATATAAAAATTAATTTTACAACTTGGGGTAAGTGTTTCACTTTGGATGTATGCATTAACATGTTGTACAGCTGAGTTGTTTATATTTTTGATAATCACAATTTAGCAGATATTTAAGGTAAGTTTTGCTAGAATTATTATTAAATTTGCACTGCCAAGGAAGCACTACAATCGTAAGTATCGCACTCATAAATCGCATGCTTAGTGAAAGTTGTTTGCATTGCTTTGTACAAAACCATTTTTAAATAATTATTTGAAAATTGTAATATATTCGTAAACAAATTTTGTAATCGCATGTTGTCACAGGTCGAAAATAAAATAATATTGAATTTTAAAATAACATAAACATAACAGATTATCAACATTATTCATTCAATTGTTCGGGTTTGTCACAATTTTAACTATTGTAAGATCAATTTAAAATTAATAACATTTTTGCGCAATCTCACTTTTGTAACCAAAACATAAGTTTAATAACATCTCGAGGGGTTTAACTTCACACGTTCAAATTAGCAATTAATAAAAATAATGCTATAAAAAATCTAATTGCCATTTTGTGCTATATTTGTTGATTCAATACATATTTATTCAAGTAATAGAAAAAAATATAAGCCAAGTTTAAAAATGCAACTCATATCATTATAAGCTTTATTGAAAATGCTTTTGGTGTTTACACTTTACTTATCATGTATATTTGATTGCCAGATTTTTATAATATTATTAAATAAAAATTTCATCTTGCTTATATTTCTCTGCCTTTTCTGCATATTTAAGTATATTCATTATTTATCAACAAACATAACACAAATGGCTATAAATCTGACTAAACATTACGTCGGCAAGCAAAACGCTTTGCGTAATGCCAAATCATAAAAATTCGATCTCTCAATTCGGTTCTGCTTTTTTAACAACCGCGTGCAGCCGAAGAATTGATGGGTGAACTGATGCCTTGTTCGAGCAGTTGCGAGCCAGGCAACAGGTGCCTTGTGCCTATCCCCTGCACATGGGAGCAGGCGGATCGGCTTTCATCAGGCCGTACAATTACAGTACGACGTCTGCACAATCTCCTTACTCCCTGAACACGGTATGTATCGAAGAAGTTGAGGGCCAGGTCAGGTGATAATTGGATGTTGATTAATTGAGATGGAATGAAAGTGGAAGAATGATTGGCTACTTTTTAAATTTTTAATGCAAACAACAATTTTGGGTAAAACTTTTACATTATGTAACTTTTCAGTAATAAGATTCATAGTAATGGTTGTCTGGTTTCTTGAGCGTTTTGTTCAAGCGAAATTAATTTATTTTCATATATATTGAAATCTGTATAAATGCTGGCGTAGGTTCATAAATATATCGAAATTTGATTTGAATTATTAATAGCTAGAAAATTAAATAAAATATAAACGATAAGGTGCCCCAAACAATATTTATTTAATAATATATATTGGTGTTAGAATAAGTAGTTTAGCAAATATTTTTTGAAGTTTACTATACAACGTTAATCTTTGTTTTCAATATTTCAACATATTTCAATACGTATTGCTCATTATATATTTTACATTTCATTTAAAAAATAAGATTTTTTAATATTTAATATTTTATTTTATAAAATAAATTTATAACATAACTTTAATTTGCTTAGAATTTAATATACGCAAAAATTATATTGTTTTTTTTCATTATTTAATTTTTTTTTTTCAATTTTTTCTCCAGTATCATTTTGACTTCATAATTTAATGTATATGTTTGAATTAGGTACGGGAACGTTCACAAAGAAGTGTAGCCATGGGTAAAACCAGGAAGTCTTCTCTATCAGCTGGAACACCAGACAGTTTGTCCGATAATGAAGGATCGTTGTCCAACAGCTTGAGCTATGGAGGTTCTCGTTCACACCAAGACAACAACAACACAACTTCTGGGATCAGGTAATAAGGAGGAATTATTATTTTTAACTTCTGATAAATCCCAATGTGTGATCGTAATTGATGTATAAGCAAAACTACATTGCAACAGCTATCACCCAATTCGATTTTGATAAGTTTCTTTGGATGTTCATCTGCTGATGTCATATTAGTGTTTATTATAGACTTAGCTATTTGAATTTTCTAATACGATGAATGCATCACATTATTGTTTGAATTTTTCTTTATGGTGCTTCAAATTTATTGCAGATCAACAACTTTGACACCAGGAGGTTCCCGTGGCGGATCTAAACCAAATTCACGTCCAGTTAGTCGTGCAGGCTCCAAACCACCATCCCGTCACGGATCCGATTTATCACTTGATAGCACTGGTAAGACATATTTCAGACATATTATGGTTTCAAAAATCTCATTGAAGACTTCTACTCTCAACAATAGCCAATTGTGTTACTTAGTTATTTATTATTTACTTATTTACTTATTTTATTATTATTTTAGATGGAACACCATCGCGTATACCAATGCGCAGGAAAATAAGTGAACACCACCACAACACCTAGACCATCCAGATTATCTGTAGGAATGGAAGCAAGCACCAGGTTGTCTACCAGCAGACTCGTACACCCAGCGGCAGCGGACTGAACACCACCCACAATGTCGAGGTCATAATCTTTGATACTTAATAAAAATGCTTTTAATTTAAATCACTATTACATAATATATTACAACAAATCGAAATAATAATAATGTTCACCTGGTAATGGCCATGGATGTATCAAGCTATACTTTCAAAAGCTTTTTCTTTGCAACAATACAATATTCTAAATATCACTTAATGCTCAAATATTTTATAGCTTTAAGAATATTCTATATGCATTCTCTAAACAAAACATGCTTCAATTTAAATTTATTATTATTATCCAAAATTCAATTACTTAAATCTTTTAACTGCTTAAAGCACCGTTAAGAGGTAACACCACTATAACATTTGAGGTGGATTTTAAAAATATTTATTTCAAAATTCAACATGGTGTTTCTCTTTTAGAATCATTTTATGTCATTTTGTTTGATAATCTTAAAATATACCATTCAATAACAACTTTTAACCATTCATGACTACAATAACAGATCTGGTGGAATGAGTCGTGCTTCAAGTATACCGACGTTAACAGCTTCCATCAACAGGTAAATAATAGTATATGCAATTATAATTATTTTTACACCTGTAATATATTATTATATTTTATATTCTTTGGTTAACTAGTACTTTACTTGATTATATTTCTACTCATTGTCAGTGGTTTTAGTAGATTATGTCAATTCGAAATTCTCAAAATTTATTTAATACCAATTAGGATGTATTCACCACATTTTTCAGCAAGTTTAGTTAATTATTGATACACTCAATCAAAAAACATTTATTATTTGAATATATTAAATTTAAATTATTTTTTTCATGGGATTTTTAAAAATCTTTTGAAGATCAGCTGTATCTTCATTTCTTTCAGTAACCTAACTAACGTTATTGTTAATAAATAGCACAAATGTATGATATTCTTTAATTTTCCTGTATTTATCTCTATTGTTTCTTTCTGCACTGATACTAATTTTTCTAATAACTTTCTATTTTCGCATGCAGCCAATCTAGGATTCCTGTTCCAGTACGACATCATAGCACGTCTGATCCTCCGGGGTAACGAACTGTTATATGTGTTCGTGTTTTTCGTTTTTGTGATTGTTTTCATAAATTTGTTTTGTTATCAATATAACAATTTCATTTTCACTTTTATATTCTTATATAATAACTTGCATACTTGTTTGAATGGTGTTAGAAGTTTTCTTTGGTGTCAGGGTGATATGTTTATAAAACAACTTTTCTACGAATTCATATTCGTTGTTCAATGTTCAGACTTACATATAAAGTTATATTTAAGACATATTATTAACAAGACACCAATAGTTACTTGTAGAATGAATACAACTTTGAAAATATTAGTTCTGGGACTCTTTAGTTAGTTATCTTTTCTGTATACATCCCTAGTATAGTTACTTATATATTTAATATTTTTAATACAGATATAAATAAAACATTTTCTGAAATAATTATAAAGATAATTCAGCGTGTTTGTGTGTTAGTTATGTGTTCAAACACATGTGCTCAGTTTTTGTGTTCATACATAGCTTGCCTATTATTATTTATTGCTTCATTTCATTTACGAAAATTAAATATTTGAAAATAAATGCGTATATTCATTTCAAGGGAAAGTACCCTTGCAATATAGGGATATATGTGGTATACCCTAAAATGATTGATTCCAGAGATTTTTTACATCCGACTTCATTTCTTGTTGCACTGTTGTCCCCATCATCAAGTGTTTTGTCTTCATGTGCCAAAATTATTCTATATTTTCCCAAATTTAATATTTTTTTATATTTTTATTAAACAGACGTAACGCCAGTGGAAGTACAACGCCAACTTCATCCCTCAGAAGGGGCGAAACGACCCCAGGGGGCAGTCAGCGCAATGTTTCCCTTTTCGAAACGACCGTCACGACAACCAGGAGCTCCGGTCAGACGCCATCCTCCGGAACCACGAACGGCCGCAGGAGACCCATTCCGATGGATCAGAGAGCCCCCTTCAGATAGATTAGTCAACCATACATTCGCTCTAGCCTTATAAGTAAATATAAACACAGCTTGAAAAGCTGACTTGAATTCAAAGCTTTATCTCTAAACTTGAAAATCGAAAAAAATTGCAATTAATAATAAGTCAGTATTTTTTAACTTATTTGTGTATTATTATTATGCAGTCAAACTGATATTTTATGTATCGATTGATACATAGCAAAATTAATTTTATGTTTTTAATAATAATTTATATTGTCATATTATTTTTAAGTGCTACTTAAACTTCGTACTGTCATAAGGAGTAATGTCTAAATTTAATTTAAAAAAAGACGAAAGGGACCATTTGTTTATTGTCTGAAGCTTATTTATGAATGACATTTAATATTGCAGCAAATGATCTGTTTATTTTAAGAGTATATGATTAATAGAATTATAACAAATTTTGTTTTTGTTTTGAAGAAGTTAATTCTTGCCAGTTAATATTGATTTTGCTAGAATATGTTAAGTTTTTATTTGTCCCACATGACCGTTTACTTATTTTAATTATACAAAAACAAGATCGTGTTCTGCAAGCTTTTGCAAATTTAGTTCATAATGAATATATATTTTGTCATCTAGGTTACACCAACTAATTTATTGATTTATTAACGTTATATAGATATATTATATGATTCAAATAATATATTAATAGATATATTTATTATTTTAGTATATTTACTAATATTTTATCAGCAGTCATTATTTTAATTTGCATTCGAATTATATTGTATAAATTGTAACTTTATAAAACGAATTCTGCCAAAACAATAGAATGTCGCCAGTTTTCTATTATTTTGGCGAGAATTGAATTCATTGCTAATTCTGTTGGTGATGACTATAAATTTTGTAAATTTTGTGAGTATTATTGCTTTATTTATGTAATCTAATATTATTGTATACTTGTAAATTATCTAATATTGTATTAAAACAACTAATTATAGAAATTAAACATTTTGCTTAATAAAAATATGATGATTTTTATTAATTGTTTAATATATAATCTTAATGGATAAAAAATTTGCTGATATGCTTACGTAATTTATTGATAAGTTGATTAATAAATAAAAGTTGTGAGTTTCATACCTGAGGATAAAGAACTTGTATAATTCTTTTTTCAAGTTCATATGCAAGATTGCTAGATTTTCATTATTGTTTTATTTATTTCAAGTATGATTCAACTTGACAAGTTTTTGCCAAGCTAATCAAAATGAAAACATGATTGAAACAAATGATTCATGTATACTTCAAATTCGTTTTCAAATCTTTAACATATAAGTTTGTAAGTTGATTTAATTACTATATTTTACATATATCAATATGGAAGAAGGACGTAGAGATCCCGGGTAAAAATGAGTTTTATAAAAACCATATTCATATTTTAAATTGTTATTCAATTCTTCCAAACTTGCAGCAACGCCGAGATGTCTGGCGGGAAAAGATTCGCTACATACATGAAAATTTATTACAAGACATTCATCATAATAATTGTTCCAATTATATTATCACCTTTAATATTTATGAATAAGATGGATCCGGTACGTCAGAGTTTTTAGCTATTCAAATTTTGCGGTTTTTATTTTGTCCTGTTGGTATCCATAATGTTTGTTCTTGTAGAAGTTCAATTGCATGTACGTGGTTATCCTCATGGCGGTTTATTGGACTACGGAAGTGATACCGATCAACGTAACGGCGCTTATACCAATTCCACTTTTTCCATTATTAGGTGTTTTGGTGAGAAAATATAATATTTTGTGTATTAATTAAGTTGAGCACATCATAGTTTATCATCGCATTGAGTGAGCTAGTAATTTTTGACGAAAATAATTACTAATGTGATATGAAACAAGATTGCGTTAAACGTTCAACTGAAACTTTTCGTCAAATGTCAATGGATACTAATGAACCTCTTGTTTTGAACCTGAAGAATTTATTTCATTTTCTCAACTCATTACACAATTTGCAAACATATATGCCGTAAAGACAAAATAATGTGAGTACATTAAAAATAAATTTAAACACATTATTATTTTCGCTACCACACATCGAAGTTCCACTTCTACTGCGCTGAGGTATCCTTGATATAATCATAACTTGCTTGTACTTCATTAATTTTGAAGGAATGTAAATTGTGCAACACATAGAAAATTATTGAGTATTCATTTCATTTAATAGGATACCAGGAGTGCATGTATGGAATATTTGACAGACACAAATATAATGTGTATAGGAAGCTTGGTGTTTACTATAGCAATAGAATATTGCAATTTGCACAATAGACTTGCTCTTCTGATCCTTAAAAGCATTGGCTGCAGTCACTATAAGTAAGTAACTTTAATAATACAACTAAATTTATTTACGGAATTAAATAAATAAATAAAAAGTAAATATATAAATTAACTAGATTTATTAACAATTTATAAATGTTGTCGAAAGATGTCAAACGCCATTTTGAACATATAAAAATCTAGAAACTATTGTCATATAATTGCAATGGAAACGATAGATTATATACAATAATATATAATTATACTAATATGATGAATATTACACATTATTTCAAATAATTATTTTAATTATTTTTTTTATTATTTATTAATAAATCTATTATTATTTTTAGGTTGCATGCAGGTTTTGCAGCGCTCACTTCGTTTGTATCGTTGTGGTTAACAAATATGGCTGCAACGGCTATGATGTGCCCAATAGTAATGGCAATTTTGACAGAATTGGAAAATGTAAGTTATTTTATGCTAATAAATGAGTTTTGCTTTAAATAAATGCGCAAAACAACTTGTGGTTTTATACTTAAATTCACTTAATTGTTGATTTGTACCACCAAGTATAATACTTACAAATATGTTCGCTTTAACGGAAACAAGAACACATGTTCATTTGAATGAATTATATTTATAAATTAAAAACGTATATATAATGTCATGTGTGCAAATAAATCAACGTTAATTAGCCACTATTTTACTAAACTATTCTGGAAAGTTTTGCTATTAAACTTCTAGAATCATTATGACATGAAATTGAACTATGTCAAAAGGAAAAACTTTGTATTTATATATTTTTAAATACAAACATTACACTGTAAACATAACATAATTATGTTACAACAACATAATTAATAATATTGTTATATATGTAATCAATTTATTCTCATTAATATCAATATTTCAATTTGTTCGCAGCAAGGCTTATCAACTGTATACGAAAACAGAATTTCCGTTGGTCCCAATGCAAATATCAATGACCAGAAATTAATTGATGAGTAAGAGAATATGTTTTTCATAAACTTATAAAAAAGTAGGTATAAGTGGCATTTTGCCTTAAGTCGAGTTGCATGAACTTTTAGGTACATGTACTTAATCGATAAAAATTGATATATTATATTCACTAAAAATTAACCAATGCGATTTGCAATTGAAATCTTTCAAACAGACCTATAATATATGTAGTTGTTTAAATTACAGTATCTTAGTATATCCCAGTATTTTTAGTTTTAATATTTTTAGATAAACGTTTATTTTTATTTTAGCCCTGTGCCGACAAAATTGACTGTAGCATATTATCTGACGTTGGCCTATGCATCTACTATTGGAGGTACAGGAACCTTGATTGGCACCGGGACAAATATGACCCTCAAGGGTATTTTCGAAAAGTTAGTGATGTTTCATGTTAAATATTAAAAAAGTTTTATGCTAATAGATATTTTTTCAAATTTTAGCATATATAGCGGTGTGGAACTAAGTTTTCCTCTATGGTTGATTGTATGGCTACCACCGATGGTGATAACAATAATATTCGTGGAATTGGGAATGCAAATTCAATATTTGGGATTGTTTAGGTAATTATTTCATAGTTTTAGCTAACCAAACCACTTTAATTGATTTTATGTAATGAAGTTCACTTGGGCATCTACTTACGTGCTTGCAATTGCTTATTAAAAAACAAATCTATTTACAAAAACTTTTCTTGCTGCGATTTATTTTTTTTTAACTATTTTAAAATGAAATCGTTAATCAATGGAGGAATAAATACATTTGATATTGTGATTTATGATAGTTTTTTATTTCAGGCCCAAAAGCAAAGACGCAAAAGTTGCAACCATTTCACCCGAGGCACAGCAATCCATACAAGAGGTGATAAACGCAAAATACAAGGAACTTGGCCCAATGACTTGCCACGAAATTACAATTCTAATTCTGTTTATTTTAATGGTTCTACTTTTCTTCTTCAGAAGTCCTGGATTTATGCCAGGATTCAGTGTGCTGTTTGTTAATAAGAATATACCGGCAGATCAGTAAGTTTATAAAACATATAAAGGATATGTTTAATCTTATTTGAATATATTTCAGTATTATAAAATTTAACTAGATGATTTTGTTTTATTTTGATATTTTTAGGCAAAAGAAATATCTGAAAGATGCTGCAGCTGTCGTATTGTTAATTATCTTGATGTTTATTCTGCCAAAAAAATGTGATTGCTTTAATTTTTGTCGAAGAAAGCCTGGTAAGAAATGAATAGCTTTCAAAAGTCGCTGACTAGAATAATATACTGCTACAAACTGAAATTGATATAACTATTTTTTAGACTACATTCCGGATAAAACTGGTCAGGCAGCTATTACCTGGAAATATATAAATAATAAATTACCATGGGGATTTGTTTTTTTGCTTGGTAATTTTATAACATTTGTACACAAAAGTTAATCATATTTTGAATTTAAAATTTATTTTTCAGGAAGCGGGTTTGTGTTAGCAAAAGCAGGAAAGGATTCTGGTATGAATGATTACATTGGTGGAAAACTGAATTACTTTTCTGGTTTGAATCCAATCCTTTTGATATTAGTCGTCATGATTTTTGTCAAATTTCTAACAGAGTTCATAACGAATATCGCTGTGGCCAGCCTCACATTGCCTATTCTAGCAGCTATGGTAATGATTGTAATGACGATGCATTTATCTTATATTTATGGGTTTTATTTTTTTAGAGTAGTAAAACGCTAAAGATTCATCCAATGAATTTGATGATGCCGGCAACTATAGCAAGTTCACACGCTTTTGCGTTGCCAGTAGGCACACCAGCTAATGCGATTATTAGGGAATATGCTTTTGTACCTACACCAAGAATGGTATTTTTTCAATTATTACTTTATTAAATGAACTGTTATTGAAACACATTTCTATATTTAAAAAATAACAATTAAGGACTATGTAATATTTTATTTATATTTGTTAACATGTTTATCATTAAATTTTTCAGATGATCGGTAGCTTGTGGCCTAGTTTTGTGAATTTGTTTGTAAATTGGCTACTTTTCATCTCATACGGAAAATTAGTATACCCTGAATTGAATACATTCCCAAGCTGGGCGAAACAGTGAGAATCTTTCAATCCATGAAATTTCTTTCAAAACAATTGAGTCATGCCGCAAGAATATACTTTTATCATTCGACGTTTTCACTTTGACTAGACTAATTTTGTCAATAGACATTAGTTATTGTTGTTAGCATTTATATTGATTAGCGATTGTTGAATTAAATAAAATAATAACATGAATTATAAATGAATTTTTATTTTATATTGCAACTATAATTTGGATGATAACAATAATCATATTTTTAAGCAGATTTTTTAAAATTTTATTTTGCGATAAAAAAATAATAAATGAAAATGATAAATTTTATTAATTAACTAGATGACCCGACAGACGTTGTCCTGTACCCATGACTGCAATTTTTTAATATAATATACTAATATTTACCGCTTACCTAAAAATAATAATTATTGTTTTTTAAATTACTCTTCACGCCAAAATGCATATGCATTTATAATATGAGCGATGTTATATATGTAGAACTGCATTAAATAAAATGATGAGTCTCAATTCCCACACTATATTGGAAATTGAAGTCGTTTAAACGGTATAACATGACCATAACCATTACATAACACTGGTACTTCATATTGGATTAAATTAATTTAATTTTTTATTAATCAAGATATCCAAAATTGCATCTTAAACTTTTCCTAATCGATATCGTAAGGACCGAATTGAATGTGTTCATCTTTGCTTTCTCATTTGTTGTTATAAACTGAAAATTTTACGAATTTGAAAAATATTATGGAAAGATTAGTAAAAGACATTATATATCAAAGAAAAAAAAACTATATTGAAAATTTAATATCCGAATCTTGTGTTGGCGCCCCCAACGTGCGCTCTTATTTTTCGCATGTATCGCATTAAAGGTAGAAACGGCCCTGATTAATACTTAATTTCATATTTTAAGTTAATTAATTTGTCATATTATGTTTATATGTGTATCATTCAATATGCCATACATATGCTGTATCTAATATTATTTTAATTTCTGGCACAACTCAGCTGCCTTTTGGCAATAATTTATTATAAATATTCTAATATTGTTTATGTTCATAAGTAAATTGAAATTTTTGGCAGATGATAGTTTTCATTTACAAACAATGACATGTCGTTTTTTGCAATTTTTTCTATTTATTTCTGCAATATTGCACATACATCCCAGTACTTTATAATCACATAAATCCTAGAAAATTTCCTTAACAAACTTCAGAAAGATTTATCAACATCCGTATAATCGTTTAGGAGAAGTATACAGTGAGTCCTTGTAATTTAATATCAACTTTAGATAATAGCAATAAAGCTCAAATTGATTCTCCGTTTTAGTTAGAAAACGTTTGTATGAGAAAAAGAAAAGGGCTGTTTTTAGGATTTCCCGGTGATTATTCGATTTTTTCTCGCCGTAAGAACCATCCTTGGACATCAACGAACATTTTAAAAAAAGAATTGGCCAAATTGGTCCATGCGTTGTTGAGTTATGCGCTTACCAACACATTTTGCGATCCATTTTTATATATAAGATATAAAATTTATTATAGTCCCAAACAATTGCGCTTAATGTTTTGTCAAAATGCATACTAAAACAAAGTTCATACTGACGTAAAATTTATCTGACAATTTTTATATAAAAAATTATATAATGGAGGATACGGCTGATCAAGGAAATCCGTAAGTATAATTAAATAAATACATACAAATTTATATTTAATTAATATTTAAAATTCAGATATCCTTTTGGAGTTAGAATAACGTACTTCTTTTACACATATTGGGCAACAATAATTGTTACAATATGCCCAATCATATTTATGCCGATTATGATCTGCAACAATTTTGAACCGGTAGGAAAACAATATTATTAACTATATTACTGATATAATTTAAAATTACCCAAATATTAATGTTTTTTCAGAAATTTAATTGTTTATATGTGCTGTGCGTAATGGCCACATGTTGGATAACAGAAGGAATTCCATTACCAGTTACTTCATTAATGCCTATATTCTTTTTTCCCCTGTTAGGAGTAATGGTAGATTATTAAAATTATCAACTGTTTTCATAGAGATATGATTCCACTGAATAATGTTTTTATTTTCAGAGTTCTTCTGAAACTTGCAGATGGTACTTTACAGATGCTGTGGCTTTATGTTTGGGAACAATGCTTATGGCAATAGCAATAGAATATTGCAATTTGCATAAAAGAGTTGCTTACGCCATCATGTCTCGAGTAGGATGTAGTCATCCAAAGTATAATTGATACTAATTAATAGTTATTTATCTATTTTGTCATAGGCCGTAATCAATAATAAATATATTGAATCAGGCTTTTGATAAGGATTCAGTGGGCATCCTGAATAAATTTCCTAATTTCCTAATTCTGGTTCTACTGATCTTTGAACCATCTTTTCATTTCCACGGGAACAGTTTGAAATATTTTTTCTGGTAGTTTCTATTTGTTAATAATATTTTACTATTTTCATTTAGATTACATGCAAGTTTTGCAGCAGTAACAACTTTCATCTCAATGTGGATAACAAACACTGCTACCACTGCCTTGATGTGCCCAATAGTTATGGCAATTCTTGTCGAACTGGAAAATGTAAGTTTATTTTTGATTTATTGGATATAAAATATAACTAGATTAACTTTATTTACAATAACAGCAAGGTGTAAGCAAGGTTTATATAAATAGAATTGCTACAGGGCCAGATGCCAATCTCGGAAAGCAGGATCTTCCTGATGAGTATGTCTTTTTTTATAAAATATATCAATAATTGCCTGATTGTGCTTACTTTTTATAACTATAATTTTTACAGTTATCATAATGATATCTAATATATAGCAGTTGTATTTTAAAAAATAATGTTTGTATTTTCAGTCCGATACCAACAAAATTGACTGTGAGTTATTTTTTGGTCATTGCCTTTTCCTCTACAGTTGGTGGTACGTCCACAATAATTGGCACAGGCACTAATATGATGTTGAAGGGTGCATACGAAACGTAAGTATATTAATAATAAATGTATAAGATATTAATTTATACCTAATTTATATTTATATAAGATAAAAGATAAATAGATCTGTAATTTATTTCCGAAATAGATTATATCCTGATAGCGATGTAAGCTTTGTGTACTGGATGATACTATTCCTGCCGCCTATGATAATCAATGCTGTTTTGATGGAATTGGGATTGCAGTTTATATTTTTTGGCTTATGGAGGTATATAATTGTGTATTAGGTGAATTATGTGCTTCATGACTCCTCCTATGATCATAATCTTATAAATTTTCCAGAAAAAACAGTGATGCTGCCAAGGCTATCCATATTGATGAGGACACAAGAAACTCAATAAAACAAATAATTAAACGAAAATATGCGGATCTGGGACCCATAACTTGGCACGAATGTATGATAATAAGCATTTTTTTGCTGATGATTTTACTTTTCTTTATAAGGCATCCAGACTTTATGCCTGGATATGTGAGGTTGTTCAACACACATTTGAATCGAAGAGAGTAAGTATATAAAAATTACAATCTATTAACAATGTCAATTTATTTTACATGACTTTTTGTATCAGACAGGCATTATATATAAGGGATTCTGCAGCAGTCATGTTGCTGTTTGTAATAATGTTTTTCATTCCGAAGACTTTGGATGTGCTGAATTTTTTCAAGAAAAGACCAAGTATACTATTGAATCTTTAGCATTGAATAATATTACTGAAAAATTAATGTAATTCTAGAAACTTTGCCTGAGGGTTCTGAAGATCCACTTGTTACTTGGAAGTTTTTGGCTGGAAGAATGCCATGGGGTTTTATTCTACTATTAGGTTACTGTGAATAGAAATCTGATGATTACCATATTGTATTTGTTTATAATATGTATCATTTATTAGGTAGCAGCTATGCTTTGGCCCAAGGCAGTTTAGTATCAGGAATGAACGATTACTTAGCAGAAAAGTTGAAGCATTTAGCTGCTGTGCCATTAGCACTTTTATTATTACTTGTATTAATTTTTATTAAAATATTAACCGAATTTATCTCAAACGTAGCTGTGGCGAGCATTACACTGCCTATTTTAAACACGATGGTAATAGACTTTTTATTAACATTTTATTGAGAACAATTATTTTAGTATTTTTATTTCAGAGCCAGAATTTGCAAGTTAATCCTTTGTATTTTATGTTGCCGGCTACTATTGTAGCTTCATATTGTTTCTTGATGCCAGTCGGAACACCGCCAAATACCATCCTTAGAACCACTTATCATATCAAACCTAGACAAATGGTAATAATAGACATTTTTAAAGATATATAATTTGTTGATAGTACAACTAATGAATTTATGTATTCATAACATTTTACCAGCTTAAGGGTGGTTTGTGGACAAGTTTTATAACACTTTTCATCACTTGGACAATGTTTCTATTTTACTCATCATTGATCTACAAAGATTTACTTTCTTTTCCCCGGTGGGCAGAAATTAAAGACGCAGAAAATGTGGAAGCTTTTCTTCTGTTTGTGCGAAATTTAATTGTACAGTCGAGACATTCAGGTAATACAGTTAATTATTGTAGTATTTATTATGTGGTGGATGTTTAAGAAGTATATAAATTTACACATAGATAAAATTAACTATATTTTCAGGTGGACTTCGAGGGGAAGCCTTCACGATAAATGATATTATTTACAACGAAACAGATTATAGTCTTTATGCATTAAACTGGGGCGACAATCTGAGTTTTGAAACTTCTTTGAGCTAGAAACTTGTATTTTTATAAATCTTATTAATTATAGAAAACATTCTTTTATCGTAAAAATATATTACGTGTATTAGTAAAAGTATATAAAAATTAATTTTAATAAAGTGACGATTACTGATTAGCAGATTTCATTTAAAAGCGGATGTTAATATATCAATATTAATAAATAAATTACAAAGCATAATTTATTATGGGTGCATTCGACTTGGACGCTTACGCGCTGTGAGCGCGCCGTGAGCGCGCTTTCATCGTTCGACTTGGCGCTGTGAGTGTGGCATAAGTACGCTCGTAGCATCATCGTAGGATGCTCGTAGCACATATTTTGCGCTCACACATGCTCACGCCACAGAGGTAGGGCAGCGTGAGCGTGAGCGTCAATTGTTTTTACTATCTGTCATTTCATTTATTTATTAATTGTCAAATTCTTTATAATCCCGCAAAAATGGCAAGCTGTATATCACAATTATTTTTTTAATATTAATATTGATATTAATTAATTTTAAATTTAATTAATTTTATATAATTTTAAATTGTAATTTTAATATTACTATTAATTAAGCATAAGCTAACTAAATTTCATTTATTTATTAATTGTTAAATTCTTTATAATCCCGCAAAAATGCCAAGTTGTATATCACATTTATTTTTTAATATTAATATTAATATTAAATAATTTTAAATTTTAATTTTAATATTACTATTAATTAAGCATAAGCTAACCAAATTTCATTTATTCATTAATTGTTAAATTTTTTATAATCCCGCAAAAATGCCAAGTTGTATATCACATTTATTTTTTAATATTAATATTAATATTAATTTTAATTAATTTTAAATTTAATTAATTTTAAATAATTTTAAATTTTAATTTTAATATTAATATGAATTAAGCATAAGCAAACCAAATTTCATTTATTTATTAATTGTTAAATTGTTTATAATCCCGCTGAATGATCCAGAAAGTAATAAAATTTACACAATTACCGTTACCGTCAGTTGCCGCCATTTTGATGCTTATTGACGCTCACAGTATCCAAAACGAACGGAATTTAGTTATCGATTCTGAGCGCTTATCGGCCAAGTCGAACGCTAAAAATTCGTGCTTATAAGCGTGAGCGCTCACAGCGCGTAAGCGTCCAAGTCGAACGCACCCTATATAATATATATAAATGTACGTGTCAAACGAACGTAAAAACTATCGTATTAAGGATTATTATATTGTCTAGGATTAAGGATCCAGGTAATTATATGATCAATGAACTCGTCAATATGAGCAATTGGTACTACTGTGGTACTGTGTGATTAATCCTAGACAATATTAGAATACCCCGTATTCATATAGACGCTTCTCTCGCCCGATTTTTACGTTCAGAAGGAATACTTAGAGGGTCCTCCGCTCGACGTGGTGGCGCTGCTTTTGGCACTCAAATTAATGGCGCAAAATTTGAAATGAAAATTAATGAATTTTAATACACGGGTATTTGAAACTAAATTCGGTATTACAATCCTATTATGTTTTGTAATGATACAATAATAACAAAAATATACTAGATAATATTATATTATAATAAATATACAATCAAATCGAAATATAAATCGACAAATACACTGCAATACACCGGTTTATATATAATAGATATCACATCTAATCTACTGGAATAACTTCTACACTTTTTTCTACTTATTAATATAAATATTCAGTGAAATTTAGTGAATAATACATTATAGTGTTAGTTCATTACATCGTCTGTCATTCTTAACTCTCATTAACTAGTAATCATCCCGTGCAAAATTTGACATTCTTAAGCAATTCATTTTTCCCAAGTATATTCAGATCCGCGTGAAGTGGTAATCCAATATTAAACAGCTGGAACAGCTTTTTATTTGTGTATTATGTGTTTCTTGTAGAAGCGTATATTTGATTTCTTACACAATTTCCTAGAACTGATCTCTTTCCTTAAAGTGTATTATGATTAGACTAATATGTCAATGCACTACGTAGTATTGTAGTAATTATGTCCTCCATATGAGTTTGAAGCTGTTCTATTCATATTGTCAAAGGGCTATGCATTTGAGAGCAATTCCTGATGAAATCTTTATGAACAAATATACAAACACAAACGAAGAAGAATCGCCATTTTGTAAACTTATACAAAAATAACACTGACGTTTCTTAGTAACCAATATAAAACATTTGAAAATACTTTTTCATCGGCTCACTAGCGCCAAATCTGCGACTACAAATGGACCCCTAAGTATTCCTTCTGAACGAGGATTTTGTTCTAAGTGAAAAGGCCCTGGTGATTAATTATCATAAAGACATATGTCAAAGAAGTGAACAATACGAAATAATTTAGATTCAATTAAATATATTATTGGCTTTCAATCGATTAAGCCAAAAATAACATGTTAATCGTGCCCCAAAAAACTCTGCGTGAAAATAACCTGTTAATTGTAAGAAATTAAATGTCAGAAATCAGCATGTGCCACAAATTCCAATATATAATTGATAAAGCAGCAGATTCTATGTATTTTGAGTGAACATTTGGAAAAAATATTTATAAATAAAGATGATAGAATCATGCCCTAAAAGGCATATGTTATTGGGCATAACATCTTTAGCCGTGTACGTACTGTTAATTAATATGTAATTAAATACACACATTATGACATATGTAATTTTTCTTATAATAGATTGACAATAGTTGTTCTAATTGTGGAATCTCGATGGACACCACCACGAACTAAACAATTTCCAATAGAAAACAATTCTACATGCTGGTTAAAAGAGGATTATGAAGTTATACAAGACTGCCATCCATGCACAGGTACGCGTAGATTAAAACTGTAATTCCATAATTTATAGTGCAGAAAATAATTAGGACTACACTTCTTGTTTATAGAATTGGAAATAAAGAGTAGATCTATAGGAGTTTGCATTCACACTCATAATAAAGAACTCCTTCGCTGTGCAAGTGGTGAAACTGTTACCAGAAGTTGCGATAGAGTAGCTTGGCTGGACGAAAGGAATTTCTGGGCATTTGAAGCTTTGATGTTCGTTTCTGCATTTATAACTTGTTTAATTTCAAGTTCAAGGCGGCATACTTTAGATCGAAGAGCATTACAGAGGGTTCAGAGACAATTAGCACAAAGTGTTTAATTTAAATATTTGGTTGAAAATATATTTTGTAATAAAAATATATTTTTTTAACAATGGCCAAACTTTATATTCAAGTTTTTGTTCAACAACAGGAACATGAGTGTTTTAGCTATCATGTCTCTTTGGAATCGGTGATTACACTGTTCACTTACAAATATTGCAATTCCAAGATATTGTTATATTTTGTCAAGTCCTATAGCACTGCCCCAACATTCAGTTTTGGAATAGACTTACTACAATTTAATTTTAATTGGCTTAATGAAACTAATTTAGAACCAATTGTTAAATCATGTGCCTTGCCAATAATTTTGATTGGTTCGAATGCTGTTGTGGCTGGTTTATGTAGTGTGTCCAGAAAAATAGTTATGTTGTCACAACAAACATGTGAACAAGAAAATATAGCAAAATTGTTGGGATTCAAAAATGCATGTCTTATGTCTCCTAATGAAGCATCCATGTGGACTAAATTTTGTGAAATTGATATGATAAGTGCATTAAAATCAGTAATTCAATCAATTGGTTGTAATTTTAACAATGGATCGTTTTCAATTCCAAAAGATGTAGCTAGATTTGAGCATCATTTAGGGCAACCTGTAAGGCTTCATAATATATATAAGGTTGCCCAAGATTTATTGAAGGACAAAAAAATTACATCAGAAACAGTTCCAAGGAATCTGACAAGTGACTCAGGCGCAAAAGTTGATCAATTTCCATTAACTTATAAGTATGCAGAGGGAATAGAAATGACTCTTTCGGATGTAATCATATTCCCATATTTTTATATTCTATTCCACTATGTAAGTTTGCAAATATTGTCTGAGAAAATGCCTCTGATTATTAATTGGTATAAACAAATTTCATTGGAGAATGATGGATCTTTGATGAAATCTATAAAATTTCTGCATATTCCACAAATTCCATGTGAACCCAGTGCAACTTTTCTTCCTTCTGTTGAAGGGTACAGTTTATATAAAAGTAATCCAAAGCACTACAAATGTAGAAATAAAAATTATACTAAGCAGAACGATATAGATAATGTATTAAAACTCCTTGCAAACGTACCATTAGATATTAAGAAATCTGTAAAACGATCTCTTTATACAAAGAACTTGGATTGGAATTCTCTTCCATTCGATGCACTTCCTGAGGGTGGACATCTGCCAGAAAAGAGACGGGTGCGTAAATTTCAGCAGCTAGAAAACCTTGCAAAAGCGGCTATTGAAATTGCCAAGCCTGGTGATCATATTATTGATTTTTGTAGTGGAAGTGGTCATTTAGGTATAATAATAGCCTTCATGCTGCCTCAATGTCATATCTCTCTTTTAGAAAATAAAGAAGAGTCTATGAACAGAGCAAAGTCAAGAGTATCTAAACTTGGCTTAAATAATGTTTCATTTTTTCAGTGCAATTTAGACTTTTTTAAAGGAGAATTCCAAATAGGAGTCTCCTTACATGCATGTGGAGTTGCTACAGATTTAGTAATGCAACATTGCATAGAAAGAGAGGCCAAATTTATATGTTGCCCTTGTTGTTATGGAAGTGTTCATCAATGTCATCATTTAGAATATCCAAGAAGTAAGGTTTACAAGGAGCATCTTAAACTACATGAGTATTTAATTTTAGGTCATGGCGCAGATCAAACTCATGATGCTGAGAATGCTAAAACTGCGCAAGGTGAAATATGTATGGATTTTATAGATAAAGATAGAATATTATATGCTCAGGAGTTCGGGTACAATGTTATTCTTCAGAAACTTGATCCACCTACTTGTACACCAAAAAATAATTTACTGATTGGCTTAAAGCAAATGTTGGAGTAATTGGCTATAATGTGATATTAAAGCTTGCAGAGTGTCAATAATTTTAAAAAAGAGGAATGATAGTTTCTGGAATAACATACTAAATTTAATATGTAGCAGAAAATATTTTTAGTAACAGGACATAAATTTTTAAAATATTTGGATTTTATAAAATTGTTTGTATGTATTTTGAAAATTCTAAAATGCTATATTGAAATACAGAACAAAGATGAAAATTGTTTATATTTTGGTATAGCTAGTATATTCTAGAGTAGACGCGAAAATAATGCGTTAATAACTAGTAAATACCAGATTTCTGTAAATGTATTATTTACTCACATTTAAAATCAACTCCTTCATTCAAATTCGTGCCATCATGTCTAAGTTGCCTAACGTCCTAACTTCTTGTTCTGGCGCTAACTTCACGAATGTCTATCAGCATGCGTTTGACAGATGATCATATTTGTTGATAGTTGCTCTTAATAAATGGTTCCTAACGGCAACGAAATATATAAAATTATTAACTATGTCAAATCCTATTGTTCCTGGATATGACATTGTGAATAAAATTGGAAGTGGTAGTTACTCAAACGTATATAAAGGATTTAAACAAGTATGTATAACAATAATAATAAAAAAATGTTATGATATGCACTTAAATTTACCATATCTAATATCTAATTAAAAGGGTAAAGAAAAAGTAAAGAAACCAGTAGCTATTAAATGCATCTTGAAAGGTAATCTTTCTGGATCTGCTGTGGATAATATCATATCAGAAATAAAACTTCTCAAAACATTAAAACATGAACATATTGTAGAAATGATAGACTTTCTTTGGGATGAAAAGTAAGTCATAAATAATAAATGTAGTTTTCATTACTAAGTAATAAACCTGATAAAATTTCTGTACAAATTTAAATTATCGGTCATCTTTTTATAATTCATCTTATAATCTTTTCAGACATATTTTTATAATTATGGAATATTGTACAGCTGGTGATTTATCATCTTATATTAAAAAGCAAACTTGTTTACCCGAACTATATTGCAAAATATTTCTACAACAATTGGCATTAGCCTTAAAATATATGCAGGAACATAATATTTGTCATTTGGATTTGAAGCCCCAAAATTTGCTTCTTACTAATAATCCCAATTTGACATTAAAAGTGGCTGACTTTGGGTGAGATTATGGAAAATAAAATTATCAATATTTTATTTATGTATTGTAAACATTCTTATTTATATAACTTGCTTTTGTGAAGAACATCTTGATTTACATTCTTCAACAAGTTTTTAAGATATTAATTTATAATTTGAGTTATAATATTAAGCAGTTAATTCATGGTACAGTTTTGCAGTGCATACATTACCTGATAAAGAAATGACATCAGTGAGAGGTTCACCTCTATATATGGCTCCTGAAGTTATACTTAAAGGCAGATATGATGCGAAAGCAGATTTGTGGTCCGTCGGAGTTGTTCTTTATGAATGCCTATTTGGTAAAGCTCCTTACTCTTCACAAACTGTAAAAGAGCTTCTTACAAAAATAAAAAACCAAACTCCAATAGATGTATGTTTATTAAATTAATATTTGTGGTCACTCACTTAAGTAAACTGCAAATTTATTATAGTCAAACTTTATACTATCTCAGACTGATTCCTCATAAATTTTGAACAGTTACCTGCAAATTCTAAAGTTTCTCCAGAATGCAAAGATTTGTTAAAAAGGTTATTGCAATCTGATCCTAGTAAAAGAATTACATATGAAGCATTTTTTGCACATGAGTTTCTGGATTTGAAGCATATGCCTACTGAAGAGAATTATAGGAAAGCTATAAAAATTGTAGAAGAGGCTATTGAAGCAGATAAACAGCAAGACATTGAACAGGCTGTGTTTTTATATAGTGAAGCTTTAAGTTATTTGATACCATTTTTAATAGGTATTCCATATTATATAATTATTTATTTAGTTACCTAAATTGGAAGCTATTCTCGAGTTTTAAGGTTGTTTTTATTAAATTCAGCTGAACCTGATAGTGACAGAAAACTGAAAATTAGAAACAATGTTCATGAATATATTCAAAGAGCAGAACTTTTAAAAAATATTTTAAAGAAAAGTAAACCCAACTTATCTGAACCTTCTACTTCATTAAAAGAACTATCTGATCAGAAACAGATTAAAATATCAAGCATACAAAAAGCACTATCACCTTCTGAAGATTTTAAAATATTGCGTAAGTTATTGCTGAGTAAAAAGTTGCATTTAATTAAAGTGTACGCATTAATTCAATCAAAAAGTAGATCTCTTTCAAAATGAATTATTTGTAATTTAGGTCAGCTTTGCAGCAAAAACAGTACATTACTCTCGGCACTAGATCAGGGCAGGACAGGGGAGTTGTATATTGCTGAAGGTTCTTACAACAACGCTTTAGAAACTCTGCAAGGAGCATTGAGTCAACTTATGCCTATTCTTATAAAAGAGCCTGCTGGAGACCGGAAGATCCTTTTACATAACCAGGTCAAAACCTACCAAATCAACTAATAATACTATTGACTTATAATCTACAATATAAATAATAAATGTGTAGGTAGAGCAATGGATGAAAGCAGCTGAACATTTGAAAGAACTTTTAGCAGCAACCAGTTTAAAAGAATCAAATCCTGTAAAAGATAATTGCTTCTTACAGTAATGAAGAAATAACAATGATAATTATTTTATGCATGAAAATGGCACCATCAGTGATATTCTGTTGTTTGTTTTTAAGGCATTATTTATTTTTATAAGATATGTCATTATATATAAATATGTTAATTTTATATACATGTTAAATTTTAGGAATACAATTTTTAAAACTATTTTTTTTATTCTAAAGCATTCAAATAGTTGAATATAAATCAAGTAAATGCAATCACTTGCAGTTTATAATATAAATCGTCATAAGAGTTGCAGATGAATATTTTTTGGCGCGGAAATTCAAACCTATGAGTCAATTCGAACAGGAACAGAAGGCGCGCTTCTCACAGGATCACACAAAGAATAATTGTTTAATATAATTTAGTGTACAAAATTGTTGTAAAAATGTAATTTTATTAACTTTACCTTGATTGCTAAGTATTATTTTCTTGTAATTTTAAAAATATATGCAAAGTGGATTGAAGAAGGATTTGACTGTATTTAAAAAGATTTTATTTGCGCGCCAAATAAACAAGATCATATCCTTGAATTTCATAAAGGTAAGATAAAATATCTTTAACAAAAGATCTAGAAAAAACAATTTTACAATTATTGTTTCATATAAGTTTTTAATTTTCTTAAAAAGCTAATTTTTATTTGATTGAAAATATAAATGCGCGTAAAGCAAGTACCGGTAAGAAAGAGAAGGAACGAACAATGGCCACCGGCAATCTTCAGTGCGGCAGATGGCAGATGCAGTAGCTCATGACTTTTTAAGGTCGTAGTAGGTTTACCTTCTTTAAATAATTATTTTTAATGTCTACAATTAATATCGATGAAAAATAATTGCATTTGAATTATTATGAACTTTATTATAATCTTTTTCTATTATATATTATGTGTTTTAATATTTCCGAAGTCTAAATTTAGTTGTTAAAGTGCAAGTGCAACACAATGCGTGCGAGGGAATAATATTGTGTTTATGTATTTACGGTATGTAACGTGAAAGTGGTTTTTGTATTTTTATGTTAAAATTAAATTGATATTTCTGAAGTGATCGTTTTAATATAATGAGTTCGACTTTGTCGGTGTTATAAAATTTATGATAAACAATTTCTGTTGTGTTGTAAAATGTTGTTTAAATTTGATCCAAGTGTTTGTGATTGAACAAAAACAAATGCCCGAACCGCATGACCAGATGAAAACCCGAGTCATGTCTTGATCCTGTTAAATAGCCGGAAGTAGAGGTATAGGATGAAAGTTACATTTATGCGTATATTATTTTTTTTAATATTGCTTTTAGATGAAATAATATTATTATGGACATATAGATATTTAAAAAATATAACCAGAATAACTTTTTTGCGAAAATATTTATGCATGTAGTTTTTGCTTTATTTTTTTGCCGAATGACTTTAGTCATTCAACAATTGTTATGAAAAAAATGTTATTAATGGCGAATTCATTATAAGTTTAATAAATAAATTTATGCAGCGCGAATGGTCCTGATGACCTAAAAAAAGTGGCGATTTAAAATGTTGCGTAAATATTACATTTATTACATTAGCTAGACCATAATTATTTTTATTTCATTTTATTAAATTACAATCTATCTATACAAAAAAATCAGTGATTTTAGGGATACAAGCGAATTATTGTATGTAAGTTCCCAAACTTACGTAGCAGTAGTAAGTCTTCGGTTTTGATTAATTGAATTAAATTGTGTAATCATATGCTGTAAAATTAAAATAATAAACTATACATAAGTATACATAGATATAATAAATAATAAATAGACAATAAAAATAATTGTTATTATTATAAATAATTGTGCAGAAATGTTGTAAAAGATCTTAATCATCGAGGGGGCGCTCCTTTTGATGCAATGACAGTATTCATAATTTTATTGTGATGGCATTTGAAAATGAAATTTTTTAAATATCTTTACGTTTCAAAGGTTTTTGAACATTTTGGCATACCTTAGAAAAAATGGACGTATGTGTGTGTGTATGTATATATGTATGGATACAATTTTTCGTCCACGTTTTCGGGCGCACGGATCAACCTATTTGAATGGTTAAAAAATCATTCGATTCCTATTGATAGGGAGATGTGCTGATTAGTTTTTGGCAAAGGCAGATCCAGCCGTTTCGGAGATACGGAGCAAAGAAGCGAAAATAGAAATCGAGTTTTTGAGAGATCGGAGCATCGGATTTGAATTATTCAGAAACAATCATTTCGTAATGACGGGGAGAAATGATGATTAGATTTTGGCAAAGGCAGGTCCAGCCGTTTCGGAGATAACGGGCCAAATGTGCAAAAAATGGCAGAGAGAACTAAGCGTCTGATTTGAATGATTCAAAGAACTTTCTGCTTGTCTTAACAAAATAATTGATTTTGGAAATAATTTTTTTTGTTTCAACTTTTTTTTAATTTTTTTGTATATCGAAAATAATCAGATTTAAAGTTCTAATATACTTTAAACAAATAATTTCAACTTTGCAATTCAGTTTCTTTGCAATTCTTATAAATATTCGACAATGTTACAGTATTTATAACAATCTATTTGAAAATATTCAGTATTCCTCGAACATTTCGTTACGGTACGCGAAGTTCCAGCAATTTGCCTTAAGGCACGATGCA
>NW_020537646.1:6926955-6953249 GCF_003426905.1 Ctenocephalides felis | reverse complement strand
GTAATTAATATTTTCATTTCATTTGTATAATTTTAATGAAATAAATTTTGTGCGTATAAAATTAGCACATGTTATTTTTTATTAATTAATTTTATATATATATATATTATATATATATATATTATATATATGTACTTGATAATAGAATGGAAAGAAAACTAAACTTAACTGCTGTACGTTGATACTAAAAACTATGTTACCAGTCTATATAAATATGTGCTATGCTCTATGTTTAATTTCTGTTGTAAATATGTTAAAATAATCAACAGTCTGTGTCTGTGCTGTCTGGGACTTTGTTGAACAAGTTACTCAAAGTTATTATAATAATAATTATCCATGTCGCAAATGTAAATAGATTTAAAGTTAAAGTGTACTGTTTGTGTGATCAGGTAAGTACTAAATAATGTTTTATATTTTAATTTTAGGCAATGTGGTTAATTTTATGAATTCATAAATATTTTGACAAAACTGTTGGGCATAATTCTAATCAATATGAATAATGTTAATACATTTTCAACACATGTAATATTATATATATAAAAATTATATTGATTTAAGTCCGAAACAATTTTTAATACATGAATTTGTTACTTTAAACGTCAGAATTGAATTATATTGTAGAAATGTCAAACTCAAACGTCAAAATTTTGTTGACAGTTGTTTTGAGGTTAAAAATGTCTGTTGTGACAGGTTTATTTTCAAATGTGTTTTAAAAATGTTAATGAATTAAAGAAATGTCTAATAATTAAGTGAATAGCTCAGGTTTAGTTAATTTTTTCTTACTTTTTTAAAACTATTCAAAATAAGAAATATTTCAAAAGAGGAAAATACTTTTTTCATTGCTCAAACAAAAAGTGTGCTATTTATACAAGGAAATAAGTTTTTGAATGTTTTCTTTGAAAACAAATATTAGTGTATTAATTTTTATACTAATAATAGTTAATATAAGTACAGCTGTTATTAATAAATCAATATCTACATCACAAATGGGTCAAAAATATATATGCTCTTTGTAAGTAATGTTAAGTAATCTTTTGAATCATAAGTGATAAAATACAAATCATTTGTTTGTCCAATGTTAATGAAATATTTAGGAAGTTTGCACAAAATTAAATTATCTATATTTTGTTAGAATTTGATACTTCTACAGTAACTCGATATACATTAAAATGTCAGTCAAAAGAAGAACAATGATTTTAGCAAGCTAACAGCTGTTTCATTCATGTTTTTATTAAATACATTTTACTAAATTTGAAATACTTTTGCATATTTTGATTAATTTTTAGTAATTAGCAATATGCGACATTTACAGTTTATTTTTTTTACAGTTTGCAAATAACTTAGAAATTTGTACCGGACACTCTCATTTGTTTATTTTAGTATAAACTTGGTAAAATTTACTAGAATTTAGTATAAATTGTTTTATACACTTGGATATCAACATTTTGAATAATTTGTAGTTGAAATGCGAATAAGTATCAATATGTGAGGTCTTATCAAATAACTTGGAAATTTTGTTCTAGTCGAAACGCTGACCTTAATATTTTTCTAATTTTCAATATTTGGTTGTAGGAATTTTTTTCACATTTTGTCAAATTTTTGAAAATTTTATTCGGGACACTTTTATTTGTTTATTTTAGTATAAACTAGAGAATTTTAAATATGTGCACTTAAATTTATTTACATTAGTAAAACCTAGATAAAATTTACTAAAATTGAGTTTAATAATTGGCTATAATTGATTTTGGATATTTTTTTTTATATTTTGTCAAATAACTTTAAAATGTTTTTCCAGGCATATTAGTAAAAAAATATATAAAATTCAGATTAATAAATTATAAACCATAAAAACCATAGACTGCTATTCACGCTTTTGTTTAAACTACTATTTATGGACTCAATATAGAAAATGATATATCAAATTATTAGATTAATAAAAATGATTTATTATTCGGCTGTACTTACACATATTTAATGTTACTATCTAGTATTAAGTAACATATATACTATTTATGATGTATATCCTCAGAAGAAATTTTATTCTTATTACAGGTGCTTATGACTTATAAGAATGCCTTAAAAGAACTTTACAACCTGGGTCTCCCCTATAGTAGAAGGAAAATATAATCGACAACTAATTGAACAAAGTCTTTTTGATGAAATGGACGAAATTATCCTGATTGATGAGCTTCAGGGCTTCAATGGCACACATTGCAAAACAACGAAATGTTTTGAATGATTTCAAAAGATTTTAGGACTCTGATTTCAAAAATGCTATCCTTTCTTGGATAATCCATCTTTGAAATCTTTGATTGGTTTTGATAGATTTAGAGTCGATGAATTTGAAAATTTTATATATTTTTGGATTGTCGGATTCGAACCAGCTTCCTTCGGGTTGGAGTCTAGTTTAACGCTCTAACCGATTCGGCCACGGCGACCAAGATTGTCCGACGACAAATACTGGAAGGACATTCTTCGACGACCGACCATCATGATTCGGCTCAAGGTCACAGGGGGATGATATGAAAGTATTAAATGTTCACCCTGGGGTTTGAAAGTGGGCTCATTCGATTCTGTGGGTCCTTGCGAATTTCAAGCGGGGGCTTTCAGGGGGGAAAATTTCGTCCGTTTTTCGCTCAGGAGACGAGAAAATCGACTTTTTGTAAAATTTCGCGATTTTTGTATGGGAATTTTTCGAAAGTTTTTTGCTGGCCTCAAAGATTCGGTCAAGGTCATTTATATGTGGTCAAGGTCAAAGAGATTCATATAAACGACCTTGACCGAATCTTTGAGGCCAGCAAAAATCTTATATATATATACATATACATATACACATACATATACATTTATTTTATATATATATATATATATCATATATATATATATATATATAATATATATATCATGCCGATTTTTGTAATAATACTGACACTCAATAAATTTAATTATTTATCTATATATCTTATTCATTTACACAGTAGAAAAATTATCGAACTCATTTTTTTTCAGATAAATTAAGGGTTCGATCTGAGGAACCTCGAACTGCTATTCTGGCCTAAGCCGTATCTTTACGGCCTCGGCCATTCGCACATTTGGCATGCATTTTTTATGAAACTTATATCTTTCAGTTTGAAAATAACACTTTATATTTTTACAAAAGACTACGGTTTTGTAAAACCAATTGGCCGAGATCGTTAAGTTGCCACTACGGTTGCTCAGCGTGTCTTGGTTCGATTCCAGAAAGTACTAAAAATCAGATGTATAGTTTTTCATAATATCAAATATTAGTTCAAAATATTAAATTCAGGTGTCGCATTTCGACCTTGACACTTAGAATATTTCTGAAAAACTCAAGCTTCGCACTTGACTGTAAGAGAGGTACATAAAGCGAGAGATGACGATGGTACAGGAAGAACCACGGGAAAGAGAGGGGTAGAGGCAGATGATGAATAAGAGAGATGTGTATGATACATATTCTTTATTTAAATTCAATATTAATACAATATAGGAATAAAAATAACTATTATCATCAATAACTCAAATAGCCGAGCGGTTTAAGTGACCGCATACTCGGTGAAATCGCTCTGGAGGCACAAGGTGAGACGGATCGAGTCCAACTGCAGGCAACGACGACCAACTCTGAAGCAGAAAAAATAGAGCAGTGCTGGTGACTGGCTGTTGGCAGGTGCTGTGGGTCCTGAAACGAGCACACACAAAGTGATGGTCAGCCTGAGGTTCATGATGCGACAGGTCACACGCAGAGGGACACATTGCGGAAGATCCGTACCAAACCCGAAAATCTACCCAAAAACGACAACATGCGAAAAAAACAACACAAAAAAGGAAAAAAATGTGAAAAAAAAGCGAAAAAAGGGGAAAAAAAAGGAAAAAGGAGGAGGAGGAGGGAGAAGGGGAGGTGGAGGACCTAAAAAAACCCCCTAAGTCCCAGATCAATTTTTCTCTTTTCTGTTCAGCGTTGAAACTTTTTTATGTTTTTTAGTGTTCCCTCACACCAATTCCCAAAACCAACACTCGAATGAAATGAAGTCCACGTTGAAATTTTCACAACGAGAAAAAATTACTGGGACTTAGTTAAAATTTTTAACTTTGCCCCAATAAAATTTTCTCGTTGTGAAATATTCAATGTGAGCCTCATTCATTCGAATGTTGGCTTTGGGATAATACAGCATGCATAAATAACTCGTCTGTCTTAATTGAAAAGGTTTCAGAAAATTTGGACTTAGAAAAAAAAATTATCTGAAAGGACTTCGAAAAAAAAAAAATTATTCGAAAGAATTATAATCAGAAAATTTGGACTTAGAAAAAAAAATATCTGAAAGCACTTAGAAAAAACAAAAATTATTCGAAAGAATTATAATCAGAAAATTTGGACTTGAAAAAAAAAAATTATTCGAGAGAATTATTTAATTAATCGATGAAATGAAATGATATTAATCGAATCAAAATTATTTATATGACTTGATAAAACATGTGAAACCTTTGCAATTAATCGAGACAAAAACAAGTGTGGTTGACTTGAATAATAAACAAATTATTGGAAAAAGCCATGAAAGAAATTCAATAAAACTTGTAAAATGAAATAAACAAAAATGTTCAAAAACTGGAACATTAAAAACTTCAAAACTGTTTAAAGCTGATTTCTATCCTTTAGAAATTGAGTTAAATAATTTTTACAATTTGAATCGAATAATAAACTTGTTAACAAAATTATGTTTTGTCTAATCATTCAAGTCAACTCTTCGAAACTTTGATTGCATGTCTTGATCAAAATTGTTTTTATCAATAAAAGAATAAAAATCTATCATTTAGCTATGCAGCAATATAATTGAATAAATTTAAAATAAAATTATGATGAAAAACTTTTAAAACCTGCATTATTCAACAATTTGGTAAGTCATATTGAGTATTGGAAATATTTTGATCAAAACCAGCAATCGTGTTATCCATAAATAAAAATGTACATGCTGTCAATATCGCTACAGGGAAAACACATGATTCTTGATACTGAAATGCAATTTAAAAATTGTTTCCGTGGAATAATAAACAAGAGGTGTAATAGAAAAGCAACAAAGTAAATTTGTAATTTGTAATTTGTAACAAAATACCATCAATTTAGGAGTTACCTAAGGTGAAGTGCTAGGACCCCTTCAACAAATAAGTAATCGATGCATACAAAAAGCTGTATTGGTTAACTAATAATTTAGTAATAGAAATTTACTATATAAAAATTCTGAATTCAACACAAAGTAAGCTCATAGTGTTATTATAGAACAAAAAAATTTCAGATTGACTCTTTATGGAATAATAATAATGTAACTTTCAATATCTTTGATACATACGTGAAGTACAAACTTTATTGTTTAATATTGATTTAGAACATGTATAAAAGGCACTTGTATGAATAAATAAAAAAAAGACTGAATCAACATGTTTTCCCCATAACAAATTAAATAAGAACTTAAGTCTTTTACACATATGTCTGCCAAATTAATTTAAAATCTTTTATTCGCATAATAGTTGTTGTTGAAAAAACAAAAAAATAGATTATATAAGTATACTAAGTAAAAAATGATATTGACTCAAATATTATGATATAAACAATATTTTCAGCAGATATATGTATATAATTATATTAATAATGCACGAGCCAGAAAATATTCCACTAAAATATATACAAAATAAGAAATATTATTGTTACAAACATAAAAGGTAGCATGTAACACAAACTCGGTCAATAATTGTAAACTCCTTTCAGAAAATAAATTATAAGTAATATCTTTTTATTTTGAAATTGAAATTATAGTTTCACTAAAGATGACAAACAATATTGTGTTGAAGTAAAGATTTTCAAAATCATTTGACTGCTTTAAATTCAAAATTTACAAATATTCTCAAAAAAAAAAACGAGTGTTTTTAACGAAATATTAGTGATATGGATATATAAATTATTACAGATAAATAATTTTTGCTTCTCAATTTTATATAAAACCTTTTTTGGATACATTTTTTACTCTTTAGACTGGTACATAATCCATTTCTTTATAATTTTTCTAAATAATATGTAATAACCATCATTAATTAATGTTAGTCAATAGTTAAAAAAAACATAGTCTTTGACAGAATAAACCTGATGATGGAACGTATCTAGTTCCAAAACGTCGTTATTAAACATCTTCAAAAAACAAATTGTTTTTTATTATTAGTGTTACTGTTCGGAAAAGAAACAATCAATATACATATATAAGTTAAATATTGAATATTTAAAACAATATAGGTGCAACAGATATAATACAATAAATATCTGTATATAATTCCAGAAAAATATTCTTTGACTCGCTATGTATAAAACATGCTTTACACTTACATTGTTAGATATCCTCTGCAGCAGCTCCCAAAACACTAAGTCATTACTCGAACCACCTCTGGAGCATCTACCAGAAATCTCAAGTAGTCAACACAAAATCACTACTTTAGAACCACTACATTACTTTACTTTTTTATAAGTATATTTGACCTGTTGCAATAGTCCGAGTAAAGTCTTTACACAATACACGACACACAACTTATATTAAAGACATTCGTGAATTTAGAATTCGATAATAACAGATATGTGTTGGAAGTACTTAAATGTAACCTACAAAAGCACATATATAAATTATACTATTGATAATTGCATGTATATAATTAAAGGATACATTGGCACTGTAAATACATGGTTTAATTATAAAACTGATTCAAAATGGAGACCCTGAAAGAGATACTTATCAAACTATTCAAGGTAGTATACTATACAAGGTACTACTCAAGTATATAATTAAAGGATACATTGGCACTGTAAATACATTGTTTAATTATAAAACTGACTCAAAAAGGAGACCCTGAAAGAGATACTTATCAAACTATTCAAGGTACACCTAGGCACTTCCAAACATACCCATTTTTTGGCTTTTAATTAACGTTTTACGATAAATTTATTATATCAAATTGATCTACTAAATTAATTACACGTTTTGATGCATAAATTAATTAAAACTAATCAAAGATTTAATTAAAAAGTCTTAATTAACCCTAGCACATGTTAATACAGGAAATTTTTTTTGACAATTCAGGCGACTGAACTTAGCAACATGAATTCTGTGGCCACTTGTACCATTTAAAGCGCGAAATTCAAATAGAAATTTAAAACATTGTGAAATTCACCTATTTTAATATATACGGTAGAAAGCAATGTGTTTAGTCTTTGGATATGTGATATGAATATATACGGTAAAAAAGCAAAGTCTTTAGGTGTGTGATAAATAAATTTTTATAAAAAAAATTATAGATTTGAAATATGTACATTTTGCTTTTTACCGTATATATTCATATCACATATCCAAAGACTAAACACATTGCTTTCTACCGTATATATTAAAATAGGTGAATTTCACAATGTTTTAAATTTCTATTTGAATTTCGCGCTTTAAATGGTACAAGTGGCCACAGAATTCATGTTGCTAAGTTCAGTCGCCTGAATTGTCAAAAAAAATTTCCTGTATTAACATGTGCTAGGGTTAATTAAGACTTTTTAATTAAATCTTTGATTAGTTTTAATTAATTTATGCATCAAAACGTGTAATTAATTTAGTAGATCAATTTGATATAATAAATTTATCGTAAAACGTTAATTAAAAGCCAAAAAATGGGTATGTTTGGAAGTGCCTAGGTGTACCTTGAATAGTTTGATAAGTATCTCTTTCAGGGTCTCCTTTTTGAGTCAGTTTTATAATTAAACAATGTATTTACAGTGCCAATGTATCCTTTAATTATATACTTGAGTAGTACCTTGTATAGTATACTACCTTGAATAGTTTGATAAGTATCTCTTTCAGGGTCTCCATTTTGAATCAGTTTTATAATTAAACCATGTATTTACAGTGCCAATGTATCCTTTAATTATATACATGCAATTATCAATAGTATAATTTATATATGTGCTTTTGTAGGTTACATTTAAGTACTTCCAACACATATCTGTTATTATCGAATTCTAAATTCACGAATGTCTTTAATATAAGTTGTGTGTCGTGTATTGTGTAAAGACATTACTCGGACTATTGCAACAGGTCAAATATACTTATAAAAAAGTAAAGTAATGTAGTGGTTCTAAAGTAGTGATTTTGTGTTGACTACTTGAGATTTCTGGTAGATGCTCCAGAGGTGGTTCGAGTAATGACTTAGTGTTTTGGGAGCTGCTGCAGAGGATATCTAACAATGTAAGTGTAAAGCATGTTTTATACATAGCGAGTCAAAGAATATTTTTCTGGAATTATATACAGATATTTATTGTATTATATCTGTTGCACCTATATTGTTTTAAATATTCAATATTTAACTTATATATGTATATTGATTGTTTCTTTTCCGAACAGTAACACTAATAATAAAAAACAATTTGTTTTTTGAAGATGTTTAATAACGACGTTTTGGAACTAGATACGTTCCATCATCAGGTTTATTCTGTCAAAGACTATGTTTTTTTTAACTATTGACTAACATTAATTAATGATGGTTATTACATATTATTTAGAAAAATTATAAAGAAATGGATTATGTACCAGTCTAAAGAGTAAAAAATGTATCCAAAAAAGGTTTATATAAAATTGAGAAGCAAAAATTATTTATCTGTAATAATTTATATATCCATATCACTAATATTTCGTTAAAAACACTCGTTTTTTTTTTTGAGAATATTTGTAAATTTTGAATTTAAAGCAGTCAAATGATTTTGAAAATCTTTACTTCAACACAATATTGTTTGTCATCTTTAGTGAAACTATAATTTCAATTTCAAAATAAAAAGATATTACTTATAATTTATTTTCTGAAAGGAGTTTACAATTATTGACCGAGTTTGTGTTACATGCTACCTTTTATGTTTGTAACAATAATATTTCTTATTTTGTATATATTTTAGTGGAATATTTTCTGGCTCGTGCATTATTAATATAATTATATACATATATCTGCTGAAAATATTGTTTATATCATAATATTTGAGTCAATATCATTTTTTACTTAGTATACTTATATAATCTATTTTTTGTTTTTTCAACAACAACTATTATGCGAATAAAAGATTTTAAATTAATTTGGCAGACATATGTGTAAAAGACTTAAGTTCTTATTTAATTTGTTATGGGGAAAACATGTTGATTCAGTCTTTTTTTTATTTATTCATACAAGTGCCTTTTATACATGTTCTAAATCAATATTAAACAATAAAGTTTGTACTTCACGTATGTATCAAAGATATTGAAAGTTACATTATTATTATTCCATAAAGAGTCAATCTGAAATTTTTTTGTTCTATAATAACACTATGAGCTTACTTTGTGTTGAATTCAGAATTTTTATATAGTAAATTTCTATTACTAAATTATTAGTTAACCAATACAGCTTTTTGTATGCATCGATTACTTATTTGTTGAAGGGGTCCTAGCACTTCACCTTAGGTAACTCCTAAATTGATGGTATTTTGTTACAAATTACAAATTACAAATTTACTTTGTTGCTTTTCTATTACACCTCTTGTTTATTATTCCACGGAAACAATTTTTAAATTGCATTTTCAGTATCAAGAATCATGTGTTTTCCCTGTAGCGATATTGACAGCATGTACATTTTTATTTATGGATAACACGATTGCTGGTCTTGATCAAAATATTTCCAATACTCAATATGACTTACCAAATTGTTGAATAATGCAGGTTTTAAAAGTTTTTCATCATAATTTTATTTTAAATTTATTCAATTATATTGCTGCATAGCTAAATGATAGATTTTTATTCTTTTATTGATAAAAACAATTTTGATCAAGACATGCAATCAAAGTTTCGAAGAGTTGACTTGAATGATTAGACAAAACATAATTTTGTTAACAAGTTTATTATTCGATTCAAATTGTAAAAATTATTTAACTCAATTTCTAAAGGATAGAAATCAGCTTTAAACAGTTTTGAAGTTTTTAATGTTCCAGTTTTTGAACATTTTTGTTTATTTCATTTTACAAGTTTTATTGAATTTCTTTCATGGCTTTTTCCAATAATTTGTTTATTATTCAAGTCAACCACACTTGTTTTTGTCTCGATTAATTGCAAAGGTTTCACATGTTTTATCAAGTCATATAAATAATTTTGATTCGATTAATATCATTTCATTTCATCGATTAATTAAATAATTCTCTCGAATAATTTTTTTTTTTCAAGTCCAAATTTTCTGATTATAATTCTTTCGAATAATTTTTGTTTTTTCTAAGTGCTTTCAGATATTTTTTTTTCTAAGTCCAAATTTTCTGATTATAATTCTTTCGAATAATTTTTTTTTTTTCGAAGTCCTTTCAGATAATTTTTTTTTCTAAGTCCAAATTTTCTGAAACCTTTTCAATTAAGACAGACGAGTTATTTATGCATGCTGTATTATCCCAAAGCCAACATTCGAATGAATGAGGCTCACATTGAATATTTCACAACGAGAAAATTTTATTGGGGCAAAGTTAAAAATTTTAACTAAGTCCCAGTAATTTTTTCTCGTTGTGAAAATTTCAACGTGGACTTCATTTCATTCGAGTGTTGGTTTTGGGAATTGGTGTGAGGGAACACTAAAAAACATAAAAAAGTTTCAACGCTGAACAGAAAAGAGAAAAATTGATCTGGGACTTAGGGGGTTTTTTTAGGTCCTCCACCTCCCCTTCTCCCTCCTCCTCCTCCTTTTTCCCTTTTTTTTCCCCTTTTTTCGCTTTTTTTTCACATTTTTTTTCCTTTTTTGTTGTTGTTTTTTTCGCATGTTGTCATTTTTGGGTAGATTTTCGGGTTTGGCATGGATCTTCCGCAATGTGTCCCTCTGCGTGTGACCTGTCGCATCATGAACCTCAGGTTGACCATCACTTTGTGTGCTCGTTTCAGGACCCACCGCACCTGCCAACAGCCAGTCACCAGCACTGCTCTATTTTTTCTGCTTCAGAGTTGGTCGTCGTTGCCTGCAGTTGGACTCGATCCGTCTCACCTTGTGCCTCCAGAGCGATTTCACCGAGTATGCGGTCACTTAAACCGCTCGGCTATTTGAGTTATTGATGATAAAAGTTATTTTTATTCCTATATTGTATTAATATTGAATTTAAATAAAGAATATGTATCATACACATCTCTCTTATTCATCATCTGCCTCTACCCCTCTCTTTCCCGTGGTTCTTCCTGTACCATCGTCATCTCTCGCTTTATGTACCTCTCTTACAGTCAAGTGCGAAGCTTGAGTTTTTCAGAAATATTCTAAGTGTCAAGGTCGAAATGCGACACCTGAATTTAATATTTTGAACTAATATTTGATATTTATGAAAAACTATACATCTGATTTTTCAAGTACTTTCTGGAATCGAACCAAGACACGCTGAGCAACCGTAGTGGCAACTTAACGATCTCGGCCAATTGGTTTTACAAAACCGTAGTCTTTTGTAAAAATATAAAGTGTTATTTTCAAACTGAAAGATATAAGTTTCATAAAAAATTGCATGCCAAATGTGCGAATGGCCGAGGCCGTAAAGATACGGCTTAGGCCAGAATAGCAGTTCGAGGTTCCTCAGATCGAACCCTTAATTTATCTGAAAAAAATATGAGTTCGATAATTTTTCTTACTGTGTAAATGAATAAGATATATAGATAAATAATTAAATTTATTGAGTGTCAGTATTACAAAAATCGGCATGATATATATATATATATATGCATATATATATATATATAAATATAAATGTATATGTATGTGTATATGTATATGTATATATATATAAGATTTTTGCTGGCCTCAAAGATTCGGTCAAGGTCGTTTATATGAATCTCTTTGACCTTGACCACATATAAATGACCTTGACCGAATCTTTGAGGCCAGCAAAAAACTTTCGAAAAATTCCCATACAAAAATCGCGAAATTTTACAAAAAGTCGATTTTCTCGTCTCCTGAGCGAAAAACGGACGAAATTTTCCCCCCTGAAAGCCCCCGCTTGAAATTCGCAAGGACCCACAGAATCGAATGAGCCCACTTTCAACCCCCAGGGTGAACATTTAATACTTTCATATCATCCCCCTGTGACCTTGAGCCGAATCATGATGGTCGGTCGTCGAAGAATGTCCTTCCAGTATTTGTCGTCGGACAATCTTGGTCGCCGTGGCCGAATCGGTTAGAGCGATAAACTAGACTCCAACCCGAAGGAAGCTGGTTCGAATCCGACAATCCAAAAATATATAACATTTTCAAATTCATCGACTCTAAATCTATCAAAACCAATCAAAGATTTCAAAGATGGATCTATCCAAGAAAGGATAGCATTTTTGAAATCAGAGTCCTAAAATCTTTTGAAATCATTCAAAACATTTCGTTGTTTTGCAATGTGTGCCATTGAAGCCCTGAAGCTCATCAATCAGGATAATTTCGTCCATTTCATCAAAAAGACTTTGTTCAATTAGTTGTCGATTATATTTTCCTTCTACTATAGGGGAGACCCAGGTTGTAAAGTTCTTTTTAAGGCATTCTTATAAGTCATAAGCACCTGTAATAAGAATAACATTTCTTCTGAGGATATACATCATAAATAGTATTATATGTTACTTAATACTAGATTAGTAACATTAAATATGTGTAAGTACAGCCGAATAATAAATCATTTTTATTAACCTAATAATTTGATATATCATTTTTCTATATTGAGTCCATAAATAGTAGTTTAAACAAAAGCGTGAATAGCAGTCTATGGTTTTAATATGGTTTATAATTTATTAATCTGAATTTTATATATTTTTTTACTAATATGCCTGGAAAAACATTTTAAAGTTATTTGACAAAATATAAAAAAAAATATCCAAAATCAATTAGGTATTTGAATAATTTTTTTTTATTTTTTTAATGGAAAGATCATATACAAGTTTTATAACAAAGTTTTTTTCTTTTTCTTTTTCTCGCAATAATTAAAAAGTTATACCAAATTAAAATTTGAGTTTTGAATTCGGTACCGAAGAGCGCCGACAAATCCCGAACGAAGCCAAGCGCGTGTGACGTCATACTGTTACGGGTGATCATAGTAGTATACAGCTTTGAACATGCGCTATGCTTTGAGCTTTGTATAATATCGTTCTGTCATTGTTAAATATTCAAAAATATATAAAAAAATGTCAAATGTAAAATGTTATCGCTGTTGTAGACTTCATTGTTATCATCGCAGCAGCACTAATGAATTTACAAAAACCTATAATTTCAAGTTAAATTTAAAAGAATAAGAAGAAGAATATTTAAGAATATTTTCATGACAAAAGAAATGGCTAAATGTATATTTCATATATTTATTATTTTATTTATTTATTATACCTTTATCGTTTATTGCATTTGTATCATATCATCAAAATATATTGAATAATAACTAATTAAGACTTTAACTTTATTAACTTTGTACAGAGTTGAACAGCTTTGAGTATATATTTTTGAACCAGAATACTATACATTTTTTAATGAGATCTTGAATGTTTGCATCATCATATATCAATACGCTAACATAAATTTTTTGATTGTCTTCAAAGTTTTGATCGGCAACACAAAAGATTTCCTTTCTTTTACCTGTCTTTAACAATTGCAGTTGCATTTGAGCATTACACTTTAAGTTTATTTTGCCCTTCGGCAAAAAAGTGTACCACGCGTTTTTTGTGACATATATTATATCGAAGATGAGCGTGATTTTTGACTCATTAATTGTTAATGTAACTAAAAAGGCTTTGCTTCGAACTCGATTTTCTGGAGATACACGTGCTTTTAAAATACAAATTTCATTTTTACGACTAAGTTGAGCATAACCCACAGCTTTGTCGCCGTAACTTTCACGCGATGCTCTAAAATTAATTTATTAGGTAATTTAATTCAATATAAAATTAATACTTAAATATTGTGATTTATAATATTTTTTAACAGACTTATTACATCAATGCCTTGGCGTCTCGAACTTCCGCAGAATTAAACCGAACATCATTTTTTAAAAGTTCGGCTACCATAAATATATCAATATTAGGAACATTATCAGAATTTGCTTTTATAAATCCTTTATCACACATAGTTGAACTAAATTAACTTCAACAAATCGTTTTTAAAAGAAAATTTACCACGTGTTTATCAAGTTCCGTAAAATATAGTCGTAAGAACTGCACTAATAGAGTAACGGCACTGCGCTGTTGTGTGGCTGCAATTACAATGTGACGTCACAGGCACGGTAGCCGTTAACGGTCACATGACTAACTTTTGAATTTAATCAATTTTTAAACGCTCATAACTAATTGAAAAAACATTTTTTTTTGTTTTTTCTTTCACATATCAATAAATTTAATAATGTAGTTTTAAAGCGCATAAAAATAAATATATATTTTTTTTTTTCAAATTCCCAATTATAGCCAATTATTAAACTCAATTTTAGTAAATTTTATCTAGGTTTTACTAATGTAAATAAATTTAAGTGCACATATTTAAAATTCTCTAGTTTATACTAAAATAAACAAATAAAAGTGTCCCGAATAAAATTTTCAAAATATTTGACAAAATGTGAAAAAAATTCCTACAACCAAATATTGAAAATTAGAAAAATATTAAGGTCAGCGTTTCGACTAGAACAAAATTTCCAAGTTATTTGATAAGACCTCACATATTGATACTTATTCGCATTTCAACTACAAATTATTCAAAATGTTGATATCCAAGTGTATAAAACAATTTATACTAAATTCTAGTAAATTTTACCAAGTTTATACTAAAATAAACAAATGAGAGTGTCCGGTACAAAATTTCTAAGTTATTTGCAAACTGTAAAAAAATATAACTGTAAATGTCGCATATTGCTAATTACTAAAAATTAATCAAAATATGCAAAAGTATTTCAAATTTAGTAAAATGTATTTAATAAAAACATGAATGAAACAGCTGTTAGCTTGCTAAAATCATTGTTCTTCTTTTGACTGACATTTTAATGTATATCGAGTTACTGTAGAAGTATCAAATTCTAACAAAATATAGATAATTTAATTTTGTGCAAACTTCCTAAATATTTCATTAACATTGGACAAACAAATGATTTGTATTTTATCACTTATGATTCAAAAGATTACTTACATTACTTACAAAGAGCATATATATTTTTTGACCCATTTGTGATGTAGATATTGATTTATTAATAACAACTGTACTTATATTAACTATTATTAGTATAAAAATTAATACACTAATATTTGTTTTCAAAGAAAACATTCAAAAACTTATTTCCTTGTATAAATAGCACACTTTTTGTTTGAGCAATGAAAAAAGTATTTTCCTCTTTTGAAATATTTCTTATTTTGAATAGTTTTAAAAAAGTAAGAAAAAATTAACTAAACCTGAGCTATTCACTTAATTATTAGACATTTCTTTAATTCATTAACATTTTTAAAACACATTTGAAAATAAACCTGTCACAACAGACATTTTTAACCTCAAAACAACTGTCAACAAAATTTTGACGTTTGAGTTTGACATTTCTACAATATAATTCACTTCTGACGTTTAAAGTAACAAATTCATGTATTAAAAATTGTTTCGGACTTAAATCAATATAATTTATTATAATATATAATATTACAATGTGTTGAAAATGTATTTAACATTATTCATATTGATTAGAATTATGCCCAACAGTTTTGTCAAAATATTTATGAATTCATAAACATTAACCACATTGCCTTAAAATTAAAATATAAAACATTATTTAGTACTTACCTGATCACAAAACAGTACACTTTAACTTTAAATCTATTTACATTTGCGACATGGATAATTATTATTATAATAACTTATTATAGTAACTTGTTCAACAAAGTCCCAGACAGCACAGACACAGACTGTTGATTTATTTTAACATATTTACAACAGAAATTAAACATAGAGCATAGAACATATATTTATATAGACTGGTAACATAGTTTTTAGTATCAACGTACAGCAGTTAAGTTTAGTTTTCTTTCCATTTCTATTATCAAGTACATATATATAATATATATATATATATATATATATATATATAAAATTAATTAATAAAACAACATGTGCTAATTTTAATACGCACATAAATTTATTTCATTAAAATTATACAAATGAAATGAAAATATTAATTACTAATTAAATAAAATATACAACAAATTTCTAACATCCCTCTCTTACGTGCAAAAATGTATATGATTATTTAAATTCGCAATAATAATAACAAATTCGTATTATTCAATAATAGTTCATATTATTAATAATAAAATGTTAAAATTAAGAAATTATTTGGACTAAATATATTCAATTATTTCATTAATACAAATACAAAATCATCAATACAAAAAAAATTTGGGGAAAAAAAATTCTGGAAAAAATTTTTTTTGGTAAAAAACTTTGCGGAAAACAATTTTTTTGGAAAATAATTTCACTCAAATCAAACATGTCAAGGCATTTTGGAAAAAAATGCTGAAATTGCCCGAAAAAGAAGGGTATGGCAGAATTCACCCGGGGCGTAGAAGCAATGAAACAAATTTGATTAATAATTGCCCAAGCAGTGCAAGCTGCACAGCGTGTTTTATAAATTGCTATTGTTATTTTCAAAGACTATCCACTTCGGTTTGTTTAACAAAGTTCTTACTGTTTTATTTTTGTAATATTTTCAAAGACTTTGGTTTTTGGGAAATTTTTTTTGGACAAATTAACACTACACTACACTAATTTATTTATTTAATATATCAGTAGTATAACATTATTTTTATTATATCTATAAAAACTGTTTGGATAAAAGTCTTTGGATAAAATGGCCGAAAGTTTTTAATCATCGAATAACAGAGTAAATTGTTATTATGTATTTTATAGAATTCCTCAAATGTATTCCTCTTCTTCTAAATAACTTCCAAAAAGTACACTTTGTGACAAATACAAGTGGAACTAAAATAAATTAATAAAACAAGCCTTATGCAAATTATAATTTATGATAATGTATTATACTCAATTCAATAAAATCAAAAAATCATCTATTATTAAAGATACAGGCTGTTTGTTTATATTGCATATTATACAAGTGAAGCAATATTTTGAACATTGAAAAAATCACAAATTGTGTATATAATTTACAGTAAAAATACAATATAGTTCAGAATTCATAAATTAATATTTTCTACAAGAAACAATTACTTTAGGTGCTTAATAATAAGTTTCTTAATGAGGCATGAAGATATAAAATTAAATAAAAATGATCATAGTGTAAAATACAAATTAAATAGTTCACACAAATAAATAGTTAGCAAAGTCATCTACGCTATATATACCCTTAATACTCGTATATTCTTCTAGTAGTAATTTTTTCACTAATTTCACAGTCTTCAAGATTATTCCAAAAGATTTACGACGAACCATCTGAAACCCAGAATAAAATTTATATTAGTTAAAAAATTAGATAAAAAATTAATTGTAGTAAACCTACAATGTCATGCAAGAAAAAATAATTGTACATGTACTTAATCTTGATATACATCAAATATGCAGTTGAACCCCGTTAAAACGGTCATGCTTAATACGATTTGTTTCTTAAAACGCCGCTTAAAGACCTATACTGCACTTTGAAAAATATTGAGGCCAGTTGCCTGAGAAATTGTCTTAAACAGAATTTACTGAATTATTACTTTAATTTTTAATTATTATTTCCTATCGTTATCAGTATAATTTTAATGTTTTAATAAAGACACAGTGTTAAAAAATATAGAATGAATATTTTTGCATTTTCAACGAAATTGCACAAAATAATTTTCAATTCATATGTAATAGTATATAACAAATACCTTATTAGTTCAGGAAATTTGCATAACACCTGGATCAATAAATTTATAGATTATAGCCAATGTTTAGCAAGAATATTCAGAAGCATTAATATAAATGATGCAGATCAATTTCATTAAAATACCCAACTTATACTTTACTCATTTATTCAATAGTACATGCAAAAATACTAAAAGCTATATAAATTTTCGTGCAGTGCATAATCAACAAGTGCATTTGTATTATTTAATAAGAAGAAGTGCACTGGAAGCGATTTTTAATGTTACATATCTTCTTGGGTCAATTGGTGAGCAGTCAGGAGGTACCAAATGAAAATGCAGAATGCTACGACATTGCTAAACGAGTATCTTGTACAAGAGTTCGCTGAATTTTGACAAACCTTTGATAAAACTCCTATGGAATCATAAAAAATCTTAAATATCATAATAAAAAATTTAAATGAATGATACAATGGGCGCCTTTTAAAATGAATTACTTACACAGCTAAATGAAGTTTGGATTTCATTAATTAGCAATGATTGAGTTTATTATCAAAGCATAGAAGAAGATTAAGTAAATGCTTATTAAAGTGATAATATTTTTTTGATATGCAAAAGACGTTCATTAAATGCTTAAAGTTCTTATTCAAATTGATCAAATTTTTTCAAACTTATACAGCAAAATAATATTTAAAAAAAAACCATTGCCATTTATTACTATGCAAAACTAAATATGTTAAGTGATCATATGTGTTATTGCTGCTTTTCAATAAATAAATGAAAGTGAAATCTTCATTAAGAATATTTAGAAAGACATAATTATTAGTGTAGAATAAGAATATTTTAAAGCGACTATTGTTAACTCCAAAAACTATGCAGCAGTTTTGTAAAAAAATACCAATACCGACGTTAATTTTAGTGTTTGTTACATCTACTATTTACAGATTAACAAATTATTAATATTTAGATTAATTAAATTATTAATTACTACAGACTATTAATTAATTAAATTACGAATATCTACAGGAAATATACAGTTCATTGATTAATCAATGTGGTTTACTAAATACCTGATGTGAGCGAATTTGATGTAGAGCTCAGTCGATCTCCGTATTTATTAAGAAGGTCTAATATGACACCATTCGTCCAGCCAAAACCAAGCTGGACCTCATATTCTCCGCCATTTCCTGGTGCCCCAGCATGTGTGGCATTATACTAAAGCATGGAACAGAAATCAATTAGATAATATATCACGATCATATATATCATTCTGATAATTCAACATATTTCCAAGAATATTCGATTCATATTGTAGAAAAAGATGTATTAGAAACCAATTTTCTACTTATAGAGGTTTCGATAGCTTTTTTCATACTTTCATAAATAACTGAAACTGTTGTTAGTAATATAAATTTAATGTTAATAATAAATATAAGAGATAATTTAACGAAATACTAAAAAAAGAATATATAAATATGGTACTATGTGCTTATCTTTTAACCTCGGTTTCTTAAACATACCGACCTTTTCATACATATGATTCGTTTCCAAGTAAGCTTTATGATTTGATCGGACCCATTTCTGGCAAAGATCAAATGACAAATCCTTAGCTTCCTGATTATCTGTGCTGTCCAATCCCAGGATCACCATATGCTGAAGAGGTGCCCAGGCATTTGGGAAGTCCCATTGCTCTCCTGTATTCAATAAAGTGGTTGGTACACCACCTGGGTAGCTTTTTATTGCTACATCTGGACTCTGGAAAAAAATAGAATTAGATAAGGTGAAAATATCACAGTTTAGAGAAGTTATTTAAAATGGCAGTTCAGAAAATAATAATGTCAAAAATTCATTTATACTTACATTTAAATACCGCAAAACCCTCTCAATCCTATCCTGCACATTCTTGTCTACTCCCAAACTTTTACCACTCCCACACTCAACGTCCTTATAACTTTGAGTCCACAAAGGAGCAAGATTCGAAGGGTAGAAATAAGGTCTCGATATTCTATTTTCTGAATCGTAGTCCATCCAAACACCATATTCATCATTCCACAATAAGGTGTCTAAAACTTCTTTAAATTCTTCAGCAACTTTCTTATAATACTCGTGCTTCGATTTATTTCCTAGGATGCAGTAAAACTCTGAAATTAGTCGGGCATTCCATTGGATAATGGAGTTCAGGTCAACTGGGACGATGGTGCTGGTCTTCAAATCGGTCAGATTGCCTAAAAAATATAAAATTGTAAATTTCTCTTTAATTTTTTAAATAGAAAGACTCGTGCATCACTTATTAACAAATCAGATAACAAATGCAAATTAATCCAGTATGTCAGAAACATATTTTCGTTTTAAATTTCCCAAACTACATCAATTATATTTAATATTTCAACGAGGCATTATTAAATATGTCAAAACAAGATAATTAGGTTCGCTTGGCATGTCTCAAGAAATAAATGCATGAAAACTATATACAATAGAGAAAATGTGTTATAATGGAAATAACATATTTTGCAAGAAACTTTTAATATATTTTCAGCAGTTTATTAGTTTGTTATTATCTCAATGCAAATTTTACGTTTAAAATTTAATTTACCTAATGTGAATGATAACGGCAAGGACGCGCGTGATATTGGACTTTTGTCAAAGATAATACATATAACAAATTGATAAATAAAATTATGGGTAATAATAAAAAAATAAAATAATAATAAAAAAATAGTAAAGATTATCAAAAAAAATGGATAAATAAACATTAAAAGTGATAACAAACGGCTACTTTAATAAGGGGGCGTCCATTAATCAGTTGATCGAATTTTTGAGAATTTTTGGACCCCCAGCACCTCCTTGGTGTTAATTGGTGATATTCAAAATTACTCCCCCCCCTCCACCAAACATCACGTGTAATTTTAGTTACGAGAAAAAAATGTAAAACTTTTAAAAATTTTCTGAAAATGTTTGGATTTTTTGAAAAAAAAAAATCAGGTAAAAAATAAATACACGTGATATCTTACTATACTACTTCATCCCCGCCTGATATTTCGTGATTTTTGTCAATCCCCTCATGTGATTAATGGACGCCCTCTAAGGTTAAGGTATACCCTGTTATCAAGCAGTTGTGATATACGTTTTCACTTATATAAATAATAATTTAACTAGTTAACTAAGCTAAGTTTATAGAATATTGAAATTTTATTGATTCGGTGTTAATAGTGTTCTAATAATAATACCTAATGAATATTGTTTATAACTTGATTCATAATTATTAGTTAAGGTGATTTGTTAAATATTTTAAAATAAAATTTTTACAATCTTCAAAGGTTCAAATACTCCAATTTTTTTATCATTGTTTTATACAATGATGAATTATACAATTTGTATTTTACATAATTATAGCATCAAACCCCAAAATTTATAATTAAACATATTGGAAATTTCTAAAAGTTCAAGAATATTTACATTATAAATATGTTATTACCCTTATCAATAAGTGATTTTAACAAAACTTCAATCAAGCCTAATTTTTTTATAAAATAGGTTTTTTAGTCTCAATTAACTAAAAGGGGATGAAAATGATTATGTTTTCTGCATCACTAGGTATTTTCCTAAATTTCGCGGCCTTTTATATTACAATTGATAATAACTAGATAACATTATAATTTAAATTTTTTCTCAGTCGACTCTTTGAAAAATAGATTATGTATTTTCATAAATAGCGCGCATAGTATGAAATTTGCTCATCTTACATTAGTATTTTTCATCATATTATTCTAAAAGTCCTTAAAATTTCATTTTTATATATAGAAAACACTGTTGCTATTATTTGCACTATAATAAGTGATAATAACCAACTGTTTATGATAATTAGGATAAATTAAATGACACGAGCGAATAATTCTTCCACAGAATCAGCAAATGTTGGTCAAGAAAGATAAATAGGTTTCAAAATAATTATAAATTATTTATTATATAATTATAGATTATTCTTGGGAATTTATTAAAATGCGAATTTTATTACAATTTTTGGTATTTTTTTATATACAGTGAACTATTTTTTATGAAATCATGTGTTTCTAAATATTTTATCAATATAGACAACATAGAATGTAGGCTTAGGGATGCAGGATTGTCTAAGGGATAGACCCCCAATTTATCAGATATTTAGTGAACTAACATTACTAAAATTAGTATCATCTATCAATTTATAACCTGATATTTTTCTGTAAAACAATTAAAAATAGTTTTATTCAACATTGAACTTAGTTTCAAGTTTCTACAATTGCATTATTATTAATTGAACATTACGTAAAAGGTAGAAAACGCTTTAAAAACTATACTGACTATTTTATGATTTTTAAAACTCGTTTTTATTAGTTATAAAGCAATAAATAATTAAATAACTTAAGTGATATATGGTTTATTGCTACGAATTATTAGCTATTACATTTTTTATTGTTGAAACTTGTTCTTGATATTTTATGGATGTTATGCAATGATTGATATAAAATATATTGTGTTTTTAGTGGGAATATAATATTATTATTAATTTAATTTAATTAAATGTTGAAAATCTGGGTGAAAGATTTTTTTAATTTTTTCAGTAATTAAAAAAATATTGTATGTGATAATAACCACCAATAATTGAAAAAATATTGTATGACATAATAACAGTGTCACTGTCATATGATTTCTAAACAAAAAGTATTCAATCAAAAATTTTTTGGGAGATAAATCATTTCTTAAAATGCAAACTATTCATATAAAATTAATAACAAATCATCAATATCATTACACAAATTTTAAAAATTATGAAACCAAGTAGTGCTCTCCACGTTCTTAGTAAAATTAAGGGTATTAATTAGGCAGTTTGCAAAAATTTCAATTAATCAATAAAGTATTTATCAAGTAGTTAATGTTTATTGATTAATATTTCAATTATCCTTGTTTCGGCCCTGATTTCTAAACAGTTTTATTACATTATATTGTGTTACAACTTTATTGAAAGTAAAAGTGCGCTGAACGTTTGATGGCTATTTTCAAAGTCAATATCTTCGGTTTCTCAATCAAGGATGTTAAAAACACACCTTTATATTGTTGAAATGATTTTTATTATGATCGGCTCATTAATCATAATAAAATTTATGACTTCTATGAAATCGAATCTATAATACTTCCCAGAAATGATAATTGATACTTCTTGTTAAATGGTACTGTAAGAATATTTTTATCTAAAAAAATTGAGGTAAAAAATGGTTAGCAATTGCATATTATATTTTGCTTACATTATTATGGCAATGTTTATGAATATAATATAATTTCTGTGTGTATTTTCGTTTTTAGCAGTCGATTGCCTAATAATTGTCAATAATTATGAATATTACCAGAAAATTAGAATGCGTTTCCAGGCGCACACATAACTGTTGTGTTTTATATTCCTTTAATTTTTTTTAAATGTTTTGTAGTTAAAATTTAAATACATGTAATTTCACAAATAATTTTTGTAATATTCTTGATCACTGTTCTTTAACACTGCATTATAAAATATTTGATTATTTTTTAATTTTGGTATATTTTTAACAATTCGTGTTTTATGCATATACAAGTGGTATAAAAATTAATTATATTAAATTTTGCAACTTAGTATTCTGAAATTTTGCAATATCATCGGAAGTAGTTAGAAAACTATAAATTATACAAACATGAATTAATTTCCTTTACCGAACAACCTTTAAGAATCCATTAAACAGAACGTGCTTTATTCTATTCTCCAGCAATTAATCATTGTGGAAACAATTATTTATATATACTGCAATATTTATATATAATTATATCAATTATGATCTAATAAACATAATTGATATTGGCACAATGTTGTTTATGTAGAATGAAGTTGATATTGAACTCAGAAATAGCAGTTCATATCATATTTATCATTAAAAGAAGAGAAAACGAACTTTTATTCAGTTTATAAGACATGCATTAAATATATTTATGTAGTTGAGTCATATTTTTGTAAAAATTAAAAGAAAAACTAGAAAAGCATATTTTTGAAATTAGGTGTCTGACCAAAATATATTCATTGAAGAATAAATATTTGATTATATTATTTTAAGCGTCAAGATCAAAGTTTTATCAAAATAAACTGAACGTGTTCTACTATATATGAAAAATCTTATCAATTATTATCTTCTAAAACAAATAAGATTCATACGTAAACACCTACTAAGTGTTATTAATTTGTGTACTAAAATTTTCAACCTACATTGCCAAATTATAAAATCTAATTCCGTTGATTTATTGTTAAATAATGATAACTTAATAACAAGCAATAGTAATATTCATTTTCACTCGATCAAGAATAAAAAAGAAATTAAAAACTATATCACCAGTATGAGTCAATTATAATTTAATTTATTAATAAAAATATATCAAAACCTTTATTAAAAAAATGTATTATGCATAATCGTTTGTTTTAAACAATTTAAGGAAAGCATACTTTGGCACCTAAATGGTAACTATAAGTATTTTAATAGACAAAAATATAAATTATAATTAAAACATTTTGATGGTTAAACAAATGATTTCATAATAACCAAGTTCAATGTTTTATCCAAATAAACTAGTATAAGTGAGCATATGCTATTAATGTATTTTTTTATAATTGAAAAAAAATATTCAGAAACTTTAATAACAAAATTCTAAAAAATAGTTTTATCCAAACGATGATTATGGCAATCACTCTGAGAAGATTGAATTAAGAAAAGATTCACACATCCTACATTTAATAGGGCTTGATTCAACCTCATGCTATATTTGAATCCTATAGTAATAGCTGGCTAATAAAAACACAAATGTAATGTAATTTAATAGGTAAATTATGTAATTGACATAAATATGAGAGGCCACCTTATAATAAATTGCACGGAATGTATAATTGCCCCACGTCTCGTGGCTTACACAACATCAGTTAATTCTAGTTACGCTCTTACTATCAATGAATGCAAATATAAATGATAAATAATTAACATTTTGACGTACTTTTGTTGTTTATGACAGCTAATTATGCGTTTGTGCGGGAACTGAAATGAATAACATGATAATTCTTCAGTTTTTATCGGAAGATTACTGAATGATCTCGAGGAAACTTCCTTGAAAGCACTCTTTCAAATTTGACAATGTTAACGGTCATTAGCATATAATAATCACATCCTTGACAAATATTGAAATAATTAAATATTTAGAGGCACGATTGCACTCATCTCCGGTGGATCAATGGCAAACTTTCCAGCCTCTTATGGCTAGAAGTCCCTTACGCTCATTTTTTTCTATTTATATATAACTATTGTTCCATCCAAATTTTATCGCCGTGATGTGAATTAAATTCTTTATCGTCAACATTGATAGGAGATGTCCGGTTTCCGCAAATTACTACGCGAATAGAACTATTAAAATTTATCTTGATGACCAATATGGAAATACAGTATTAAAACAATATCAATACAAGAATTGATAAAGACATTTTTTAAATAATTAATTTATCCTGTGTAATTTGTTCATTTAAAAATTTTATTATTATTTCGCGTCGGCCCATGCAACTATTATCTACGTAACAATTAATTTTTCATTTACTATTTTTACATAAAACGCATTAGACTATAAAGCAACAAATTACAGTTTGCGACTACGCCGAGATCAATATCAGATCTAAATTTAAACTTGCTAAACAATAAACCAAATAAAGTATAATACAAAAGTGACTCACCATTATGGGTATTGTCCTTTGCCACGAACCATCTCGATGAGAAATCCCAGCCAGACTCGGCGGCAGATTTCAGTTGTTTGTAATGTTTCTCTCTATCAGCTTCGTTGAAAAATGAGCACTCATCACATCCTCCCTGTACGACTCTGGTCTCGGTCCAGGAAAGTCTGGCTATACACAGCAACAGTATAATTTCTATTATGAGCAGGTACAGTTATTGTTCGTTCGACAACCAGAAATTAAGTTCCTTCTCCAAAGTATGCGTATGATTCTTCAAAAACTCTAAATCATTTGTTTTATCAAAATAACTTTTCACCATTGGCGTCAAAAGTGGTGGTTGCGAACGCTCGTAATATATACGTCCACCGTTGGGCACAAAACCAAATTTATCCACTAAACCCAAAAAGTTTTCAAGCATACCTTTAACCGTGTGATGCATTTCAGATAATAATAGACCTTGAACGATCCAGTATGAATCCCAATAATAAAATTCTCTAAAGCGACCACCAGGCACTACCACCGGATTTTCTACGTATATTATGGAATACTTTTCTTCTTCGTCTTTGATTTTTGGATCCATTTTCTTCCTAGTTGTTTTCCACAATATATGCAATTCCTCTGCAAACTGTCTTAGACTGTCATCAATA
>NW_020537646.1:6889589-6925955 GCF_003426905.1 Ctenocephalides felis | reverse complement strand
GACCGCATACTCGGTGAAATCGCTCTGGAGGCACAAGGTGAGACGGATCGAGTCCAACTGCAGGCAACGACGACCAACTCTGAAGCAGAAAAAAAGGGAGCAGTGCTGGTGACTGGCTGTTGGCAGGCGCGGTGGGTCCTGAAACGAGCACACAAAGTGATGGTCAACCTGAGGTTCATGGTGCGACAGGTCACACGCAGAGGGACACATTGCGGAAGATCCATGCCAAACCGAAAATCTACCCAAAAACGACAAACATGCGAAAAAACAAAACAAAAAAAAGGAAAAAAAATGTGAAAAAAAAAGCGAAAAAAGGGGAAAAAAAAGGGAAAAAGGAGGAGGAGGAGGGAGAGGGGAGGTGGAGGACCTAAAAAAAACCCCCAAGTCCCAGGTCAATTTTTCTCTTTTCTGTTCAGCGTTGAAACTTTTTTTATGTTTTTTAGTGTTCCCTCACACCAATTCCCAAAACCAACACTCGAATGAAATGAAGTCCACGTTGAAATTTTCACAACGAGAAAAAAATTACTGGGACTTAGTTAAAATTTTTAACTTTGCCCCAATAAAATTTTCTCGTTGTGAAATATTCAATGTGAGCCTCATTCATTCGAATGTTGGCTTTGGGATAATACAGCATGCATAAATAACTCGTCTGTCTTAATTGAAAAGGTTTCAGAAAATTTGGACTTAGAAAAAAAATTATCTGAAAGGACTTCGAAAAAAAAAAAATTATTCGAAGAATTATAATCAGAAAATTTGGACTTAGAAAAAAAATATCTGAAAGCACTTAGAAAAAAAAAAAATTATTCGAAAGAATTATAATCAGAAAATTTGGACTTGAAAAAAAAAAATTATTCGAGAGAATTATTTAATTAATCGATGAAATGAAATGATATTAATCGAATCAAAATTATTTATATGACTTGATAAAACATGTGAAACCTTTGCAATTAATCGAGACAAAAACAAGTGTGGTTGACTTGAATAATAAACAAATTATTGGAAAAAGCCATGAAAGAAATTCAATAAAACTTGTAAAATGAAATAAACAAAAATGTTCAAAAACTGGAACATTAAAAACTTCAAAACTGTTTAAAGCTGATTTCTATCCTTTAGAAATTGAGTTAAATAATTTTACAATTTGAATCGAATAATAAACTTGTTAACAAAATTATGTTTTGTCTAATCATTCAAGTCAACTCTTCGAAACTTTGATTGCATGTCTTGATCAAAATTGTTTTTATCAATAAAAGAATAAAAATCTATCATTTAGCTATGCAGCAATATAATTGAATAAATTTAAAATAAAATTATGATGAAAAACTTTTAAAACCTGCATTATTCAACAATTTGGTAAGTCATATTGAGTATTGGAAATATTTTGATCAAAACCAGCAATCGTGTTATCCATAAATAAAAATGTACATGCTGTCAATATCGCTACAGGGAAAACACATGATTCTTGATACTGAAAATGCAATTTAAAAATTGTTTCCGTGGAATAATAAACAAGAGGTGTAATAGAAAAGCAACAAAGTAAATTTGTAATTTGTAATTTGTAACAAAATACCATCAATTTAGGAGTTACCTAAGGTGAAGTGCTAGGACCCCTTCAACAAATAAGTAATCGATGCATACAAAAAGCTGTATTGGTTAACTAATAATTTAGTAATAGAAATTTACTATATAAAAATTCTGAATTCAACACAAAGTAAGCTCATAGTGTTATTATAGAACAAAAAAATTTCAGATTGACTCTTTATGGAATAATAATAATGTAACTTTCAATATCTTTGATACATACGTGAAGTACAAACTTTATTGTTTAATATTGATTTAGAACATGTATAAAAGGCACTTGTATGAATAAATAAAAAAAAGACTGAATCAACATGTTTTCCCCATAACAAATTAAATAAGAACTTAAGTCTTTTACACATATGTCTGCCAAATTAATTTAAAATCTTTTATTCGCATAATAGTTGTTGTTGAAAAAACAAAAAATAGATTATATAAGTATACTAAGTAAAAAATGATATTGACTCAAATATTATGATATAAACAATATTTTCAGCAGATATATGTATATAATTATATTAATAATGCACGAGCCAGAAAATATTCCACTAAAATATATACAAAATAAGAAATATATTGTTACAAACATAAAAGGTAGCATGTAACACAAACTCGGTCAATAATTGTAAACTCCTTTCAGAAAATAAATTATAAGTAATATCTTTTTATTTGAAATTGAAATTATAGTTTCACTAAAGATGACAAAACAATATTGTGTTGAAGTAAAGATTTTCAAAATCATTTGACTGCTTTAAATTCAAAATTTACAAATATTCTCAAAAAAAAAACGAGTGTTTTAACGAAATATTAGTGATATGGATATATAAATTATTACAGATAAATAATTTTTGCTTCTCAATTTTATATATAAACCTTTTTTGGATACATTTTTTACTCTTTAGACTGGTACATAATCCATTTCTTTATAATTTTTCTAAATAATATGTAATAACCATCATTAATTAATGTTAGTCAATAGTTAAAAAAAACATAGTCTTTGACAGAATAAACCTGATGATGGAACGTATCTAGTTCCAAAACGTCGTTATTAAACATCTTCAAAAAACAAATTGTTTTTTATTATTAGTGTTACTGTTCGGAAAAGAAACAATCAATATACATATATAAGTTAAATATTGAATATTTAAAACAATATAGGTGCAACAGATATAATACAATAAATATCTGTATATAATTCCAGAAAAATATTCTTTGACTCGCTATGTATAAAACATGCTTTACACTTACATTGTTAGATATCCTCTGCAGCAGCTCCCAAAACACTAAGTCATTACTCGAACCACCTCTGGAGCATCTACCAGAAATCTCAAGTAGTCAACACAAAATCACTACTTTAGAACCACTACATTACTTTACTTTTTTATAAGTATATTTGACCTGTTGCAATAGTCCGAGTAAAGTCTTTACACAATACACGACACACAACTTATATTAAAGACATTCGTGAATTTAGAATTCGATAATAACAGATATGTGTTGGAAGTACTTAAATGTAACCTACAAAAGCACATATATAAATTTACTATTGATAATTGCATGTATATAATTAAAGGATACATTGGCACTGTAAATACATGGTTTAATTATAAAACTGATTCAAAATGGAGACCCTGAAAGAGATACTTATCAAACTATTCAAGGTAGTATACTATACAAGGTACTACTCAAGTATATAATTAAAGGATACATTGGCACTGTAAATACATTGTTTAATTATAAAACTGACTCAAAAAGGAGACCCTGAAAGAGATACTTATCAAACTATTCAAGGTACACCTAGGCACTTCCAAACATACCCATTTTTTGGCTTTTAATTAACGTTTTACGATAAATTTATTATATCAAATTGATCTACTAAATTAATTACACGTTTTGATGCATAAATTAATTAAAACTAATCAAAGATTTAATTAAAAAGTCTTAATTAAACCTAGCACATGTTAATACAGGAAATTTTTTTTGACAATTCAGGCGACTGAACTTAGCAACATGAATTCTGTGGCCACTTGTACCATTTAAGCGCGAAATTCAAATAGAAATTTAAAACATTGTGAAATTCACCTATTTTAATATATACGGTAGAAAGCAATGTGTTTAGTCTTTGGATATGTGATATGAATATATACGGTAAAAAGCAAAATGTACATATTTCAAATCTATAATTTTTTTTATAAAAATTATTATCACAACCTAAAGACTTTGCTTTTTTACCGTATATATTCATATCACATATCCAAAGACTAAACACATTGCTTTCTACCGTATATATTTAAAATAGGTGAATTCACAATGTTTTAAATTTCTATTTGAATTTCGCGCTTTAAATGGTACAAGTGGCCACAGAATTCATGTTGCTAAGTTCAGTCGCCTGAATTGTCAAAAAAAATTTCCTGTATTAACATGTGCTAGGGTTAATTAAGACTTTTTAATTAAATCTTTGATTAGTTTTAATTAATTTATGCATCAAAACGTGTAATTAATTTAGTAGATCAATTTGATATAATAAATTTATCGTAAAACGTTAATTAAAAGCCAAAAAATGGGTATGTTTGGAAGTGCCTAGGTGTACCTTGAATAGTTTGATAAGTATCTCTTTCAGGGTCTCCTTTTTGAGTCAGTTTTATAATTAAACAATGTATTTACAGTGCCAATGTATCCTTTAATTATATACTTGAGTAGTACCTTGTATAGTATACTACCTTGAATAGTTTGATAAGTATCTCTTTCAGGGTCTCCATTTTGAATCAGTTTTATAATTAAACCATGTATTTACAGTGCCAATGTATCCTTTAATTATATACATGCAATTATCAATAGTATAATTTATATATGTGCTTTTGTAGGTTACATTTAGTACTTCCAACACATATCTGTTATTATCGAATTCTAAATTCACGAATGTCTTTAATATAAGTTGTGTGTCGTGTATTGTGTAAAGACTTTACTCGGACTATTGCAACAGGTCAAATATACTTATAAAAAAGTAAAGTAATGTAGTGGTTCTAAAGTAGTGATTTTGTGTTGACTACTTGAGATTTCTGGTAGATGCTCCAGAGGTGGTTCGAGTAATGACTTAGTGTTTGGGAGCTGCTGCAGAGGATATCTAACAATGTAAGTGTAAAGCATGTTTTATACATAGCGAGTCAAAGAATATTTTTCTGGAATTATATACAGATATTTATTGTATTATATCTGTTGCACCTATATTGTTTTAAATATTCAATATTAAACTTATATATGTATATTGATTGTTTCTTTTCCGAACAGTAACACTAATAATAAAAAACAATTTGTTTTTGAAGATGTTTAATAACGACGTTTTGGAACTAGATACGTTCCATCATCAGGTTTATTCTGTCAAAGACTATGTTTTTTTTAACTATTGACTAACATTAATTAATGATGGTTATTACATATTATTTAGAAAAATTATAAAGAAATGGATTATGTACCAGTCTAAAGAGTAAAAAATGTATCCAAAAAAGGTTTATATAAAATTGAGAAGCAAAAATATTTATCTGTAATAATTTATATCCATATCACTAATATTTCGTTAAAAACACTCGTTTTTTTTTTGAGAATATTTGTAAATTTTGAATTTAAAGCAGTCAAATGATTTTGAAAATCTTTACTTCAACACAATATTGTTTGTCATCTTTAGTGAAACTATAATTTCAATTTCAAAATAAAAAGATATTACTTATAATTTATTTTCTGAAAGGAGTTTACAATTATTGACCGAGTTTGTGTTACATGCTACCTTTTATGTTTGTAACAATAATATTTCTTATTTTGTATATATTTTAGTGGAATATTTTCTGGCTCGTGCATTATTAATATAATTATATACATATATCTGCTGAAAATATTGTTTATATCATAATATTTGAGTCAATATCATTTTTTACTTAGTATACTTATATAATCTATTTTTTGTTTTTTCAACAACAACTATTATGCGAATAAAGATTTTAAATTAATTTGGCAGACATATGTGTAAAAGACTTAGTTCTTATTTAATTTGTTATGGGAAAACATGTTGATTCAGTCTTTTTTTTATTTATTCATACAACAGTGCCTTTTATACATGTTCTAAATCAATATTAACAATAAAGTTTGTACTTCACGTATGTATCAAAGATATTGAAAGTTACATTATTATTATTCCATAAAGAGTCAATCTGAAATTTTTTTGTTCTATAATAACACTATGAGCTTACTTTGTGTTGAATTCAGAATTTTTATATAGTAAATTTCTATTACTAAATTATTAGTTAACCAATACAGCTTTTTGTATGCATCGATTACTTATTTGTTGAAGGGGTCCTAGCACTTCACCTTACTCCTAAATTGATGGTATTTTGTTACAATTACAAATTACAAATTACAAATTTACTTTGTTGCTTTTCTATTACACCTCTTGTTTATTATTCCACGGAAACAATTTTTAAATTGCATTTTCAGTATCAAGAATCATGTGTTTTCCCCTGTAGCGATATTGACAGCATGTACATTTTTATTTATGGATAACACGATTGCTGGTTTTGATCAAAATATTTCCAATACTCAATATGACTTACCAAAATGTTGAATAATGCAGGTTTTAAAAGTTTTTCATCATAATTTTATTTTAAATTTATTCAATTATATTGCTGCATAGCTAAATGATAGATTTTTATCTTTTATTGATAAAAACAATTTTGATCAAGACATGCAATCAAAGTTTCGAAGAGTTGACTTGAATGATTAGACAAAACATAATTTTGTTAACAAGTTTATTATTCGATTCAAATTGTAAAATTATTTAACTCAATTTCTAAAGGATAGAAATCAGCTTTAAACAGTTTTGAAGTTTTTAATGTTCCAGTTTTTGAACATTTTTGTTTTTTCATTTTACAAGTTTTATTGAATTTCTTTCATGGCTTTTTCCAATAATTTGTTTATTATTCAAGTCAACCACACTTGTTTTTGTCTCGATTAATTGCAAAGGTTTCACATGTTTTATCAAGTCATATAAATAATTTTGATTCGATTAATATCATTTCATTTCATCGATTAATTAAATAATTCTCTCGAATAATTTTTTTTTTTTCAAGTCCAAATTTTCTGATTATAATTCTTTCGAATAATTTTTGTTTTTTCTAAGTGCTTTCAGATATTTTTTTTTCTAAGTCCAAATTTCTGATTATAATTCTTTCGAATAATTTTTTTTTTTTCGAAGTCCTTTCAGATTTTTTTTTTCTAAGTCCAAATTTTCTGAAACCTTTTCAATTAAGACAGACGAGTTATTTATGCATGCTGTATTATCCCAAAGCCAACATTCGAATGAATGAGGCTCACATTGAATATTTCACAACGAGAAATTTTATTGGGGCAAAGTTAAAAATTTTAACTAAGTCCCAGTAATTTTTTCTCGTTGTGAAAATTTCAACGTGGACTTCATTTCATTCGAGTGTTGGTTTTGGGAATTGGTGTGAGGGAACACTAAAAACATAAAAAAGTTTCAACGCTGAACAGAAAAGAGAAAAATTGATCTGGGACTTAGGGGGTTTTTTTTAGGTCCTCCACCTCCCTTTCTCCCTCCTCCTCCTCCTTTTTCCTTTTTTTCCCCTTTTTTTCGCTTTTTTTTCACATTTTTTTTCCTTTTTTGTTGTTGTTTTTTTTCGCATGTTGTCATTTTTGGGTAGATTTTCGGGTTTGGCATGGATCTTCCGCAATGTGTCCCTCTGCGTGTGACCTGTCGCCCATGAACCTCAGGTTGACCATCACTTTGTGTGCTCGTTTCAGGACCCACCGCGCCTGCCAACAGCCAGTCACCAGCACTGCTCCATTTTTTCTGCTTCAGAGTTCGTCGTCGTTGCCTGCAGTTGGGCTCGATCCGTCTTACCTTGTGCCTCCAGAGTGATTTCACCGAGTATGCGGTCTCTTAAACCCACTCGGCTATATGAGTTATTGATGATAAAAGTTATTTTTATTCCTATATTGTATTAATATTGAATTTAAATAAAGAATATGTATCATACACATCTCTCTTATTCATCATCTGCCTCTACCCCTCTCTTTCCCGTGGTTCTTCCTGTACCATCGTCATCTCTCGCTTTATGTACTCTCTTACAGTCAAGTGCGAAGCTTGAGTTTTTCAGAAATATTCTAAGTGTCAAGGTCGAAATGCGACACCTGAATTTAATATTTTGAACTAATATTTGATATTATGAAAAACTATACATCTGATTTTTCAAGTACTTTCGGGAATCGAACCAAGACACGCTGAGCAACCGTAGTGGCAACTTAACGATCTCGGCCAATTGGTTTTACAAAACCGTAGTCTTTTGTAAAATATAAAGTGTTATTTTCAAACTGAAAGATATAAGTTTCATAAAAAATGCATGCCAAATGTGCGAATGGCCGAGGCCGTAAAGATACGGCTTAGGCCAGAATAGCAGTTCGAGGTTCCTCAGATCGAACCCTTAATTTATCTGAAAAAAATATGAGTTCGATAATTTTTCTTACTGTGTAAATGAATAAGATATATAGATAAATAATTAAATTTATTGAGTGTCAGTATTACAAAAATCGGCATATATATATATATATATATATATATATATATGCAATATATATATATATATATATTAATATAATATAATGTATATGTATGTGTATATGTATATGTATATATATATAAATTTTTGCTGCCTCAAAGATTCGGTCAAGGTCGTTTATATGAATCTCTTTGACCTTGACCACATATAAATGACCTTGACCGAATCTTTGAGGCCAGCAAAAAACTTTCGAAAAATTCCCATACAAAAATCGCGAAATTTTACAAAGTCGATTTTCTCGTCTCCTGAGCGAAAAACGGACGAAATTTTCCCCCCCAAACGCCCCCGCTTGAAATTCGCAAGACCCACAGAATCGAATGAGCCCACTTTCAACCCCCAGGGTGAACATTTAATACTTTCATATCATCCCCCTGTGACCTTGAGCCGAATCATGATGGTCGGTCGTCGAAGAATGTCCTTCCAGTATTTGTCGTCGGACAATCTTGGTCGCCGTGGCCGAATCGGTTAGAGCGATAAACTAGACTCCAACCCGAAGGAAGCTGGTTCGAATCCGACAATCCAAAAATATATAACATTTTCAAATTCATCGACTCTAAATCTATCAAACCAATCAAAGATTCAAAGATGGATCTATCCAAGAAGGATAGCATTTTTGAAATGAGTCCTAAAATTTTTGAAATCATTCAAACATTTCGTTGTTTTGCAATGTGTGCCATTGAAGCCCTGAAGCTCATCAATCAGGATAATTTCGTCCATTTCATCAAAAAGACTTTGTTCATTAGTTGTCGATTATATTTCCTTCTACTATAGGGAGACCAGGTTGTAAAGTTCTTTTTAAGGCATTCTATAAGTCATAGCCCTGTAATAAGAATAACATTTCTTCTGAGGATATACATCATAAATAGTATTATATGTTACTTAATACTAGATTAGTAACATTAAATATGTGTAAGTACAGCCGAATAATAAATCATTTTATTAACCTAATAATTTGATATATCATTTTCTATATTGAGTCCATAAATAGTAGTTTAAACAAAAGCGTGAATAGCAGTCTATGGTTTTAATATGGTTTATAATTTATTAATCTGAATTTTATATTTTTTTTACTAATATGCCTGGAAAAACATTTTAAGTTATTTGACAAATATAAAAAAAATATCCAAAATCAATTATAGCCAATTATTAAACTCAATTTTAGTAAATTTATCTAGGTTTTACTAATGTAAATAAATTTAAGTGCACATATTTAAAATTCTCTAGTTTATACTAAAATAAACAAATAAAAGTGTCCCGAATAAAATTTTCAAAATATTTGACAAAATGTGAAAAAAATTCCTACAACCAAATATTGAAAATTAGAAAAATATTAAGGTCAGCGTTTCGACTAGAACAAAATTTCCAAGTTATTTGATAAGACCTCACATATTGATACTTATTCGCATTTCAACTACAAATTATTCAAAATGTTGATATCCAAGTGTATAAAACAATTTATACTAAATTCTAGTAATTTTACCAAGTTTATACTAAAATAAACAAATGAGAGTGTCCGGTACAAAATTTCTAAGTTATTTGCAAACTGTAAAAAAATATAACTGTAAATGTCGCATATTGCTAATTACTAAAAATTAATCAAAATATGCAAAAGTATTTCAAATTTAGTAAAATGTATTTAATAAAACATGAATGAAACAGCTGTTAGCTTGCTAAAATCATTGTTCTTCTTTTTGACTGACATTTTAATGTATATCGAGTTACTGTAGAAGTATCAAATTCTAACAAAATATAGATAATTTAATTTTGTGCAAACTTCCTAAATATTTCATTAACATTGGACAAACAAATGATTTGTATTTTATCACTTATGATTCAAAAGATTACTTACATTACTTACAAAGAGCATATATATTTTTTGACCCATTTGTGATGTAGATATTGATTTATTAATAACAACTGTACTTATATTAACTATTATTAGTATAAAAATTAATACACTAATATTTGTTTTCAAAGAAAACATTCAAAAACTTATTTCCTTGTATAAATAGCACACTTTTTGTTTGAGCAATGAAAAAAGTATTTTCCTCTTTTGAAATATTTCTTATTTTGAATAGTTTTAAAAAAGTAAGAAAAAATTAACTAAACCTGAGCTATTCACTTAATTATTAGACATTTCTTTAATTCATTAACATTTTTAAAACACATTTGAAAATAAACCTGTCACAACAGACATTTTAACCTCAAAACAACTGTCAACAAAATTTTGACGTTTGAGTTTGACATTTCTACAATATAATTCACTTCTGACGTTTAAAGTAACAAATTCATGTATTAAAAATTGTTTCGGACTTAAATCAATATAATTTACTATAATATATAATATTACAATGTGTTGAAAATGTATTTAACATTATTCATATTGATTAGAATTATGCCCAACAGTTTTGTCAAAATATTTATGAATTCATAAACATTAACCACATTGCCTTAAAATTAAAATATAAAACATTATTTAGTACTTACCTGATCACAAAACAGTACACTTTAACTTTAAATCTATTTACATTTGCGACATGGATAATTATTATTATACTTATTATAGTAACTTGTTCAACCAAGTCCCAGACAGCACAGACACAGACTGTTGATTTATTTTAACATATTTACAACAGAAATTAAACATAGAGCATAGAACATATATTTATATAGACTGGTAACATAGTTTTTAGTATCAACGTACAGCAGTTAAGTTTAGTTTTCTTTCCATTTCTATTATCAAGTACATATATAATATATATATATATATATATATATATATATAAAATTAATTAATAAAACAACATGTGCTAATTTTAATACGCACATAAATTTATTTCATTAAAATTATACAAATGAAATGAAAATATTAATTACTAATTAAATAATATACAACAAATTTCTAACATCCCTCTCTTACGTGCAAAAATGTATATGATTATTTAAATTCGCAATAATAATAACAAATTCGTATTATTCAACAATAGTTCATATTATTAATAATAAAATGTTAAAATTAAGAAATTATTTGGACTAAATATATTCAATTATTTCATTAATACAAATACAAAATCATCAATACAAAAAAAATTTGGGGAAAAAAAATTCTGGAAAAAATTTTTTTTGGTAAAAAACTTTGCGGAAAACAATTTTTTTGGAAAATAATTTCACTCAAATCAAACATGTCAAGGCATTTTGGAAAAAAATGCTGAAATTGCCCGAAAAAGAAGGGTATGGCAGAATTCACCCGGGGCGTAGAAGCAATGAAACAAATTTGATTAATAATTGCCCAAGCAGTGCAAGCTGCACAGCGTGTTTTATAAATTGCTATTGTTATTTTCAAAGACTATCCACTTCGGTTTGTTTAACAAAGTTCTTACTGTTTTATTTTTGTAATATTTTCAAAGACTTTGGTTTTTGGGAAATTTTTTTTGGACAAATTAACACTACACTACACTAATTTATTTATTTAATATATCAGTAGTATAACATTATTTTTATTATATCTATAAAAACTGTTTGGATAAAAGTCTTTGGATAAAATGGCCGAAAGTTTTTAATCATCGAATAACAGAGTAAATTGTTATTATGTATTTTATAGAATTCCTCAAATGTGTTCCTCTTCTTCTAAATAACTTCCAAAAAGTACACTTTGTGACAAATACAAGTGGAACTAAAATAAATTAATAAAACAAGCCTTATGCAAATTATAATTTATGATAATGTATTATACTCAATTCAATAAAATCAAAAAATCATCTATTATTAAAGATACAGGCTGTTTGTTTATATTGCATATTATACAAGTGAAGCAATATTTTGAACATTGAAAAAATCACAAATTGTGTATATAATTTACAGTAAAAATACAATATAGTTCAGAATTCATAAATTAATATTTTCTACAAGAAACAATTACTTTAGGTGCTTAATAATAAGTTTCTTAATGAGGCATGAAGATATAAAATTAAATAAAAATGATCATAGTGTAAAATACAAATTAAATAGTTCACACAAATAAATAGTTAGCAAAGTCATCTACGCTATATATACCCTTAATACTCGTATATTCTTCTAGTAGTAATTTTTTCACTAATTTCACAGTCTTCAAGATTATTCCAAAAGATTTACGACGAACCATCTGAAACCCAGAATAAAATTTATATTAGTTAAAAAATTAGATAAAAAATTAATTGTAGTAAACCTACAATGTCATGCAAGAAAAAATAATTGTACATGTACTTAATCTTGATATACATCAAATATGCAGTTGAACCCCGTTAAAACGGTCATGCTTAATACGATTTGTTTCTTAAAACGCCGCTTAAAGACCTATACTGCACTTTGAAAAATATTGAGGCCAGTTGCCTGAGAAATTGTCTTAAACAGAATTTACTGAATTATTACTTTAATTTTTAATTATTATTTCCTATCGTTATCAGTATAATTTTAATGTTTTAATAAAGACACAGTGTTAAAAAATATAGAATGAATATTTTTGCATTTTCAACGAAATTGCACAAAATAATTTTCAATTCATATGTAATAGTATATAACAAATACCTTATTAGTTCAGGAAATTTGCATAACACCTGGATCAATAAATTTATAGATTATAGCCAATGTTTAGCAAGAATATTCAGAAGCATTAATATAAATGATGCAGATCAATTTCATTAAAATACCCAACTTATACTTTACTCATTTATTCAATAGTACATGCAAAAATACTAAAAGCTATATAAATTTTCGTGCAGTGCATAATCAACAAGTGCATTTGTATTATTTAATAAGAAGAAGTGCACTGGAAGCGATTTTTAATGTTACATATCTTCTTGGGTCAATTGGTGAGCAGTCAGGAGGTACCAAATGAAAATGCAGAATGCTACGACATTGCTAAACGAGTATCTTGTACAAGAGTTCGCTGAATTTTGACAAACCTTTGATAAAACTCCTATGGAATCATAAAAAATCTTAAATATCATAATAAAAAATTTAAATGAATGATACAATGGGCGCCTTTTAAAATGAATTACTTACACAGCTAAATGAAGTTTGGATTTCATTAATTAGCAATGATTGAGTTTATTATCAAAGCATAGAAGAAGATTAAGTAAATGCTTATTAAAGTGATAATATTTTTTTGATATGCAAAAGACGTTCATTAAATGCTTAAAGTTCTTATTCAAATTGATCAAATTTTTTCAAACTTATACAGCAAAATAATATTTAAAAAAAAACCATTGCCATTTATTACTATGCAAAACTAAATATGTTAAGTGATCATATGTGTTATTGCTGCTTTTCAATAAATAAATGAAAGTGAAATCTTCATTAAGAATATTTAGAAAGACATAATTATTAGTGTAGAATAAGAATATTTTAAAGCGACTATTGTTAACTCCAAAAACTATGCAGCAGTTTTGTAAAAAAATACCAATACCGACGTTAATTTTAGTGTTTGTTACATCTACTATTTACAGATTAACAAATTATTAATATTTAGATTAATTAAATTATTAATTACTACAGACTATTAATTAATTAAATTACGAATATCTACAGGAAATATACAGTTCATTGATTAATCAATGTGGTTTACTAAATACCTGATGTGAGCGAATTTGATGTAGAGCTCAGTCGATCTCCGTATTTATTAAGAAGGTCTAATATGACACCATTCGTCCAGCCAAAACCAAGCTGGACCTCATATTCTCCGCCATTTCCTGGTGCCCCAGCATGTGTGGCATTATACTAAAGCATGGAACAGAAATCAATTAGATAATATATCACGATCATATATATCATTCTGATAATTCAACATATTTCCAAGAATATTCGATTCATATTGTAGAAAAAGATGTATTAGAAACCAATTTTCTACTTATAGAGGTTTCGATAGCTTTTTTCATACTTTCATAAATAACTGAAACTGTTGTTAGTAATATAAATTTAATGTTAATAATAAATATAAGAGATAATTTAACGAAATACTAAAAAAAGAATATATAAATATGGTACTATGTGCTTATCTTTTAACCTCGGTTTCTTAAACATACCGACCTTTTCATACATATGATTCGTTTCCAAGTAAGCTTTATGATTTGATCGGACCCATTTCTGGCAAAGATCAAATGACAAATCCTTAGCTTCCTGATTATCTGTGCTGTCCAATCCCAGGATCACCATATGCTGAAGAGGTGCCCAGGCATTTGGGAAGTCCCATTGCTCTCCTGTATTCAATAAAGTGGTTGGTACACCGCCTGGGTAGCTTTTTATTGCTACATCTGGACTCTGGAAAAAAATAGAATTAGATGAGATGAAAATATCACAGTTGAAAAAAGTTATTTAAAATGGCAGTTCAGAAAATAATGTCAAAAATTCATTTATACTTACATTTAAATACCGCAAAACCCTCTCAATCCTATCCTGCACATTCTTGTCTACTCCCAAACTTTTACCACTCCCACACTCAACGTCCTTATAACTTTGAGTCCACAAAGGAGCAAGATTCGAAGGGTAGAAATAAGGTCTAGATATTCTATTTTCTGAATCGTAGTCCATCCAAACACCATATTCATCATTCCACAATAAGGTGTCTAAAACTTCTTTAAATTCTTCAGCAACTTTCTTATAATACTCGTGCTTCGATTTATTTCCTAGGATGCAGTAAAACTCTGAAATTAGTCGGGCATTCCATTGGATAATGGAGTTCAGGTCAACTGGGATGATGGTGCTGGTCTTCAAATCGGTCAGATTGCCTAAAAAATATAAAATTGTAAATTATTCTCTTTAATTTTTTAAATAGAAACTCGTGAATCACTTATCAACAAATCAGACAACAAATGCAAATTAATCCAGTATGTCAGAAACATATTTTCGTTTTAAATTTTCCAAACTACATCAATTATCTTTAATATTTCAACGAAACATTATTAAATATGTCAAAACAAGATAATTAGGTTCGCTCGGCATGTCTCAAGAAATAAATGCATGAAAACTATATACAATAGAGAAAATGTGTTATAATGGAAATAACATATTTTGCAAGAAACTTTTAATATATTTTCAGCAGTTTATTAGTTTGTTATTATCTCAATGCAAATTTTACGTTTAAAATTTAATTTACCTAATGTGAATGATAACGGCAAGGACGCACATGATATTGGACTTTTGTCAAAGATAACACATATAATAAATTGATAAATAAAATTATGGGTAATAATAAAAAAATAAAATAATAATAAAAAAAATAGTAAAGATGATCAAGAAAATGGATAAATAAACATTAAAAGTGATAACAAACGGCTACTTGAATAAGGGGGCGTCCATTAATCAGTTGATCAAATTTTTGAGAATTTTTGGATACCCAGCACCTCCTTGGTGTTAATTGGTAATATTTAAAATTACTCCCCCCTTCCACCAAACATCACGTGTAATTTTAGTTACGAGAAAAAATTGTACAATTTTGTTTTTTTTTTAAATGTTTGGATTAAAAAAAATCAGATAAAATAAATTCACGTGATATCTTACTATACTACTACGTGATATTTCGTGATTTTTTTTCAACCCTCTCATGCGATTAATGGACGCCCCTTAAGGTTAAGGTATACCATGTTATCAAGCAGTTGTGATATCCGTTTTCACTTATATAAATAATAACTTAACTAAACTAAGTTTGTAGAATATTGAAATTTTATTGATTCGGTGTTAATTTTCGGTGTTCTAATAATAATACCTAATGAATATTGTTTATAACTTGATTCATAATTATTAATTAAGGTGATTTGTTAAATATTTTAAAATAAAATTTTTACAGTCTTCAAAGGTTCAAGTACGTCAGTTTTTTATCATTGTATATTACATAATTATAGCATCAAACCCCAAAATTTATAATTAAACATATTGGAAATTTCTAAATGTTTAAGAATATTTACATTATAATTACGTTATTACTCTTGTCAATAAGTGATTTTAACAAAACTTCAATTAAACCTGTTTTTTTTTATAAAAAAGGTAACTTTAGTCTCAATTAACTAAAATGGGATGAAAATGATAATATTTTTTATAAAACTTATTTGCATCACTAGCTATTTTCATACATTTCGCCTCCTTTTATATTACAATTGATATTAACTAGATAACATTATAATTAAAAATTTTTCTCAGTCGACTCTTTGAAAAATAGATTATGTATTTTCATAAATAGCGCGCATAGTATGAAATTTGCTAATCTTACATTTGTATTTTTTCATCATATTATTCTAAAAGTCCTTAAAATTTCATTTTTATAAATAGAAAACACTGTTGCTATTATTTGCACTATAATAAGTGATAATAACCACCTGTTTATGATAATTAGGATAAATTAAATGACACGAGCGAATAAGTTTCAAAATAATTATAAATTATTTATTATATGATTATAGATTATTCTTGGGAATTTATTAAAATGCAAATTTTATTACAATTTTACCAATATTTGGTATTTTTTTATATACAGTGAACTATTTTTTATGAAATCATGTGTTTCTAAATATTTTATCTAAGGGATAGACCCCCAATTTATCAGATATTTAGTAAACTAACATTACTAAAATTAGTATCATCTATCAATTTATAACCTGATATTTTTCTGTAAAACAATAAAAAATGTTTTTATTTAACATTGAACTATGTTTCAAGTTTCTACAATTGCATTATAATTAATTGAACATTACGTAAAAGGTAGAAAACTGACTATTTTATGATTTATAAAACTCGTTTTTATTAGTTATAAAGCAATAAATAATTAAATAACTTAAGTGATATATGGTTTATTGCTACGAATTATTAGCTATTACATTTTTTATTGTTGAAACTTGTTCTTGATATTTTATGGATGTTATGCAATTATTGGTATAAAATATATTGTGTTTTTAGTGGGAATATAATATTATTATTAATTTAATTTAATTAAATGTTGAAAATCTGGGTGAAAGATTTTTTTAATTTTTTTAGTATGTGATTATAACCACCAATAATTAAAAAAATATTGTATGACATAATAACAGTGTCACTGTCATATGATTTCTAAACAAAGTATTTAATCAAATTTTTTGGGAGATAAAGCATTTCTTAAAATGCAAACTATTCATGTAAAATTAATAACAATTCATCAATATCATTACACAAAATCAAACAATTTTTTTAATCAAATTAACTGTTTTAAAAATTATGAAACCAAGTTGTGCTCTCCACGTTCTTCGTAATTAAGGGTATTAATTAGGGAGTTTGCAAAAATTTCAATTAATCAATAAAGTATTTATCAAGTAGTTAATGTTTATTGATTAATATTTCAATTATCCTTGTTTCGGCCCTGATTTCTAAACAGTTTTATTACATTATATTGTGTTACAACTTTATTGAAAGTAAAAGTGCGCTGAACGTTTGATGGCTATTTTCAAAGTCAATATCTTCGGTTTCTCAATCAAGGATGTTAAAAACACACCTTTATATTGTTGAAATGATTTTTATTATGATCGGCTCATTAATCATAATAAAATTTATGACTTCTATGAAATCGAATCTATAATACTTCCCAGAAATGATAATTGATACTTCTTGTTAAATGGTACTGTAAGAATATTTTTATCTAAAAAAATTGAGGTAAAAAATGGTAGGCAATTGCATATTATATATTGCTTATATTATTATGGCAATGTTTATGAATATAATATAATTTCTGTGTGTATTTTCGTTTTTAGCAGTCGATTGCCTAATAATTGTCAATAATTATGAATATTACTAGAAAATTAGAATGCGTTTCCAGGCGCACACATAACTGTTGTGTTTTATATTCCTTTAATTTTTTTTAAATGTTTTGTAGTTAAAATTTAAATACATGTAATTTCACAAATAATTTTTTTAATATTCTTGATCACTGTTCTTTAACACTGCATTATAAAATATTTGATTATTTTTTAATTTTGGTATATTTTTAACAATTCGTGTTTTATGCATATACAAGTGGTATAAAAATTAATTATATTAAATTTTGCAACTTAGTATTCTGAAATTTTGCAATATCATCGGAAGTAGTTAGAAAACTATAAATTATACAAACATGAATTAATTTCCTTTACCGAACAACCTTTAAGAATCCATTAAACAGAACGTGCTTTATTCTATTCTCCAGCAATTAATCATTGTGGAAACAATTATTTATATATACTACAATATTTATATATAATTATATCAATTATGATCTAATAAACATAATTGATATTGGCACAATGTTGTTTATGTAGAATGAAGTTGATATTGAACTCAGAAATAGCAGTTCATATCATATTTATCATTAAAAGAAGAGAAAACGAACTTTTATTCAGTTTATAAGACATGCATTAAATATATTTATGTAGTTGAGTTATATTTTTGTAAAAATTAAAACAAGAACTAGAAAAGCATATTTTTGAAATTAGGTGTCTGACCAAAATATATTCATTGAAGAATAAATATTTGATTATATTATTTTGAGCGTCAAGATCAAAGTTTTATCAAAATAAACTGAACGTGTTCTATTATATATAAAAATCTTATCAATTATTATCTTCTAAAACAAATAAGATTCATACGTAAACACCTACTAAGTGTTATTAGTTTGTGTACTAAAATTTTCAACCTACATTGCCAAATTATAAAATCTAATTCCGTTGATTTATTGTTAAATAATGATAACTTAATAACAAGCAATAGTAATATTCATTTTCACTCGATCAAGAATAAAAAAGAAATTAAAAACTATATCACCAGTATGAGTCAATTATAATTTAATTTATTAATAAAAATATATCAAAACCTTTATTAAAAAAATGTATTATGCATAATCGTTTGTTTTAAACAATTTAAGGAAAGCATACTTTGGCACCTAAATGGTAACTATAAGTATTTTAATAGACAAAAATATAAATTATAATTAAAACATTTTGATGGTTAAACAAATGATTTCATAATAACCAAGTTCAATGTTTTATCCAAATAAACTAGTATAAGTGAGCATATGCTATTAATGTATTTTTTTATAATTGAAAAAAAATATTCAGAAACCTTAATAATAAAATTCTAAAAATAGTTTTATCCAAACGATGATTATGGCAATCACTCTGAGAAGATTGAATTAAGAAAAGATTCACACATCCTACATTTAATAGGGCTTGATTCAACCTCATGCTATATTTGAATCCTATAGTAATAGCTGGCTAATAAAAACACAAATGTAATGTAATTTAATAGGTAAATTATGTAATTGACATAAATATGAGAGGCCACCTTATAATAAATTGCACGGAATGTATAATTGCCCCACGTCTCGTGGCTTACACAACATCAGTTAATTCTAGTTACGCTCTTACTATCAATGAATGCAAATATAAATGATAAATAATTAACATTTTGACGTACTTTTGTTGTTTATGACAGCTAATTATGCGTTTGTGCGGGAACTGAAATGAATAACATGATAATTCTTCAGTTTTTATCGGAAGATTACTGAATGATCTCGAGGAAACTTCCTTGAAAGCACTCTTTCAAATTTGACAATGTTAACGGTCATTAGCATATAATAATCACATCCTTGACAAATATTGAAATAATTAAATATTTAGAGGCACGATTGCACTCATCTCCGGTGGATCAATGGCAAACTTTCCAGCCTCTTATGGCTAGAAGTCCCTTACGCTCATTTTTTTCTATTTATATATAACTATTGTTCCATCCAAATTTTATCGCCGTGATGTGAATTAAATTCTTTATCGTCAACATTGATAGGAGATGTCCGGTTTCCGCAAATTACTACGCGAATAGAACTATTAAAATTTATCTTGATGACCAATATGGAAATACAGTATTAAAACAATATCAATACAAGAATTGATAAAGACATTTTTTAAATAATTAATTTATCCTGTGTAATTTGTTCATTTAAAAATTTTATTATTATTTCGCGTCGGCCCATGCAACTATTATCTACGTAACAATTAATTTTTCATTTACTATTTTTACATAAAACGCATTAGACTATAAAGCAACAAATTACAGTTTGCGACTACGCCGAGATCAATATCAGATCTAAATTTAAACTTGCTAAACAATAAAAACCAAATAAAGTATAATACAAAAGTGACTCACCATTATGGGTATTGTCCTTTGCCACGAACCATCTCGATGAGAAATCCCAGCCAGACTCGGCGGCAGATTTCAGTTGTTTGTAATGTTTCTCTCTATCAGCTTCGTTGAAAAATTGAGCACTCATCACATCCTCCCTGTACGACTCTGGTCTCGGTCCAGGAAAAGTCTGGCTATACACAGCAACAGTATAATTTCTATTATGAGCAGGTACAGTTATTGTTCGTTTCGACAACCAGAAATTAAGTTCCTTCTCCAAAGTATGCGTATGATTCTTCAAAAACTCTAAATCATTTGTTTTATCAAAATAACTTTTCACCATTGGCGTCAAAAGTGGTGGTTGCGAACGCTCGTAATATATACGTCCACCGTTGGGCACAAAACCAAATTTATCCACTAAACCCAAAAAGTTTTCAAGCATACCTTTAACCGTGTGATGCATTTCAGATAATAATAGACCTTGAACGATCCAGTATGAATCCCAATAATAAAATTCTCTAAAGCGACCACCAGGCACTACCACCGGATTTTCTACGTATATTATGGAATACTTTTCTTCTTCGTCTTTGATTTTTGGATCCATTTTTCTTCCTAGTTGTTTCCACAATATATGCAATTCCTCTGCAAACTGTCTTAGACTGTCATCATATATTTTATTCAAAAATTCTGGGTCTGGTCTCCAATCGTCCGGTATCCATGGTATGAATTCCTTACCAACAGGTTCAAAGTAATTATTAACAAACTGTTTGATTGTAGTCTGGTTTGGCTGATTTGGCTCTATTTCATTCATCATTTCATAAAATTTTTCCATAGTTTTGTTCTCATCGTATTTCATCTTCATGTCCACGAAAGTCTTGGAGTCATTAAAAATTTTAGCCATTTGCACCGTATCCAGCAACTCGCCCCGGCAATAGATTTCACTGTAACGAACACGCACGGTTTGTAGATTTGCATGATGATGTAAATTTCAAAAACATATAAAATTTTCAAACACGCACAATCCTGAATGGTGGTATGATGTAGGTGGTGAAAATTAAGTGAAGCATGATCGGATTTTCCTCACCTTTTACAGGCGAAGATCAACTTTGCCTGAAGAACAAATAGTATTGGCAGCAGTAAGAAACATATTGAGTGCGAATGCAACTTGAGGTTTAGTTTAAGGGCAGTAGCCATTGTGGAGCTACTTGTTGGTTCGCGAGTTGCCGATCGGAAAGTGTTTGGAAGAATGGTGAATCGGTACTGATGCTAAGCTACAAATGAGCGTCTGGTGCTACGCTCGATTATTATCAGGCGTTAGAGAGGGCATTGTGGCACAAATTGTGCACGTTGCGTCGTGGTGAAATAATTGCAGGCTATTCAAGCGGACACCTCCCCACCAGGCGGCGGCGGCGGCGGCGGCGGGCTCGTCTGATACCGACGCGGGTTTTCCTTGCGTAGCGCCCGTCACATCGCGGCGGGAAACTGGCCGGACGGGGCGCTCTACAATGTTTCACTCTATCGGAACTGTATCATGATTAATTATCGATTTGTATCTATTGTACACAGAAAGCCCCGAACGAATCAATCTTAGGTTGTGCCATCACCTTCCAAATTTACATTTCTATACTTGCAATGTAAGAATATTGCGATCGACGCGTTATATATGCCAAAAAAGATGTTCCTAAAATACCATAACCGCAATCAATGTTATTCATTAATGTTAAACATGTAATCGACAATACAATGTTTTTACAAAGTCATTGACACAAACAAAGTACTGATTAGTAACTTCGTATAATCAAAAACAAATCAAATAGAACGCATTTCACTTTTCCAATAACAACATATGATATTATCTGATTAACAAGTAATAAATTAACATACATAAAATATAAGATAAGCAATTCCTTGCTCGATTCCACGTAAATCAGACGGTAAAAATAATAAGTTGACAAACAAATTTAATCAATAATTTATAATTATATAATTACATGTACGTATGCTCAACAGGCGTAGTATTGCTATTTAAAAATCTTATGGGATATGTTTATATTTGAAATCAATTGAGAAAATAGTCACCGAGAAATTTTTTGATCCAATAAAAAACTTCTGAATTAAAATCTTAGAAAGGCACAACTTTGATTCAATAATTTGTTACGATTTAGAAGGATTTCACAGTAAAGTGCTCAAAAAATGATAATTTAGAGAAATTGTACAGCATTTATGAACAATTGTGAATTTAAAATGTACAATGATATTAAAAATCTCCATGCAAATATAATTATAGCTTGAAGTTGCTATGAGAAAAACACTGTATTTTCCCCTTATTCCATTTTTTCATCATTTTTAAACCATTTTACAAAAGTTCGAAGTTGCACGTTAATTGAAAATATTGCATAACAAAATAAGTATATTAGAATATTTTCATCTAATAACATATTTGTTATAAATGATGCTATTCGACATTTGAGCCCGGGTTCAAAGCAAAGAAATCGAAATTGCAAATCTCTTAAGTGAAAATACACACTGCGTCACCAGAATTCGCTGACGATATCTTGTTTTTTGCACATGGGATTAAAATGATTCGATAAGATAACATCTAAGATCAAATACTTTAATTATTGCTTGTTCACGGCGAAGTATTAGCAAAAATTGTACGGTAAGAATTAAAAATAATCTAGGTCTTTTTAAAAAAAAAAATTAATTTAGTCGTGCCAAAAAAATATTACATTTACAACAAGCTTTATGAGAATTAAAAAAAATTGGAACAACAAACTCGGCGAGAATTTTATAATCTTTATTACTTTTACTTACTAAAACCCTGTGGAACTTTGTGAAACACTTACCAAAACGTTACTAAAAATTTTAAATCAACAATTCCAGGTCGTTCCAAAAACTACAACCATGGAACATTAACAAACAAATACTAAGAATTTCCACATGTTCCTATTAATTTCGAATCTATTATATAATTCTATATTTATTTATCTGATCATACAAAACTATTTATTAAAAAAAGGTCCATTACGAAATGGGAATTACCTAGTTGTTACGACATGATTCAAAAGTGCACGTCCAATAAAGTTAGCACAAACACCTCCTTGCAACACTGTCTTAAAAGCATAGCCCATGTTTTTTCGAACTTAATTTTTAATATACACAAATAGATAATTATCACTATGACTAACATAAAAGCTGAGAGTTATTTGAATATATAATAGTTTGATAAAAGCCGTTTGATAAAGCGACATGTGCTGCATTATGAAAATTTTATTAATTAGAAGCATTATCAAAATTAGACACGAGAGGCCAAATTGGAACTTTGAACTTTGGCGAGAATTTGGTGACGTTTGTGGTATTGGCAATAATAGTGCTTTGATAAGTTGATTATGAATGATAAAATCATACTTTAGATTATATTGATACAATTAAAAACAAACGTTTGAAAAATTACTGATATTCTTTTTTCAGAGCTAGTTATTCTTTGGTAATTAATATGTTTTGTTTATTATTTTAGTAATCAAAATAATTCCTTCTGACAACAACAAATAAATATGACGTCAAAAATTTAACAAACGCACTTCATGCATCATTTATTTCACTATCATAATCTGACTGATTACAAATACCAAAGAACTTTGAATATCATTTAAACTTTTTTATACTCTACATTAAAAGGAACAATCTCAGCTATTTGATGACGTATTAAATTTTAGTTACAAAACTAAATAATATTTATTATCAAATGTATGGCGTCAAAGATATCTAAAAGAAACTGCATTTCAAGTGGAAATCACAGTTGCTGAAATAAGTACGTCAATAGTTTATCAGCAAATCGATTATGATCGATCAAATAGATATAAAATAGTTTTATAGAAAGGATTTATAAAGGTGGAAACAGAATTTCTATCAATAAATTACTTTATTGATGTTAAGCATTTAGGAAATATATACAACCCAATATTTATCACAAATCGATTACGATTTGACTATGCTGGAAATAAATTTTTTACAAAAAAATTTTCTTTTGAAATTGAATTTGCAGAAATCTATATTGTATATTCCAGGAAAAATTCCTTTCAAATTTTTATTTGTAAAATCCTTTAAAAAAATTAAAAAAATACTTACTTTTTTGGAAACATGCAACTTTGAGGTTGATGTCCTTCGCTTGAAGTATTTTCTAAATCCATAGTTTATTTTCTAAATGTCGTCGTTATAAAATAAATCTGAAAAACAGTATAAAAAAGACAGTATTCAGAAAAATAAAATACAAATTTACAGTTTAAATTAATACTGAAAATGACGCAACATTATAATATATGCCAAAAGATTTGGAAAAATAAAGATTACTGAATAAAAAAATTTGTACTTAAATTGCAGGAAACATCAATATCAATATTATTATAAAAAGCTAAAAATATGTAATTATATAGTAAAACATATTTTTTCTAGTACATCTGTGAATTCATATCATTATATATAAACATAAAAAAAACATATTTTTCCTCTCATAGAACATAATGAAGGTGTACATAACAAAATTTTTATTAATATTTTTTTTATTAAAAATGGGGCATATTAACTTTATTCGAAAAGTCAATGCCAGCAAGATAAAAGTGATTGATTAGCAATGGAAAAATTGATCAATCAACAGTTGAAATCTGATCGATTTATAGAACAAAAACAATCTTTTATTTATTTGCAAGTATCGCAGATTGTTCTGTGCACTTGGCCCAGTTGTTTCCCATATCATGCGGGCACCGTCTCAAACAGATAAATAAATAAATTTCATAATAAAAAAATTTGTATTATCAACCACAACTCGGTAGTTCACCTTAAGTTCTACCATTTGAACTTCGAATTGCTAGAATTGATCAAGGAACTTCTGTTTCATGAATTTGAATTCCATTACCCGAGAGTGAGCAAAAAATGGAGGTCAGCAAAATTGTAAAAAAAATTGACTAAATGTACTCAGCTCACGTACAGGGTCAGATTATTTTGCAATTAACATTGTGTAACCTAAATGATAATTCAGGCTTAGTATTGCATTTAATTCATTTTTAATGCTAACGATTTTTTGTCAAAAATAATTTGTCTGTTGCTGAATTCGACGAAGCATAAATATTAGTCGAATATAGATCATTTATAAATGGTAACAAATTGAACTTTTCCGCAAATTTAGCTTATTTAAATTGCACATGTAAGCGGAAAGTATATTATTTTGCAATATTCCACAAACATACTTCAATAGGTTAATATTTGTCAACAAAAATACAATATAAAAATTTGTAATCCATAGTTATTTTCTGACATTCAGGATGATCATTAAAAATTGAGTCTCTAACCATGAATCTGTCTGCATAATATTAAATGCAAAAAAAATATCCTTAAATATTGCAATAACTATATCCTTAACACATTTATTTGGCATTTTTTCACCAGTTTGCTTGAACAAAGTAGTCGAAGATGATGAATTACATGTGCACCAAACAATTCCAAAAAGTTTCCTTCAGTTTAAACTAAAGGTTGGAATATAAAATCATATTTTAATAATTTTATACCTTACATGCATTATATAGTTTACAAAAAATGCATAAACTAATTACTATTTCAAATAATTCACTACTTTTAATTTTTCACAATTGATGATTACCTATCGATTGGTAAATTGAATTTAAATTTTGGCAGATGGCTTGTCATTTTCATATCGAAGGCCAATTGTACAAAAGTACACCGGTATTACCAAATTTGATAAGATAAAATATTTATAGAATTTGCTAGTTATATATGGGTACCAAAAATTATAATCGATAGTCTTATCGAAAACAGTAGACTGGTTTCTGGTTACGATTAACTTAATGTTAATACCAGAAAATCTGATTTGCTAATTTATATTAGCAAAGTAAAAGTCGAGAAATCGTTATAACCATGATCGTCTTAACGGGGTTCTACAGTTAATATAAATTCGAGTGTTTGTTTAACTTCGTGATCTTGACTGATAATTTTCAATGATGGTCGCATCTCGACAATGCATAGATAATAAAATTACAATAAATAATTAATCGTGATGCAATTCATAATGAGACGTTATTAACAAACGTCCAGAGATTTATCTCCAGCTTTGCATAATGCTGTGGTTACAGTCGAAGGTTATGGTAATAATGAATAAATTAAAAGTTATATTCAATATTTTGTCACTTCCAAAATTTGCATCTTGTACATATATATCGCCATTTATTTATTTGTTTATTTGTTAGAAAGCTGTAATCCATAATTGTAAGTTAATCAAATTTAACTTCTTCAGCTTATCTAAAACAAAAGTAACTTTTTACAAAATATATATATATTTACAAAATATATATATTTTTGTTATTCATTTTTTCTCAAAGTTTAAATTGCTCTAAATGACTCTATCGTTCAAGCAAGTCGAAGCCAATTAAAAAAATGAGATGTCTGATGAAAATTTTCCAGGCGACATTATTATTGTAGAAACAAGTGTCCGAATATTGCCAAAGGACTTCTTATTTACACGCAATGAATCCAATCAGACTAATGCAGAAAAATCTTTATTTTCAAATATAAAAAAATTCCTACAAAAATATTTATACAAATGAAAATATTTTTATTTGACTATGCATCTTCAGATTTCAAAATAGTAAATTTATATTTCGTTTCTCACTCGTAATTTATCAACTTCTGATATTCATATAGGTACCATATGGTATTACAGAAAAATACTCTATAATTAAAAAAAAAAATTAAATAACAATGAAATTTTAAATATATCTAAATACATACGTATAGATACGTGACTTAATGAAATAACTCAAAACATCTATGTATGATTTTTTTTGTTTTGATAAAAATACTTCAATTAATCATTGTTATTTAATTCATGAAGCAAAATCATTTGGATGTTTAAATTTGTTTAGACAAAACTTATATGAAATTTAAAAAAAAAAAAAAAAAAAAAAAACTGAATTAGGAAATGCAGTAAATAAATGCATGCGATTTTTGTAATTTGGTTTGCATTAATTTTAAAAAAAAATAAAATTAGTAAAACTGGATTAGGAAGTGCAGTGCTGGTAATTAGAAGCATAAGATTTTCGTAACTTTGTTTGAATTATTTTTGTGAAATTAACAACAAATCATCAAATTTAGTATTCTACAATCACAATATTTTATCCTCGTGCTTGTTAATTTACCAAAATCCATTCTCGACCAACAAAAGAATTACAATCAGACATCAATCTCCTGGTGTTTTAAAACTTTCAATTTCTTTGATTAAAAGGTCAGGAGCCGCAACAAAGGCGTTTTGCGAGGGGATTGTCCATGTCTTACATCTCTTTACATGAAATTATAATAAATTAAAATATCTAATTTGCACAATGACAATGAACAAAAATATGCTGTACTAAAGGCAGAGAAAGTCTGGAATGGTAATACATACATACATACAGTTATATTATTATCTTTAAGATCCAATATGAACTTGAAACTTCAATGAGTCACTGTTAAAAGACAACCCAACGGTTGGCCTATTATATTTAATATATCATGATTGCAATTTATCTACTATCGATAAAAAACCTCGACATTTTATTGTCGTAGTAATTTAATTTGAAACTATTTTGATGACGCTTAGAATGTGCGAACTAATACTATCATTTCCAAAATACTGACAAGTATATTCAAAAATTTAAGAAAATAATCTAAGGCATTTTGGATTGGTAGTAATTTAATTTTGACATTTATTTTCAAGAGTATTTTAAAAATATTTGAGGTTCAAAAAATTAATTCCGATAGCGCACAGATTAAGCGAAATATAGGCAATTAATAAAGGGTTTATTATTAGTAATTAATCATGTCAAAAAATCGTTTATGACATATGTTTCTCTGAATATTTGTTACACCTTATACATATGCATCCATCAGAAGTCGTGTTGATATGATGCAAAATATTAGGCGGATTTTATTACGCATTGAACAGATCATAATAAAAGAGCTGAAGCTTAATAAAAGTGTTGATACTAACAACCACATATTTGTGATACACAAAAATAAATCCAAAATTTTATTTTGTTAAAAAAATGGTAAAATTACAAATTACTTGTGATGTGATGTCGTGGTGAATTCGAGGTCGTATGTTGAAAATAAAAATAAGTTTCCGACAAAAATAAACAAAATTTTTTATTAGAAAAACTGATTTAACTCTATAATAAACATATTACAGAATTTTAAGACAATTTTTTATCTCATATTTTTGTATAAATTTAATATAAATATTATAAAGGTTGGCCACCTCTGAAACGTCCTGCATTTAACTGACCACCGTCATTTAAATTCCTAAACAAGTTGGAATGATATAAATTTTCGCACGCGTATAAAATATCTGTCTGGTGACGATTGCATCTTTTATTTGGCATGTGGAATATAAATTTCTGGAATTTATATTGATCTACCCCATAATAAGAATAATGAGAATACGTCTCGAATAATAAATGACTCCAAATATTTGATCATATGATATAGGTGCAAATAAAATTTCAGAAAAGATTTCATAGATAGTCTCATATTTTAATGATAAATATGAGGAATGCAGAGAGTACTGCAAAAGTTGCAAAATTTTAATTGAGTATTACCAATTGTCCATTTGGTGAGAAACTTCATTCAATATATTAAAGTCTAAAACATCTAATTTTTCACTGCAATTTTCTGCAATTTCATTCACATTACGCATATACACCTCACATTGCTCAATACATCTATTTGACGCCTGTGGAAGCTGCAATTTCTTAAAAGAATTTCTAAAATCTTCACAAGCAGAAGCCAAATCAATATTATCAACAGAAATATTTTTTGTGCCCAACTTATCGACAGCAAGTTTTATATTCTGGTGCAAACACTCTGATACTTGCCCTTCCGCAACATTTACATAATTTTGCAAATTTTCTGCCAAATTATCCATTTTTTCTAATTCTTTGCACAATGTACTAATTTCAGCAAAGTCTCCGATGGTTGCCTCTAAATCTTCTTTCCTATTCTGCAACAAAATTAATTCATCTTCCACTTTTGATGTCGAATTTTCTATTTCTTTTTCCAGAATGGTATCCAAAACGGTTTTTTGAAGCAATTCTGAATATAATAAATGCGATTCCAGGCCCAAATCAGATTCAATTTGGGCAGAATTCATTGTTTTAAAACCAAATAAAGTTTTGCTCCTGCTTTTCGACAAAACTTTTGGAAATGTTATTCGTGATGGTGCTGGTGTTGCAATGCACGATTTATATTTTCTATTGGTAGATACAATATTTGAATTGTTTTTACTTGTTTTGGGGAATTCTTGATTTCTTTCCACGTCCCTGACAGGTTTGGATGCTGAATCATCCGACATTTCAAACAATTTTATTTAAAAATTACACCGAATAAATTAATTCATGAAAATCAAATTGGTTTTCCTGAAAATTATTTTTCTACCCTGAATTAACTACCCTGGATCGTCTCATATAAATAACTATTTTCATTCAAAATTCTGACAAGTTTAGTTTTATTTGTACAGGCAAGGAATGAAGTATAGCTAAAATAGAACAAATGACGGTGACAATAATTTTATCAATTTCATCAATTAATGAGGTAAAAATACATAAATAGCAAGTAATTCTGATGATTCTGGTACTTTTTTTAAGTACCCGTAATTTAAGGTAATTCGACATAGAAGTTTCGTTTTTCTGTGAAATTAATATTGTTCATCTATTTCGTTGATTTATCGATTACGAAGGTAGAAGGTTTATTCTTAGCCAAAAAAAAATCAATAATAAAATAATTACTACTATGTCCCTGTCCACGGTCCACCGGGTAAAAGAAAGTTGTATCAGATATCAATACTCAAAAAAGGAACAAGTATCAGATATTATACAACTGAGAGAATGATAATGAATAAAAATTAATCTTCGTGTATTAAATTTATTAAGTATGGTAGGTTATTGTAGACCACAAAATTTCTATAGAAGTTAGTCACTCAATATTTTGAATTCTCTTTCTATTAGATATATGAAAATAATGTCAACACTCAATTTTCGTTGAACTTTCTGTTTTTGCGAAATTGTTTTTTTTAAAAAAAGAATTATAAAAAACAGAGTCTTTGAAGCAACTTTATAAGTTGTAAAGCAAAACTAATCAAACAAAAATTTAATTGTAAAACTTTCTTCAATGAAAGATACATTTGAAGCAAGTGGTCAATTTATCACGATGGACTAGATTTTAATTTGAACTACCGGTGTGTGGACAACGTCAATATATAAAATGAACCATCTGCTAGTAGGTAGCATTTGTTGTGGCATACGACCTTGTATAAATATAATACAAAACATTTACATCTGTATACAATAGTTTTTACGATGTTTTACACATGAGCATAGGTGAACTAACTTAAAACACGTGTCACCAAAACTATTTGTTTAATAAAAATAACTGAAAAAAAATATTCATATATAGTATTGATTTAGTAAGGGAGACATCTGTAGTTTTACATGTTAGCAGGCAGAATTAGACCATCATTTATTCTTTGAATTATTGATGTTCACTTATATATAAAGTGTTCAAATTATTATTGATGGTACTAATTGACAGAAAATGCCTTTGTGAGCCTTTAAGTTTAGAAAAAAAATCGCTATTCAGAAATATTTTTTGTCTCCAAGTTATCGCTTGTTATAAATTGTCCACCCACAACATTTATAATTATTTCGCACATTTTGCCAAATTACCATAAATTTGTTGCTCTGATAAAATCAGTTCAGATTTGGTTTCGGATGTCTAAAACGGTATTCCAAAACATCTTGAAGCATTTTTGAATACTATATTTAAGACCCAATTCGTATTAAGTTTTTCAAAATTAATTTATTATATATAATTATTTCGATGTTTCTGAGGTATGGTGTGTCCCTTTTCTGACTTTTATACATTTAAAGTTTTGAAGTTCAAAAACTTTATAATGTAATTAATATTAGCTATGTATTTACAAATGTGTCTGGTTTATATTTGATGTTAGTTTTAATTTCACAATAAAATCGTTCAGTCAAACTGATAAAAAGAATATTATTACAATTATTTTAAAGTCACAACTTATAATGAGAAGATAGAAAGTAAAAGTAAGAACATATATTCAGAAAAAACTTCTTTTCTACTGTTAGTTCAGAATAATTTTTGTACCTCCAAAGAAATAAAATAAAAAATACAAATCTGCTAAAAACTATAAGCTTCCTCACTTCTAAGGCATTTACAATAAATAAAAACATATATAGATAATATATAAATATGAATAAATAAAAATCAAATATTAAATCAGTTTATAGTATCACAAAATGATTTCATGTTCTAATCGAATCTTTGTAAAAGATTTGGAAATAAAGCATAACAAATAAATTCCTTTAGCAGAATCGAACTAAAAGCACGTCTTACGCGGGAACGCATAATATGCGGGTTAGACTGGTGTAAATCGGTGTATTATGCAAAAAATCGTATTAAACATTTTCATCTTATCATGGTTCTACTGCTTTTTCTTATAATAAAAACCTGTTTCATTTTTAAAAAAAGTAAAAGCAAAAAAGTTGGTTACATACCGCATGCTATGAACTTCCTGTATATCCGACAGAACGGCAGTAATTTCCGATTACACAATCAGTAACACACCGAAAAAAAGTTTATTATTTTAGCAGACAATTTTTACATAACCTCTTTCTGTTAAGTTCGCGCTATCAATGAAAATAATGCAGACACCGAATGGTATAAAGAAAGAAGAGCTTCATAAAAGAAAAACTACCGTATTGAATTATAGAATGAACGAATCGTAAGATAGAATGAAACTAATACCTTTATAATGGAACTAATACTTTTGTAATGGAACTAATACTTTTATATGTCCGAACGCACACTATTTTGGCCATGTGTAACGACGAGCCGAAGACCACGAAGACCGGCAACGCGAATAGATACAAAAGCGAAAGCAACAACTGGTTCTACGCAGAGTTTGGCAACGCGATCGAGAACTCACCGGTTACATCTTTTAAATTCTTTTTCTATGTTTATCTTTTTATTTAAGACGATTAAAAACAAGATTTGTAGTCCATAGAATGTAAGTGGCATTTTGTCTTAAGCCAAGTTGCTGAACTTCCGATACCTGCAAACGGAAGTCGTGCTGAGGGGCAGTCCATTATAATCACGTGATCAATTTTTAAGGATTTTAAGACTCCACCCTCTCGCTTGGTAATACGTGGTAATATTTAACATTACTCCCCTTCCCCAGCTAATATCACGTGCATTTTTAATACCTAGAAAAAATCGTAATATTTTGGGATTTTTTATTTTAAAAAAATTGGATTATAAATTCAATTATGGTTACTAGACCTCTTCTCCCCCACGTAATTTTTTGTCAAAACGTCCCCAAAACAACCAAATTTTGAGATCAAAATGAATCATTTCAATATTGAAGTATATAGAATCTTTGAAACATACTTTATTTCGAATTATAGAAGCATTAATTGTTAACCTCAGTATATTAAGTATTACATATATTTTATACACTAGTATTTTAGAAGTCTTCAAATAAAATAAAAATATTCAACAAGTGTACTTTAAATCTATATGTGGAGTACCGAAAATAGTTTTGCGAAGCAATTTGCAATCCATGCATACAATATTTATTTCATCATGTTCTTCATTGGAATTTCATATAAATGATTGTTATAATCACTTCATTCCAATTTTAAATAAATAAAACATACTTTAATCGTAATTTATTTATTCATTAAAATTTCCAAATAAATAAATCTATCACCAGTACATGGAATAAATAATGTTGGCCCATATATATCCAATTTATTATTAAAATAAATTCATGATCCACGGCAGACCTTAAATTTAATTTGAGGTCATTTAAAACATTTAAAATTTATTCGATTAACAACAATTTTTAGTAGTAGGTTAGTTTAATTATGAATCACAATATAGAATTAGCACATGTATTTTTGTGAGTATGAACTCACACCAATAAACCTGAATTTTAATAATGTTTAAGGATATAACTAGGTTTATGATTACATTGCTACAGCAATCATTTGCGGGCAGTTTGGAATTGTGCATGGTTCAGCACTCTTGTATTTGTTGCCTCTTGTTCTAGCTTCATAATGATCGTACAATAAAGGTTTACGACAAAACTTACATTCCTAAAAAGAATCAAAATATAGTACTCGCATTTCAAAGTCGATATTTATGACTCTTCAAGGATAAGCTCTTATCTCTTACCGATGAACAAACTGGTGTTTTTAGAGGCAAACCCAGTTCATTCCAAATGGCTCTCATATCCAGCAAAAGTTGCTCCATCATAGGTTTAGTATGATGAGGCGTTGGTGCCATACGCAATTTTTCTTCTCCGCGAGCCACAGTTGGATAATTAATAGCTTGCACATAATGTCCATATTGTTTCAAAAGTTTATCCGATACTGCTGTGCAGATTTTCGGATCACCAATCTAAAAATTATCAACTATTTACTAACAAAGTTAGCAATGAAATCAATATTGAAAATGCAATGATGAAGATGAAATGATGTTGCGCACATTAAAATGATAAGCAAATGAAAATGACAAATTCATGCTCACCACATTCGTGCAAAATATATGGATTCTTATAGAAAAATAGTAAAAATGCACTATAATACTTACATTTATTCTAATAGTAGGTTAAAACTCACTTCACTTATATAAAAATGAGTTAGGTGCACTTGTTGAATTCTACTCTATTTGAAGACTTTCAAAATTATTGGTGGATTAAATTATAGCAAGCAAATGCAACTATAAATACGACCCAGCAATTAGTAGCCATCCGAAATTAAAATACCACTACCGCTAACAAATAACACAAGTTAATATGGAATTTGATCTAAATTAGATCAAAATATATTAATTCAATATATTGAAACGAAACAATACAGCTATGTCTGTTAACCATAACTTTTACCGAAAAGTGGAACCGAAATTCTAATCAAAATCGTACGAGAGTTACAAAAAAATGAGTACGAGCTAATATGACATACAAGCACATTTACAATTTATTACCTAGTTAGTGCAATACATGCATATGCAAATAAATGTCAGTGATTAAATTTGAAATGAAGCAAAAATATGTGCGATATGATTATGAATTTAATCTTTAAGCAGTGAAGTGCATCAAATCCGATTCTATAAATGAATATCGTAATTGATCAGTTTCACTGACTGATGATTACTTAATGAAATCCAATAAACCACACAAAATCATTTAAAAATTTTAAGTATATTCTTATTTTTCCCACAAACCTTTATGGGTATAATATGACTCGGAGTGTGTTCCACCGGAAAGCCCTCTTCCATCAATCTTTTGCGCATATATCGAACATTTTCCTGGTGTTTATGACGCAATTCCCGACCTTCATCCGATGCTAATATCTGCACAGCGCGTAGAGCACCAGCCAATACAGTTGGAGGTAGTGAAGTTGTGAATATAAAACCTGCTGCGTATGATCTTATCATGTCGACAAGAAGGGATGATCCAGCTGCAGAAAAAATGAATGAAAAGAAATTCTACATGCTATGATACGTTTTATATAATGATCATTTGATCCGTACCTATATATCCGCCGACATTGCCAAATGCTTTTCCGAGGGTTCCGGAAACAATGTCAATGGCATCGAGTTGTCCATCGCGTTCACCGATTCCGGCACCATGGTCACCATAAAGACCAACGGCGTGTACCTCATCAACAAATGTAATTGCCCCATAGCGGTGTGCCACTTCGCACAATTGCTGCAAATTAACATTACTTCATTAACAACAATTAACACCATTTAGCATATTATTATTGGTTTCAATAATCAAGAATTGATACTGCTCCAGTAAAGTAAAGGAATCAAAATTCAAAATTAGTATTTCAATTATAAATCAATGAGATAAATTATGTGTAAACATAAAGTCGGAGTTTGAAATATTGAAAAATATAATATATAATTAATTATTTATATTTTATTACCTCCAATGGACAAACTGCTCCTGTCATGGAATGCACAGTCTCAAAAGCGACTATTTTGGGAATGCCTATATCAACCTTAGACAATAATTCTTCTAAATGTGCGACATCATTATGTCTAAAAATGTGCTTGGGAACACGGCTGTTGCATATGCCCTGAATCATGGACGCATGGTTACCAGCATCAGAGAATATGTGGCAGTTCGGAAGCGCTTTGGCCAAAGTAAAATAAGTTGAATCGTTTGCAACGAAACATGAGGTAAATAGCAATGCAGCTTCTTTCTGATGCAGTTTGGCGAGCTCTTTTTCTAGATTCTCATGGTACAAAGAATTTCCTGAAATGTTTCTGGTGCCACCTGCACCGGCTCCGTGCTTGTCCAGAGCAGTTCTAAAAATGGAATGAAAAAGTATTAAAAAAAAAATTCTTACAATATTTATTTTTATCGCAAAAGTCTTTCCATTTACCTAACAGCGTCCTTGACTTCTGGATGGCATGACATTCCCAAATAATCATTCGAGCACCATACAGTGATTGGTTTTTCGCCCCAAGAGTACTCAAAAGCACTTGGAAATTGTCCCACACCAGCTAGGCGATTTACCTACAAATTAAATTAGTTATAATAAAAAACTCAATATTTGGGTCCAAAAAAATGAATTAAAATTTGTTTATTACCTTCTTGAACACGCGGTACGAATGATCCTTCTTCTTGCGCATAATTTGTTCGCGGAAAAACTGTTCATAAGGATAGGGCTCTTCTGAAAATTATAAATACATTGTACTGATTTTTACAAATATTTGGTATAACAACTTATCACTTACGTTCTACTGCAACATCGTCTTTATTTTCCAAAGAATCTACTGTGGAATCCAAAATGTCATCTTTAATCTCTTGGCTGACTTCTTTTACTAAAGACTTGCTGGATTCTTTCAAAAAGGGACAAGATTGGGGTCCCAATAAATCGCTCTT
>NW_020537646.1:6863939-6888589 GCF_003426905.1 Ctenocephalides felis | reverse complement strand
TTCTTTTACAGACACAACACATGGAACTAATCATGAATGAAATACGTCAGCTGAATGATCTCATACGTCAAAAGGAACAAGAATGGAATGAGTTAGTCTACTTGCAAAAAGCGAAAGAAGAATTATTAATAAGATTATCAAGAAAGAGGGACGTAATGTTAATGCGTATGAAAGTTGATGATGGCCACAATACGAGTAGTGACCTGAATGATCTGACAATGTTGAACTCCAACTGTTCTAACAATGCTGTTAGTTTAACAAATATTTTATCAAAAAGTATGTTTCCAAATTATTTTTCCAATGCAGCGTCTGTTAATGGGGAGGTCACTAATAAAATTGAACCTCAAGTTAATCATTTTGCAAATAATGTTCATAATGGGGTAACAGTTTTACCAGTAAATTATAGTGGGAGCAATTTCCAAGTAAGTTAATTAATTTTGTATTATATTTTTGAATTATAGCTTTTTTTATAAAGTTTATTTGTTTTAACTTAGGCTAAAATTCAGCTACCTCCACAAGCCCATAGCAATAATATTATTAAAAATGGTCCAATGAATCATTTTAATAATCTTGGCAATATCAATCATAATCAATTTATGCTCAACCAGCAACTAAACAGTCCTATCAATGGTCGACAAGGTCTAGTCAAAGATGTAAAATCTATAATTGCTGACTACAGACAGCAGCATCCGGAAGTAGTTCCAAAGAGGGGAAGACGTATGAAGTCTGTATTGCAAAGTAACAATGGTGAATATTTTGTTTATAAGTATATTTATTAACTGTATTTATAAAATACTTATGTGATGATAATTATAAATATCATTTCACAGTTGGAATTGCTGATGGACCAAATGATGCTAATAGACTTTCTGAACTTGGCTTATTACTGGCTAATAATGAAATGGTTTGTACATTTATTATTTTGATAATCTATAACAAATATTATGGTTTATATAAGGTTCTTATAATTTAAAAACAAAATATTCATACTAAACTTCTCTAATACATATAAGCCCAACAATCATATTCAATATTTTCCAGGGATCAAGACCATCTAGTTCTGAATCAAATGATAACATGCTTCTGCGCAACCAACATTTCCAATTAAACAGTGATAATGGTATTCCATTATCTTTAATGAATGATATTTCGCGAACAAGTGATATTTCTCTGCATCCAATAAATGGCAATCTAGAAGACACTGGGAAGCAGCAAAGTTTGCTTCATGGTATATTATCTAAGGTGAGAATGTTAAACAGAAAATATATTTTGAGAATTTTTTTTTCACTGCTCTCTAAAATAATCTAGAAGTCTCAACGAACTACAACAAGTACATCTGACTCAAATGCTTACACTTCAACTTTGGCACGATTGCTGACAGCTCCAGAAAGAAATTCCAGTAATACATCAATAAATCACCTACCATCTACATTGGCAGAACGGCTTGGAGGGAATATCAGCAACAGGAAAACCATGACTGTAACAAATGAAAGGAGTAAAAGAAGATGTACAGATGAAGTTACCATAACTCCTATAGATAATAGGCCTGCTGTTGAATCAAACGAGGTGAAGAAATAAATGAATTATAAATTAATTATTCTTGGATTGCTTGTGTATATTACTATTTTATTTATTAGGTAAAAGAAGAGCCAAAAGATTCAGGAGAGCATCATATAGAAATAAATATCAATGGTGAAAGTGCTGTGACAGAAGAAAATGGAGATGAGGAAGAGGAAACTCCACCACCCTGTCAAGGCTGTAACAAATCTGAAGCACATTATGTTTGTGCAGGCTGTGCTAATCAATGGTATTGTTCGAGAGAATGTCAGGTATGGTTTTACTGGGTTTAGGCTTATTCTGTTTTCATTTTTCACAGTATTGTATACTAATTATAACCCACTATCTATGTTAATAGATTATCTGTGTTTATATTTTTATCTGTTGTATTTTATGTTTAGGTGAATGCTTGGGAAGTTCATTCAGAGGTTTGCAAGGGGTAATCGAGCATGAGTAATGTGTTGTCTTCACTTGAAGTGTTCAACTTTCATTTTCGTTAAATCAACAAAACTGATGTGACAATTTTGCCAAAATATCTTAGGAGTATTATTATTTAATATAGTCCAATGCATATTTAATGAATACATATATAACTGTTGTTTTAAAATGAATTTGTATTATATCGCTATTATATCATAAATAATATTGTGTTTTTGTAATAAGAAAACAATTTTTAGATAAATATATATCTAGTTTATTTATATACATATTTATTGATTATATATATATATATATATATATATATATATATATATATATATTCTATTGAAATGTTGATTTGCAGCCATTTGTTGTCTATATATATTCTATTGTATTCCCTAACTTACTTGTTAGATTAATTTTACACTAATGTTACGAAATTCTTTATCAAATGTATCTTCCCACAGTAGTCCTTTAGATTCGCCAATGAAACTAGGTTCCAAGTTCTGCCAAAAATCGTTTTGAGCTATTTCCTGGATTGCTTTAGGTAAAGTGGGTAGTCCGTGGGTTGTGCTTGCTAATTGACATTTTCTGTTCTGGAATACGAACGAACAATATTAGTGTTGTTTTAATATAAAAAATATCATGAACTAAAGATTTTTCACTCTCTTCAATCTCGTGAAAATGTCTTGGAGACGGGGTATTCTAATATTGTCTAGGGTCTTGGATATATATCCACGGTTTTTCGCCAATTCAAAACACGTCAGACGTTTAGGTCGGTGGCGCCATCTAACACAGAACCACATGAACCCGGTAGTGACTACGTAGTTCCTCACGAATTGGGAACATTTTTGCATAGAGGCGCTGCATGCTATCGCCTTAGAATCATAGGAATCTTATTGGATTCCTTCTTACGCAAGAACTGTCAACGTTAGTTCCTCACGATTTGGGAACGATTTAGCATAGAGGCGCTGCAAGCACTCGCCTTAAGAGCTTGGGAATCTTATTGGATTTCCATTGAATTTCTTTAAAGGAATTTATATATAATTATGAAGGAATATCAATATATACATTTATATATCGCTTTATACGCCATTAGATATATAATAAAGGTCCCGGCTTAGGAGAAATTTCAATATATACATGTATATATCGCTTTATACGCCATTAGATATATAATAAAGGTCCCGGCTTAGGAGAAATTTCAATATATACATGTATATATCGCTTTATACGCTATTAGATATATAATTATGGTCTCGGCTTTGAAGGAATATCAATATATACATTTATATATCGCTTTATACGCCATTAGATATATAATTATGGTCCCTGTTTTGAAGGAATATCAATATATACATGTATATATCGCTTTATACGCCATTACATATATAATTATGGTCCTGGTTTTGAAGGAATATCAATATATACATGTATATATCGCTTTATACGCCATTACATATATAATTATGGTCCTGGTTTTGAAGGAATATCAATATATACATGTATATATCGCTTTATACGCCATTAGATATATAATTATGGTCCCGTTTTGAAGGAATATCAATATATTCATTTATATATCGCTTTATACGCCATTAGATATTTAATTATGGTCCCGGTTTTGAAGGAATATCAATATATACATGTATATATCGCTTTATACGCCATTAGATATATAATTATGGTCCCGGTTTTGAAGGAATATAAATATATACATTTATATATCGCTTTATACGCCATTAAATATATAATTATGGTCCTGGTTTTGAAGGAATATCAATATATACATGTATATATCGCTTTATACGCCATTAGATATATAATTATGGTCCCGGTTTTGAAGGAATATCAATATATACATTTATATATCGCTTTATACGCCATTAGATATATAATAATAGTCCTGGCTTAGGAGAAATATCTATATATACATTTATATATCGCTTTATACGCCATTAGATATATAATTATGGTCTCGGCTTTGAAGTAATATCAATATATATATATTTATATATCGCTTTACACGCTATTAGATATATAATTATGGCCTCGGTTTTGTAGGAATATCAATATATACATGTATATATCGCTTTATACGCTATTAAATATATAATTATGGTCTCGGTTTTGAAGGAATATCAATATATACATTTATATATCGCTTTATACGCCATTAGATATTTAATTATGGTCCCGGTTTTGAAGGAATATCAATATATACATGTATATATCGCTTTATACGCTATTAGATATATAATTATGGTCCCGGTTTTGAAGGAATATCAATATATACATGTATATATCGCTTTATACGCTATTAGATATATAATTATGGTCTTGGCTTTGAAGGAATATCAATATATACATTTATATACCGTTTTATACGCCATCAGACATATAATTATGGTACCAGATTAAGTTTCATATGAGCAACGTAGTTCTTCGCCGTAGGAACTTAGGAATCTTAGTGGATTCCCATTGGTTTTGAAGGAATATATATATATATATATATATATATATATATATATATATATATATATATATATATATATATATATATATCTATTAGTTAATATATGTATATATATATATATATATATATATATACATATATCTAAAGCTAAATCTAAATCTTTGCCTTTTATTTGATGTATTGCCCTTGAAGAACTTACTAATATTTCTCAACATCAAAACTAACTTCTTTAACATATATATATATATATATATATATATATATATATACATATAAAATAATTTATATCAAATACTTACAGGAGTTTGCAATTCATCACATGTCGAAGTTTCCGCAGTCACCTAAAAATTGAAGTCTAAAAAATAACTCATTATCTTAAAAAAAATAATTATTTGAGTACCTGTAGAGTGCTCGCACACATATATAATATAAAAACTTTGAAAATGTATTTTTCAATCATTTCAGTATTTACTTTTAATTTTGTATTGAAGTTTTATAATCAGTTGAACATTTAGTGGAATAGAAATAGTTTCTGATAAAAGAATTGTATGAAAAATACATATACTTAATGTTGTTTAGCTCGGCGCCCATAAAATATATTTTTTTATTATAATTTGATTTATTAGTTGCAACCCAATTAGCTTACTGTAGCCATAAATTATCTAAATTTTATTGTTCAATTATTATATTTATATAAATCGTTAAAGTGCGATTGGATTTTGCAGTTCAGAAGAAATAGTTATAAAGTAAACAAGTGTATTAGTTTTATATAAACATATTGACTTTATTTTTTAAAACTTAAACACGCTCCTATAAAATTTTATTTAAATAAATTTTTAATGCATATTCTTATAAAATATAGAAGTTTATAATCATTATGTAAAAATAGTTTCTTCTAAAAACATATGCACGACATATTATTTTTATAAGAATGATTGGTTTTTATATACTATTTACAATAACGAGATTAGATAGATATAGATTTAAGTTACTTCTAAATAATTATTGTCATATATTTACTAAATTACTATACAAAAATACTTCGGAATTAAATAACTTGTTCAATGCCTATAAATTGTGTGAAACCATTGCTATTAATAAGCCACGATTAATTATAATAAACTAATTATATTAAACACGATTCTACTAATTAACCTAGAGAATTAGTACTGTCATCCTAATATCCATCTCAGAAAACAATTCCGAACATATTTAAATAAAATGCAGATACAATGATGCAAATACACTTCATTGAAGTAAAGCATCAGAATATTTATAGATGATGATAGAAGAAAGTTGAAACTCTTTAATAACAATTGGCGAGCTTTGGATCTATGCCATAATTGTGATCAATAATTTACTTATATATTTAATCTCAAACGATGTTGTACTTGAGAGTATTTCGAATGAGCCTTTTTAAAATCCTGCTGTAACGTTTCTTGGTGTGGCCCATGCGGGGAAGGTGACCAGTTCGGGATAGACAACGGAGCCCCAGGTTGGGAAACTGGCCCAGATCACGAGCAATGTGACGATTGATGGTCCTATGCCAGCCTTGGCCTGTAATAGAGGAATAGATGATAGATGGGTAAGAAAACTAAGAGAATATTTATTTGCTGTATATATGTACAAACCATGTCTCCTATTGATATGTTGCACATTCCGGCGGCGATAGCGTTCGGTGGAGTACCCACTGGCATATGGAAGGCCATGGAGCAGCATAATGCTGCAGGCAACATCAAGTAAAGAGGATGCATTTCTATCGCTACAGACTAATTGAATAACAATTTAAATACAGGTATTAACAAAATAACTTCTTCAGCAACATGGAATGTTAATTTATTAACTTACCATTTCCGCTAGAACCGGCAACATGATGTTGGCAATGGCAACGTTGGATGAGAACTCGGTCAGAAATTCGGCAGTCAGACAGATTACGAAGAGCAACAAAAGTGGTGGTAGTTGTTTCAGGCCGATCAAACATTGACCTAGGTATTCTGACATTCCGGATTCCTTGCTGCCTTCTGCTAATGCAAAACCACCACCTGGAATAGAATAAATACAAGATAAAACAAATTATATTGGAACTTCTGATATAATATATATCAACACCTTGATAAATAATATATGTTAAGGGGATAAAGCATTCTTTTTAAAAACAAAGTCTTTATGAAAGTTATTTCTTATAAACTGTAAAATTTTGAATTCAAAACTATTAGACAGAAAATAAATAGTCAATTATAATTTCTCAAAAATTATTAAGCCAACTAAGATTGATAAACATTTTAGGAAAAATTTTTAAAATTAAGTTTGATAAAATTTCATATACTACTTAAAATTATTCAAGATATTATTCTTACCAAGCAAGAAAATAAGACCCCATGGAATTTTAGCCAAAACATATTTCCATGTAATGAGAGCTCCGGCAGGTTTAGTAGGCAATGGTTCAATTTCACCTAAAATGATCACAAATAAATACCAGTTAAAGTCTTTGATCATTTTAAATCCTGGACAATTTTAGATAAATCTATTATTTACCTTTCTCGCCCTTTTTGCTTCTGCAGAATTTAAGGAAGTCCAAATTCTGTGGTAACATGAAGAGAATGATCACGACGAAAATAGCTGGTGTTGCATCTTTCACTTTACTGAAATAATAAATAAAGTTAATGATGTGTGAAAGCAGAAAAGCATAAATATTGTTTTGAACCCACGTGTCGGTGATAGCTTCAGCCCATCCAGTGATAAATCCAGGAGCACGGAAAAAGAATAATGCTACAGACAATAAGAACAAAAATCCTACTTGTTTCTCATGGACAGACATAGGTCCTAATTCTTTGTATTTTGTTTCAATTACACTACGGGCTACACGTTCTCCTTCTTTTGATAAAGTTGCTTGCTTGGCTTCAACACTGTTAGGTCTGCAATAAACAAAGAAGGAAATAAATTTATTTTCTGACATACAAACCAAAGAATAGAGCAGTGCAGTGCAAAAGTTAAGTTGATATGTATTATTACATAAAATCTTTTCAAACTTTATGTTTCATTTACCTGAACATGCCCATGTACAGCCATTGTAGATAAACCCAGGTGAGGAAAGTGAAGATCAACATACCAGGGACATTGTAGAACATCCACTTGGGAAAATCGATTCCTGGAGCGTCTGGGAATCGACTGCAAAAAATATTTATTAGACAACAATATTTTTAACATTTAATTTCGAATTACCTTTCATAAATGCCCTTGAATGTGAGATTGGTTCCGGAACCAACAATACTTCCGACACCTCCCAGAGTGGATGCATATGCGGCGCTCATGAAGTAGCATAAAGTAGTTTTGGATGGTCGTTTGGGTCTGCGGGAATAAATGATTAATTAATTTACAACGGTATGTTTTGGTCGATTTAATCACTTTTTAATAAAAATATATAAATTTTACGTACTCATCAGTAGCTTCATTGCTTTGCAGCATACGTTCTTCGGATTCTGGAGTGCTCTTCTTTTTAATGTACATTTCACAAAGTCCTTGCTGAAATATAGGAAAAAATTAAAACAATCTGAACTATCAATTTTTTTGTTAAATTTTGTTACCGTTTCCAATTCTTCTAAAACAGCTTGCATAATTGGACACATCATGGCTACAGCAGCTGTGTTAGAAATCCACATGGAGACAAACATGGTAACAACGACTAGACCAAAATTTAATCTGTAAATAAAAAAATACTCATATGAATTAAGATCTTTGGCAATGACTTATTGAAGAAAGCAATGGAATGCAGTGTGTTCTATTTTGAGATAATACTAACCTTCTATGACTGCATCCAATGATTGAGATGACTTTAAGGGCAAGACGTTTATGTAAATTACAATGTTCTACGGCCAAGGCAATAATCAGGCCTCCAATGAACATCACGTTTGTTTCTCTCATGTACATCATACATGTTCTATCAGTTCCCTGAAAATAACAAATAACATAAATTATTCTAATAAAATTTAATTCGAAAGGTCCATGTCCATTAAGTGAAGATGTGTCCAGATTATAAAGTTCTGAATTAAATGAGTATTTTGTTACTTGTATCTTGTCTTGTATTGTAATAAAAGAATGAATGGATTTATGTATTACCAGAATTCCCATTGTTGGAAATAGAACCATTGGCAACATAGCTGTGACTGGTAGAGGTAAAACTTCGGTAACCCAATATGCAGACATTAACATAACTACATACATACACCGGAATTTCTAAAATAAAAGTAAAATTATTAGAAATGATGCATTTAATGTATTATTTATAAATGACTTACCGGTTCATTATTTACAAGAAAGACCCGGGGTTAATAATATTGGTGCTAATACTATTACAAAACTTCTCCAATAAACTTTAAAAAAATATAACATTTTGCTACAACATCCCCTATGTTGGGGTCGCCGCTGAGGTCTGAAAAAAAGAATAAAATATTAAAATTAATTGTAACCATTCTAAATTAATATTCAAATAAACATATGCTTACATGTCAGCATCCCCATTTGTCTGAGCTTGTATGTCTTTGGTCGACATTTTTATTTCTAATTATTTTAAAATTTAATCTGAAATAAAAAATGTTAATTAGTAATTTAATTATGTATTATTATTATAATATATATTTTAAACTTTCAGCCGTTAAGATATCTGCTTTATCGACAAAGAATTAGTTCACAAAAACGACGTAGATAAAAAAGAGCGCTACTAGAGCCGATAAAGAAAAAGTTGGTTAAATGTCAAGATCATATCTAAAGGCTTCAAAATAAAATGTTTTTACTGAGTTAATAATGTAAAAGAAAGATAAAACGATAGTAGTTGTTAGTATGCAATTAGTTCATGAGTAATAAGGAGTGAAAATTAAAATGTTTTTGTAGTGACGTCATAAAAATCTAAAATTACATGAATGTAATTTTTTAGGTTAGGTTGTGTTTAATAACATCATTGTGCAGTTTTAGAATTTTCCATACAAAAATGCCTGATGATACAGGAAAAGTACCCTATGTGTATGGTAAGTTATTTGTGATATGCTTTATAAATCGTATTTTATATACTTTTTATTCCAAAGGTATTTGTATAAGAATTTTACTGCTCAATATTATTAACAGATTAAAGTAGTAAAGTATTGCCAAAGGCTGCTTAGAAGTACGAGCACACACATCTTGAAACCATAATTTTGTTCTAAAATCCTAAATATGAAGACAATAATTATTCTCATTTCATATAACTTAAAAGAACATTATGAGCAACACATTCTCTTGAAGAGTGATTAATAATTATTGGCTTGGAATATGGAACACGAGTATCCACTTTATTATACTTTATTGAATGTGTAAATTGAAATTAAGATACACATATCCTCTTTATTTCAGACTGTATTTTATTTATTGCTTTTTCCAAAGGTTTGAGTACAAAAATGTTACTGTTAATTTATAACAGATTAAGTTACTGTATATCGCTATAGGACAACAAGCACATTTATCTTGAAACCATCATTTTGTAGTTCCAAATTCTCAAGTTGAAGGTGGTCATTATTGTCATTCTATTCAAATAAAAACAAGTAGAAGCAAATTTAATTAAGAAATATATTTATTGATGTTCAAAATTTAATATGGAGTACAAGTATCCACATTATTACATGTCGACTGATAAAGAGCTGTTTTGAACTTGTACATTTATAACAACATACATATTTTTGTTTATTCTATCTATATTTCATTTATTGTTTTATATGAGAATCTTACTGTTATTTTATAATATAATAAAGTACAGATATTCCTACTACTAAACACTTGGTAGTGCACATTCTTAAATATTCAATTTCTGCTCTTTGTATTTATTAACAGATTTCAGAATAAATGAATTTATAACAAACATTCTTAAAACGATAATATTCTGTTATTCTTATTGTATTTAATTAAAGGGAAATAGATGATTAATACCTCGACTAAGATAATACTATTTGTGATTGATATTAAATATAGATTTCAAGTAGTTTTTTTGTTATTGCATATATACTTGTAATTGCAAACCTAGACTTCTTCGTTAAATAAATATATAATATTTTTCTCTATTTTGTAATTTATATAGACAAAATTCATCTTTGGGCACTTTGTAGGTGCACAACTAATAACCAATACAGTTTATGTTATGCAATAAGTTAATAAAGAATAATTTTAATAAATGTATGCTAGTTAATTATTGGCTTCTGTTTATTCAAAAAATTATCAAAATTGGGAACACAAATGTCTTTTTATCATGATAAGTATCTATGTACTATATTCTATTTTGGGCTTAGTTGAGGAAGGTCACTTCTGGCGCTGTGCTAATATCTTCTGCTTCGTGGGCGTTCGATTCAATAAATTTTTTAATGACGCAAGATGTATCTTATGTACTTTGTCTGTCTTATAATCTCTAAAATAAAAAAAATGTTTGTGTAAACCTGTGTGCGATGTTTCTATACTCAGATAACCACCGACACCGCGTTCCAAGGCTTTATTTTTCTAAAATTAATGTTTTTTCTGCATTCTTTCACGAATTTAGAACAGTTGGCGTTCGGAAGCACGAGGTAAATTTGATAATGAAATGATTCGTTTATTTTTGAAACAGGACATTGAAATTGAAATGTCCTGCTGTCGTATTAGGAAGTTGATGTGCTTCATACAGCCTTGATGGTTATAAGACTTTACATTTAATTATAGGAACCAGAGTACGAAATTTGCGATTATCATTCTTCCATGTCTTTATATCATTCATTTTTGTAGCTTAACTATACATATTTAATACTTTTACTCATACATGTTCGATCTATTCACCTATTTCATCTTAAGAAATACACCTTTGGTAATTTTTCTATTTTGATTCAAGTCACAGTCAGCATCATGTTGCATACATAATTTGTCGCAATATGTAATAAATAGTTATTGCATGTAATTTTATTATTAAATAGTTGCTATAATTCAATGTTGTAATTTGTATATCATTGTGTATCGAGGCTAGCTTATATAAACACTGACTTTGTCCAGTAACTATGTTTTATTCCTGGTCACCATAATTGCACAACATTAACCGCATCTCTATCAAAGATTGCAATTTAAAATTGTACGGCTTTGTAGAAGTCTCTTATATTGATGTGCTCAACTTGACCCTGTTTGATTGGAACAATGCATTTGCTGACGTCTTTAATATTGTAAGATGACAATAAATCATCATTAATAAACTGCAACGAATATAACTTATAAATTTGTAGTTTTGCTAATTGCTTTCATCTGGTTCGAATTGGTTTGCATAAAACTAGAAAAAATGTACGTAAGGATGAACTAATTTTATCTGGAAATAATAGATCAAAGTTCAATTTATGAGTGTGGATTTTGGTTTTATAATTGCGCGTTAATTAGAGATAAATGAAATAGACACATATTTGTTACAATAATTTAAATTTGCTGATTTTGATAAATGGTTGGAATTATTTATGCGTATTTGGGTTGCCATCTATAAAGCTACAATGTTAAAAAGGCTGCATTACGGCTCATAGCACTTGTTAAGTTTTGATTGCTGTTTGAAGCCAAAAGAGATGTGTACAATAATATATTTCTTTTTATGTCATTTCCACTATGCCTTACAAACTCTAGTTTTACGCAAAAATGTATGTTATTACTCAGAGTTACGTACAGTTCCAGTTTTATCGATTTATGAAAGACCTCAGAGAGAAAATGACATGCACAAACATGCAATCATCAACGATCACCTGTGACAAGGTGATTAGATGCATTGTTGACCGGTTGATTTGTGGAATAGTTAGTCGTCCGTCAACGATAAATATAAAATGCACGTACATATTACTGTCTCTACACTAATCGATTTGACCGTGACAGTGAGGGAACTTTACTTACTTGTTAGTCCCATGGGTAATTGAATTCCATGAAAGAATCCTGTCCTAGAGACTAGAATTCTTAGCCCACGTCTCCGGAAATTATCATTTCCGAAAACATTTGATGAAATGAATGAAAATGAAATTCTTCGCGGTGATATAATTTAAGGGAGTATTCAAGCGAAGAGGCATTCTAGGTCATTGTTTTTTATAATTTCTTTATCAAGAGTACAGAAAAAATTAAAACAAAAAAAGATAATATTTTTAAAAATTAGCAGTGGTTGATGGTGGTGGGTCTCAAAAATAGGACACGTGACCACGACCAGTATTGCATCCCTCCTGGTAGTTTGAAATGAAAAAAGAAATTATTAATCATAATGATGTCACTATGGTATATACTAGGATTGAGTTGAAAAATAATTTTTTGACTAAATGATGACTGAATAAAAAGAATCAATTTTTTACCACTTTTTTGAGTTTCTCGATTTCTTTCAAAATAGTAAAAATTGAAATTTCGATGTGAGGCTAGTATATGTGTGAGAGATTCTCGGAAAATTTTAAGTGAAAAATGAAAAAAAAAAAAACTGTTTTTTTTATTTTTATACTCAAATACCCCTTAATACAACCTTATTAAATCCTAAAAATTGGACTTTAATTTTAATTTTAGAAAATGTAGGAAATAATCTAATTTAGTTGTCTATAGATATAATAGATATATACTAAAAATATATCTAAAAAGTACTTCTTCCTAAAAAAACAGCGAAGCTTACAATATATTACAGAAATAATGCTAGGAATATTTCTATAAAATAATATTTTTCAAAAGTTGATTTGTAAAAGTTTAATTTTGTTTTCATTTAGGCCGTTAGAAATTAGGTAAAAATTATACTTAATTTTGCAAAATATTCAAAATCATAATTCATTTACACGAAATAGATGGAAAACATGGTTTTATTGAACAACTATCGGATCAGGATTTTGAAATTCTTATTGACATTTTATATTAATTTATACATTTATTTTAGAAATGTTTTAAAAATTCTAAATGTTTTTTAGATTCTCAATATTTTCAAAAATTAATAATGTCTACAGAATTTCATAGTACGAATTACAGTAAATGCTTTTTCATGAAATTTCATAGTACGAATTTATCAAGACGACATCATTTTACCCATTATCAAACTATAATGTAATTTTTATCTGTAAAAAAAAATTAATATTTTGTTGTGACAAGCAGAAAGTTCTTTGAATTATTTAAATCGAACGCTTAGTTCTCTCAAAAACTGCCATTTTTTACACATTTAGCTCCCTATCTTCGAAATGGCTGGGCCTGCTTTTGCCAAAAACTAATAAACACTTCTCCCAATCATTGCTAATTGAATGTTTTTTAGATCATTCAAATCGGATGCTCCGTTCTTTCCAAAACTCGATTTCTATTTTCTGCACTCTTTGCTCTTTATCTCCGTAACTGCTGGACCTGCCTTTGCCAAAAACTAATCAGCTCATCTCCCTATCAATAGGAATCGAATGTTTTCTGAACCATTCAAATCGGTTGATCCGTGTTGGAAATTTGTATCCATACATACATACACACACATACATTTTTTCTGAGGTATGCCAAAATGTTCAGAAACCTTCAAAACGTCGAGAAATGTAAAAATTTTCAATTTCGATTTTCGGCCCATTACAATAACTTACCCTACGGTAAGTTAAAAAAAACTGATATGAATTAACAAGTGAGGTTACAAATATTAAAATAATTTATTTTACCAATAAGTAGCAAAATATTTTGGTATCATTATATTTCTACTATTACAAATAAATGGTACAATTGACATAAATATAATTCGCGACCAGTTTTTTTTTTTTCACCAAGGTCGACCTTCGTGATACAGAAGAAGATTATCTAGCAAACTGTGACTCTAATCTAAAACCAGTGGCCACGCGCCATTTCAATCTAATCGATATAAATAATTCAATTTGGCAATACATTTTTTTGTGTATAGAATTTGCAATAATTGTCATATATCCTTCGACTTTTATCTCAGACAGAGGTTATCAATTTGTTACATTATTAACCTGTGTCGTAAGAAATCAGTACAAGACGTTACTAAGATGTAAAAGACATAAAACGTACAAAATGTATATCAACTAATATTTGCTCAAGGTTGGGACTTGTATGGACCTTATCACAATAAGTAAAATTGATTAAAATAAATTACATTTTATACAAGATTTTGATAAATGATATTTTCAATTTATTTGAAATACAACCTTAATAAACCAGAACTCTGAGAGCTTTTATATTTTTGCAATTCAAAACCCTGAACTATTTGCTTCAGGACTTTATAATTTGGTAATTTATCCTGAAATGTGAAGAAGTCTAATTTACAGATATAAATGAATTTAGAAGAAATAGTTATCTTCTCTATATTAAATTTTAATACACTTTTAATTTACAGATATGTTGATTTAATAATTATAATATACATATAAAATTATTTTAATTGTTAAAATTAATTTTAATTACGTATTATTTATTTTCCTTATGCGTTACATTTGGTCCAAAGTCTCTTTTAATAATGCACGTAGAGATTAAATGATTTATGTCTATCAATTTAAGTTTTTTTTTGTAAATAATTTATTGATGCAAAATAACTCGAATATTATATCAAGTATTTGTTTACACAAAACGAATGCAATTGCGCATTTATGATAAAGAATTTATCGATTTTATTGCAAATTACACATATATCTTTCCATTGACTTACAACTAGACTAATAAAACAGACTTTCATCTTATTATTGAGGTAATGGTAACAAAAATATTTATATGAAGTAAAATATCAATTTATAACTAGTTTAGATAGATATTTTGTTAGCTTTTGAACTATTTATGATATTTAATTTGTAAATTTATTTATCATTAATTAAGTTAAAATTATTCAAAAGAATAATGGTTCCCTTGAGTGCATCAAACCGATATATGATATTACACGTGTTCAGGAATTCAACCGTAGAGAAAGATAGGAAAATTAAAAATACTCTATTATTAATAATAAATCCAGTTTTTTTTTAAATTTAACATAATTAATTAACTCAATCTAATCTATACCTACAAAACTCGTAAGATATCAATATTCTAACAATTCCGCATAACTTGTTTCTAATAAATAAACATAATGGCATTTATACAAAACTTGTAACGCGAATAATTATATCATTTTAATTTTCAAATACGTTAATAAATATGCAAAAATGAGAAGCAGGAAGAAACTAGATTCTTGCAAATTTTCGACGAGTTTGCACAAATGTGCAGATATATTTATGTTAATTCGAGTGTTGCTACCTCAGATTTAATATAGTAAACGACATAGAAAACAATAAAATAAAGTAGCTATTTCTATACATCAGTTAACATAGTAATAAGAAATCGTATCGTAGTAGTCCATATAATTCAAAGTTCATATGGCAAAAACTTTTTTCATACTTTTGACCTCTGATAAAAATTAATTAGAAGACTATAACAATATTTGTGTATATAGAATTCATTAAGAAAAATGTTTGTTTCGATTTGGTTAAGATCAGTTTTTGTAATGTGCAACTTATCATATTGGAAAATGCAGGCTTCTCTATTGATATTTTCACTTTATTAAAGCAAATTTATTAAAAAAAATGTTAAGTCTTCAGCGGTCTCATTGAAGTAATTCTTCATTCTTGTGAATATTTCTAATTATTGAAAGTTTTGCTTCTTCAAAATAAATTCCTTCTTGAGTTTTTCTTGAATTCTAGCTCAAGCTATTGATTCTCAAGCTTTCGTATTGCAATAGTTTAACTTCTTCTTGAATTTATGAAAAATTTCTATAAAATCTTTCTATTAAATAGTCATTCAAATAGACTGTAGGTAATTTTTCATTCTTCACATAAGAATTATGGTTGTCCAATAAGTCAATGCACCAGCTTGTCATCAAACAAATATAAAAAAAAAATCTTGGACAGTTTTGTATTATGAAAATTATGAACAGAAATGTTGGAAGTCTATTGAAACAAGATCATAAATAATTGCATAATTGAATAATAAGAATAAATGGTGAAAACACAAACTTCGAAGTGATAAGTGAAAACGATAAGCGATTTGCAGTACATGTTTATGCATATGTGCATTTATTTTCATTTTCTTGTAAGGCTTTGGCGTCAGTCGTAATAAACGTCATATATTGAGTCGGCAATGTTTTCTCTGTCCTAAAAAGCGAGTTGTAAATACGATTACTGACTGACTGACCCAACCCAACCTCGGCGGTGAATACGTCAACAAATGCGTGGGCATTTCACGCACTTTTGCGGTAAACGTCATTTGTAGAGAAAGACGATATTATGTAAACTAATCTAGTACTTTGGAAACTGATCACATGCACGTAAATAATGACAACTAGACTGGAAAGTCATAATTAGAACAACCTCACTAATCTTAACTCTCGACAACGAGTTATTTTGTTTTTCATCAGACATTTTTCAAATCATTGATCATCGACTCCATTCATTAAGAACCTGCCAGTTATTTCATAAGTACCTAAGTACCCAGTACATATAATTCTTTCATTATTCAATTCTTTCGCAACAGAAGCACGTGTTCGTGATATCAGATGTTGTCCGAGATGTGATGCAAGAAAACAGGTCCAATTCCAGAAATCGCAATCGCTCGTCAAACGCCTTGAATAAGAGCATGAAGATCCGATTTCCGCATGGAGATGCGTCTCGATTGAATCGTCAAGTTCATGGTCGAATAATACGAAATGATTTAAGGGGGTTGTTCGGTTTTTATTTATTTGTTTTCGATTTTGAGATTTTTTGATATTATGAAAGCTAAAAACCTTATAATTATTTAAAAAAAATCATCTAAATATCTATTTTTTTGAAGAAGTTATAGATATATATATATATATATATATATATATCTATATGTATGATCTTCTGAAACCGTTTTTTTCATCGCTCCGCGAGCTATTGTATGCCAGCTGCTCTCTTTTTCATTATAATACCTCATGAACATGACCTTTTTAATGTGTCAGCATCTTTGTACACCATGGTGTATTTAGTACATTAAATTAAATTGTGTATTTAGTACATTATATAAAAAACTTTAAATACGTTTTTCTCAAATTGACTTTTTTCAATGCGGTGCCACAAATTAGAAAAAAACTACAAGTCGGATCGACTTGTATTTTTTTTTTAATTTGTTCACCACTGCAATACCTAGTCCCCCTACCTCAAACGACTTGATAACATTACGCAAAAAAATTTTGCGAAGCTTCTCGCCCCCCCAAAAAGGGCCTTTTTTGACACTTTTTTTTTAAATAGCTGCCATTTTTTCCTTCTTGCTTTTTTTCTTTCATTTTGGTAGGGGAACTGGATTCAAACCTCTTCTTCAATGTAGTTTATTTTCTTTTTGTTTTTGTGGCAACGCAAAATAGATCGATTTTGCAAGGCCGACTTTGTCGCCCCCTGGTTAAAAAATGACAGCGAAAAAAAAGAGGCAATTTCGTAATATTCTATGATTTTGTAATTTTTGTTTAAAAAAAACCGCATGTCTCTATGATAAATACATTTCGAGAAAAACAAAAACAAATACCTTGCATTTTTTGTAAAAAAACGAACAACCCCCTTAATCTTTAATGCCCTTACAATAATGGCAATGAAGAGGCTGAGACTTAAGTTTGTGATCCAATGGACGATGAAGAGAGTTAATAGATTTAAAAGATATAGATGGCTATAGAAATAGCTGAATAGATATTGGAAGGAGATTTGCAATTAAGTCTAGCTTTAAGATGCTGGTATAAACCCTCTTGAAAAACATATAATTCTTGATCTTAGAGAATCATTTATAAGCTGCCTTAGGATGGCATGTAAACACAAAGGTACAACTGGACGTTCTTGGGTTAATGAAAAAAATGTCTTAACTTTATAAATATTTACTATAAAAAAAAGAAGATCCAAAAGGGACTAGAACGAAAAAGAATGAATAATAAAAAAATAAACTGAAATATGGTATTCTCTCAGAATGAAACGGATTTCGATAATATCAATAGCAATATTAATATTAATTATAACTATAGTTATTATTTTAACAAGGTGTGGTTTTTACACGAGAATTGATGCATAACATGATATCTATCTATGTTGCTTGTTACTAATTAAATCACTAAAGTAGTAATGATTCTCCGGTGAATCTTTATAAAAATAACAACTCACAATCAAAAGTTATATTTCCCCAGAAACTATGAGCACTATATTTTAATTATATATTTCATTTACTTTTGGCTAATTCAATACCAGATTTATTTTCACTTCTGGGCGCTGGCCAGATGCTTCTAGGGTTAGTCACCTAATATTCCTTCTTCATGTAACAAATAAATCAATATTAAAAACAATAGATGTATATAGTTTATCTATTTTTTCCTATTTCAGTATGTAATTGCCAATTTGAGCCACTTGTATGGACTTCTCTATATTATCTATGGAAATTCACAGTGCACAAACATATTTAAATTTATAATGGACTACGTAAAACCAGTATTTGGAATTTTATTTAAGTGTAAATACATTTCCGCGTACACAATTATTATTTAAAACTTGGATTTGAATATATATTTATATATACATATATATATAGAAATATTTATAATATATAATGTGCAGCGAAGAACGTTAAGAATATTAATTAATATTAATAAAAATTAATCTATTGATGATGAATTAACAGTTTAAAAAAAACATAATTTGAATTTATTATAACTATATATTGGAACCAAATATATTTTAATACATTATTTACTACCATTGTTTGGTTGCTCTTCATAATTATGTCCATATCCAATATGACACTATTTTAGCTACTGTGTTAAAAATGGTTTAAAATTAAAAATTGAATTAATTTAAAATACAAAATATTATATTATTTTCTTGTAAAAAGAGCACTTATTTTCACATGCTCAGAAACATTTCGAAAAAGAGAAGATTTCCTTTTAATTTTTCTCATTTTTACTCTATATTTATAAGTCTATTTCCATAACAGTTTCCCATAATAATTTAAATAACAAAGCCATTTACAAATAAAATTGAAGCTACTATTGTTAGTGTTTATCGCCGCCGAATTAATTAATGTTTGCATGAGACTTAGATTTACATGTGTGTTATTAAATATTATGGTATAATTAAATTCCGTTTTCATAAGTTAAATCTCATCTTGTAAATATTAATTCGTTGTTTATATTATCATTGTTTTCTTATAGAGATAACAATTCAGAAAAATAGATGCTATCGTGAGATATTTAAAATAGTTCGAAGATAAACTGGAATCAATTTTACAAACGGAACGAGTTTTTGTAATAAATAAAATAAATTTTAATTAAATGTCTTATGTTCTTTGCTTATAAGAAGTAATTGAGTGTTAATAAGGTATAATTGCTGATAATTAGCATTGTTAAAGTGTTATATTATTTTTTATAATTTAGTAATTATTATGTAATTCAACTTTTAATAAGTATTCTGAGATTGATCAGTATGTAGTATTTTGTATAAACTATTCTAATCTTTATTAATTTCCATTATGCTGTTGCATAGATGCAATTTTGTATGTTCCAGAATGAGAAATATTTATATCCATGCTTAAATAAGGCATATGTGTATATGCCATATCGATTAGAGATAATTTATATTATTAATTGTTCTGATATCTTTTAACAAACAAAATCCTCATAGCAATTAATGTGTCACCCATATATTCAATCATATTTGTGCATGCATATTAGCAAACATACTTATCGATATTGATTTTTCAGGAATTTCTAGATAAATTGATTAAAATACTCTGATTATAATCTATTAATCTTTACATGGGTAATCACAGACATATTTCTTTAAAAGTTTTGTATAATAATTTTCCGTTTCCTATGTAGTTAAGTATTCAAATAGCTATTTTTTAAATGAATGTCTGGAAATGTAAAAGATTCTTGATATGGATCTCTTGAAATAATTATATTTATCGATAAACCGACGAAAACTCCGATTATTATCTGTTAATCTGAAGTAATTGCACTATTTCTTCAAAAGTTATGATAATAATTATACTTTTGCTAGGTAGTTAACACCTTTATTTTTCCAACGAGTGTCTGGAAATGCAATAAAGTCTTGATATGAATCTTTTCTTCACTAATTGCCAGTGTGTGGTCTGTGTAATTTAATGTATTCTTTGGAACTAACGCGTCCAATTTTATGGCTAGTAAATTGTTAGAGTTTATTATTTTTAGACAAAATTCAGTGTAAATTTATTGGCAGTACACTGAACACTATAATTCGTGAATTGTTTAGCTTTATTTTAAAAAAATATTTATGCAAAATTAATAGATATTATTAAAAAAATTCATAGCTATTATAAACTTGATCAATTCAGAAGATGAAATCATTTTTTTTTGAATAATGCTGAACAAAGTATTACATTCTAGAAAAAATACTTAAACATGGAATTTGATATTAGGAAGGTACAGTAAATTAATACAATGTCATCTCATATTTCTATGCAGACACTACGTAGTTTAATTCTTGCAATCAATATGTAAATATATACTTACAAACTAACAATTAGAATATTACCGAGAATGATATAATTAAATGAATAGCTTAGAAAAGTAGACAATTGAATAAATAAATGAATGAATGAAATTTGAGATACAAATCGCTACTAAATGTGAAATGCACCAAAAATAATAATTAAGTAAAATTGATCTGATTATGGAAAATCTATTTCTGGTTTTGTTGCGCTTGATGAACAGGACCATGTATAGGTGTTCCGTCAAACGTTGTTTAGCCATACAAAATATTTAAAAAAAAAAATAATGTGAAAAACAGCTGGAATAAATAATATTTATGGTTTACCCACTAAGAAGCTTGTTCAAATATAAATGTTCATGGGGCACCTTTACAGTCCTTTATGCTATTACCGATTTTTTTTTTATAACAATCAGGACATTAGTTATTTTCTATAAGCTATTTTGATTGACATTAATAAATATAATTATATAAAGTATTTACACCAGTGGGTATGTCCTATTTGATGCAAAGTTAATTAATTGTCCATAATTTTTTTAATCTTCTCGATTCTGGTGTATGGAGCAGCGGAGCAATGAGTGCAAGAGGCGCATTTTCTAATTTGTGATGATAATTAGATGATCTTGTTTTTGTAAAGTCCTTAATATATAGTATCTTCAGATCATCATGTAGGGTATATTGCTTACGAACCAGGGTGCACCTAGCGAATCGAGTCAAAATATAATTTTCTTTGATGTTGTTTTAGTATATCCTGTTTTGCATATTTATAGATTTGTGATTCGTCAATTAATATAATAAAGATTTTCATTAAATATATCAATCTTCTTACTGATAATAAATCACAAATATCCATCAGTGAAATTCCACAAGTATGAAGTGATTCGAACTACATTATGTATGACGTGCATGCGTGAACCACATGTTCTCGTGTCTATCAACAGACATCCCAATAAACTTCGAACTTCCAACGCAATTTCCGAGATCTCTTATAAACACACATATTTATATCTGAAATAGAACATTGGACCATCGTTCGCTGATAATCTTATATGAGTCGGTTCCCTGCTCCTTCTCTCTGATGACGCGCAACGTTCGTGAGAAGAAGAAGGCTCCTCTGTGGTTCTTCGGGTGTTATTTTTTACTCGGACGCCGTGTTAATTTTAGAACAACGCATGGCCGTTAAAATATATATCACGTTGTATGTAGTAGGTAGAAATATGTTTTATTTAACTCATACTATAATGTCCTTTTTAAAGCTCACAAATACTCGGACAAAGAGTTTTCTCGCTACATTAATTATAATTGCAAGTTGCATTTCACGAAAAATCGAGAGATTTGTTGATAAAATGAAAATAGTCAATGTAGTCCCAACGCGTGGAAGATGTGAAACTTCCTTATATGCGAAAGAAGTAGAAATTAATTTTTAGTGTACGCATATTTTTTTCTATAAGGCAACCTTTATTTAATAAAATTACTTATCGTTTAATTATCATCTTCGAGTGAAGAAATATCAAAAAATAAATACGAAAAGTTCGAATTTTATTTTTGTCAATATCTCTTACAAAAAGTGCTTCCGGTTAGATTTACTTATTTTCTAACATTTTCAGACAATCTACAACATTTTCAGACAATTTAAAATATTTTCAGAATATGTACAACATTCTCAAATAATTTACAACATTCTCAGAAATTTTACAACATTTTTAGACCATCTACAACATTTTCAAATAATCTACTACATTTTTAGATCAGGTACTTCTTTTTCGGACCAACTGCAGTATTCTCGAACAATCTATTACATTTTCAGACAACTACAAAATTTTCAGACAATCTGAAATCTGCAGCATTTTCAGATAATTCACTACCTTTCTGAATGTATAGCATTTTGAGATAATTTGGAGTATTTTCGGACAATCTACTGAAGTTTTACACAACTGAACATTCTCAGACAATCTACTATATTTTCAGACAATCTCAGCATTTTCAGATAATCTACTCATTTTCAGACAAATTGCAGTATTTTCAGACAAAATATTAAAGTTTTAGAACAACTGCAACATTCCCAGACAATCTACTACGTTTTCAATCCATCTACAACATATTCAGACATTTTCAGATAAACTACAATTATACAATTTGCAGTATTTCAGATAATCTACTACATTTTCAGGCCATCTACAACATTTTCAAACAATCTGCAGCATTTTCAGATAGTCTACTATATTTTGGGACATGTATAGTGTTTTCAGACAACCTGCAGTATTTTCAGACAATCTGCTAAATTTTTAGACCAACTACATGTGCAGCATTTTCAGATAGTCTACTACATTTTCAAACATGTATAGTGTTTTTAGACAATCTGCTAAATTTTTAGACCAACTACATTTTCAGACCAACTCTACTTTCTCAAACAATCTACTAAATTTTTAGACCAACTACTACATTTTCAGACCAACTCTACTTTCTCAAACAATTTACTACATTTTCAGAACATCTATAATATTTTCAGACCAACTGCAGCATTTTCAGACAATATATAATAATCTTATACAATCTACAGCATTTTTATACAATCTACACCATCAGTTAGCAATCGCAACTGCATCAAATTTAGACAATCTGCAGTATTTTCAGACAATCTACTAAATTTTTAGACCAACAACTACATTTTCAGACCAACTTTACTTTCTCAAACAATTTACTACATTTTCAGAATATCTACAACATTTTCAGACCAACTGCAGCATTTTCAAAAATCTTTAATAATCTTATACAATCTACAGCATTTTTAGACAATCTACAGTGTAAATTCTACACTATCATTAGCAATTGCACCTGCAGCATATTTAGGCAATTTGCAACCTTGTTCAAAAGTCGCATTTCAATTTTCACTGCAAAAATGATAACGAAAGTTTTCATCTGGTTATCTGAATCAGCAGAGAGTTTTATTTCATATTTATCTTTTCTTTATTGGCAAACTAAAGTATTTTCATCAAATCTACTCACTGCATAGACAATAATTATTATCAAAGTAAAAAAAAAACTGTCTAGTTTATCACAATGATTCCCTGCTAATATAGTACTTAATCATTCTCAAACTACTCTACGATTAAGCCTATAAATGTTTACTGTTCTTTCTAAAGTACAATCGTTAAAATTAAATTCTATATTACATTTGAGTTCTGATAGCATCTTAAAAACCGGCTTTTTACATACGAAGTGCTAATGCACTCGGAACATAACCGTTTATATGTTTTCTTATTGCTGCACGTGGTATTACAAATTAGGAACGAAATAAAGGATTTCATGGAAATAATTTTATAAAGTTAAAGGTTATATGAATTACTGGAATTGTGGCGAATCATTATTAGCCATCGTGATAGTAAGGAATTTTATATTACTACTGATCAATATACATCAAGGGAAAGAATAAAATTATAAAACAATAATGAAAGCATGTAAAAACATCGATTGCAAAAGAATGGGAATTAATCACACTCTAGATTACGCAGTTTCAATATAAATATTAGATATACGCAAAGTAACATATACATACAGATAAATAATTTTACTATTTATATATTTAATTTAAACATATTTATATGCATTTATGTAAATGTGCAGACTCAAAGCGCCTACATGTTTGACCTGATAAGCATGACGTGATGAACATAAATGCATAAAGAAATAGGTTAATCATTATTTGATATTAT
>NW_020537646.1:6846552-6862939 GCF_003426905.1 Ctenocephalides felis | reverse complement strand
TTTTGACTTTTATACATTTAAAGTTTTGAAACTCAAAAAATAAACTTTATAATATAATTAATATTAACTATGTATTAACAAATGTGTTTGGTTTATATTTGATGTTAGTTTTAATTTCACAATAAAATCGTGCAATCAAACTGATAAAAAAATATTATTACAATGATTTTAAAGTCACAACTTATAATGAGAAGATAGAAAGTAAAAGTAATATGCATATATTCAGAAAAAACTACTTTTCTACTGTTTGTTCAGAATAATTTTTGAACCTCCAAAGACATAAAACAAAAAATACAAATATGCTAAAAACTAAGCTTCCTCACCTTCTGAAGGGTTAACAATAAATATATAAATATATAGATAATATATAAATATGAATAAGATAATCAAATATTGAATCAGTTTATGGTATCACAGAATGATTAAATGTTCTGATCGAATATTTGTAAAAGAATTTTGAAATAAAGCATAACAAATAAATTCCTTTAGCAGAATCGAACTAAAAGCACGTCTTACGCGGGAACGCATAATATGCGGGTTAAGGACTGGTGTAAATCGGCGTATTATGCGAAAAATCGTATTAAAAATTTTCATCTTATCATGGTTCTACTGCTTTTTCTTATAATAAAAACCTGTTTCATTTTTAAAAAAAGTAAAAGCAAAAAAGTTGGTTACATACCGCATGCTATGAACTTCCTGTATATCCGACAGAACGGCAGTAATTTCCGATTACACAATCAGTAACACACCGAAAAAAAGTTTATTATTTTAGCAGACAATTTTTACATAACCTCTTTCTGTTAAGTTCGCGCTATCAATGAAAATAATGCAGACACCGAATGGTATAAAGAAAGAAGAGCTTCATAAAAGAAAAACTACCGTATTGAATTATAGAATGAACGAATCGTAAGATAGAATGAAACTAATACCTTTATAATGGAACTAATACTTTTATATGTCCGACGCACACTATTTTGGCCATGTGTAACGACGAGCCGAAGACCACGAAGACCGGCAACGCGAATAGATACAAAAGCGAAAGCAACAACTGGTTCTACGCAGAGTTTGGCAACGCGATATAGAACTTCGTTACCGGTTACATTTTTTAAATTCTTTCTCTTTGTTTATCTTTTTATTTAAGACGATTAAAAACAAGATTTGTAGTCCATAGAATGTAAGTGGCATTTTGTCTTAAGCCAAGTTGCTGAACTTCCGATACCTGCAAACGGAAGTCGTGCTGAGGGGCAGTCCATTATAATCACGTGATCAATTTTTAAGGATTTTAAGACTCCACCCTCTCGCTTGGTAATACGTGGTAATATTTAACATTACTCCCCTTCCCCAGCTAATATCACGTGCATTTTTAATACCTAGAAAAAATCGTAATATTTTGGGATTTTTTATTTTAAAAAAATTGGATTATAAATTCAATTATGGTTACTAGACCTCTTCTCCCCCACGTAATTTTTTGTCAAAACGTCCCCAAAACAACCAAATTTTGAGATCAAAATGAATCATTTCAATATTGAAGTATATAGAATCTTTGAAACATACTTTATTTCGAATTATAGAAGCATTAATTGTTAACCTCAGTATATTAAGTATTACATATATTTTATACACTAGTATTTTAGAAGTCTTCAAATAAAATAAAAATATTCAACAAGTGTACTTTAAATCTATATGTGGAGTACCGAAAATAGTTTTGCGAAGCAATTTGCAATCCATGCATACAATATTTATTTCATCATGTTCTTCATTGGAATTTCATATAAATGATTGTTATAATCACTTCATTCCAATTTTAAATAAATAAAACATACTTTAATCGTAATTTATTTATTCATTAAAATTTCCAAATAAATAAATCTATCACCAGTACATGGAATAAATAATGTTGGCCCATATATATCCAATTTATTATTAAAATAAATTCATGATCCACGGCAGACCTTAAATTTAATTTGAGGTCATTTAAAACATTTAAAATTTATTCGATTAACAACAATTTTTAGTAGTAGGTTAGTTTAATTATGAATCACAATATAGAATTAGCACATGTATTTTTGTGAGTATGAACTCACACCAATAAACCTGAATTTTAATAATGTTTAAGGATATAACTAGGTTTATGATTACATTGCTACAGCAATCATTTGCGGGCAGTTTGGAATTGTGCATGGTTCAGCACTCTTGTATTTGTTGCCTCTTGTTCTAGCTTCATAATGATCGTACAATAAAGGTTTACGACAAAACTTACATTCCTAAAAAGAATCAAAATATAGTACTCGCATTTCAAAGTCGATATTCATGTCTCTTCAAGGATAAGCTCTTATCTCTTACCGATGAACAAACTGGTGTTTTTAGAGGCAAACCCAGTTCATTCCAAATGGCTCTCATATCCAGCAAAAGTTGCTCCATCATAGGTTTAGTATGATGAGGCGTTGGTGCCATACGCAATTTTTCTTCTCCGCGAGCCACAGTTGGATAATTAATAGCTTGCACATAATGTCCATATTGTTTCAAAAGTTTATCCGATACTGCTGTGCAGATTTTCGGATCACCAATCTAAAAATTATCAACTATTTACTAACAAAGTTAGCAATGAACTCAATATTGAAAATGCAATGATGAAGATGAAATGATGTTGCGCACATTAAAATGATAAGCAAATGAAAATGACAAATTCATGCTCACCACATTCGTGCAAAATATATGGATTCTTATAGAAAAATAGTAAAAATGCACTATAATACTTACATTTATTCTAATAGTAGGTTAAAACTCACTTCACTTATATAAAAATGAGTTAGGTGCACTTGTTGAATTCTACTCTATTTGAAGACTTTCAAAATTATTGGTGGATTAAATTATAGCAAGCAAATGCAACTATAAATACGACCCAGCAATTAGTAGCCATCCGAAATTAAAATACCACTACCGCTAACAAATAACACAAGTTAATATGGAATTTGATCTAAATTAGATCAAAATATATTAATTCAATATATTGAAACGAAACAATACAGCTATGTCTGTTAACCATAACTTTTACCGAAAAGTGGAACCGAAATTCTAATCAAAATCGTACGAGAGTTACAAAAAAATGAGTACGAGCTAATATGACATACAAGCACATTTACAATTTATTACCTAGTTAGTGCAATACATGCATATGCAAATAAATGTCAGTGATTAAATTTGAAATGAAGCAAAAATATGTGTGATATGATTATGAATTTAATCTTTAAGCAGTGAAGTGCATCAAATCCGATTCTATAAATGAATATCGTAATTGATCAGTTTCACTGACTGATGATTACTTAATGAAATCCAATAAACCACACAAAATCATTTAAAAATTTTAAGTATATTCTTATTTTTCCCACAAACCTTTATGGGTATAATATGACTCGGAGTGTGTTCCACCGGAAAGCCCTCTTCCATCAATCTTTTGCGCATATATCGAACATTTTCCTGGTGTTTATGACGCAATTCCCGACCTTCATCCGATGCTAATATCTGCACAGCGCGTAGAGCACCAGCCAATACAGTTGGAGGTAGTGAAGTTGTGAATATAAAACCTGCTGCGTATGATCTTATCATGTCGACAAGAAGGGATGATCCAGCTGCAGAAAAAATGAATGAAAAGAAATTCTACATGCTATGATACGTTTTATATAATGATCATTTGATCCGTACCTATATATCCGCCGACATTGCCAAATGCTTTTCCGAGGGTTCCGGAAACAATGTCAATGGCATCGAGTTGTCCATCGCGTTCACCGATTCCGGCACCGTGGTCACCATAAAGACCAACGGCGTGTACCTCATCAACAAATGTAATTGCCCCATAGCGGTGTGCCACTTCGCACAATTGCTGCAAATTAACATTACTTCATTAACAACAATTAACACCATTTAGCATATTATTATTGGTTTCAATAATCAAGAATTGATACTGCTCCAGTAAAGTAAAGGAATCAAAATTCAAAATTAGTATTTCAATTATAAATCAATGAGATAAATTATGTGTAAACATAAAGTCGGAGTTTGAAATATTGAAAAATATAATATATAATTAATTATTTATATTTTATTACCTCCAATGGACAAACTGCTCCTGTCATGGAATGCACAGTCTCAAAAGCGACTATTTTGGGAATGCCTATATCAACCTTAGACAATAATTCTTCTAAATGTGCGACATCATTATGTCTAAAAATGTGCTTGGGAACACGGCTGTTGCATATGCCCTGAATCATGGACGCATGGTTACCAGCATCAGAGAATATGTGGCAGTTCGGAAGCGCTTTGGCCAAAGTAAACAAAGTTGAATCGTTTGCGACGAAACATGAGGTAAATAGAAGTGCAGCTTCTTTCTGATGCAGTTTGGCGAGCTCTTTTTCAAGATTCTCATGGTACAAAGAATTTCCGGAAATGTTTCTGGTGCCACCTGCACCGGCTCCGTGCTTGTCCAGAGCAGTTCTAAAAATGGAATGAAAAAGTATTAAAAAAAAAATTCTTACAATATTTATTTTTATCGCAAAAGTCTTTCCATTTACCTAACAGCGTCCTTGACTTCTGGATGGCATGACATTCCCAAATAATCATTCGAGCACCATACAGTGATTGGTTTTTCGCCCCAAGAGTACTCAAAAGCACTTGGAAATTGTCCCACACCAGCTAGGCGATTTACCTACAAATTAAATTAGTTATAATAAAAAACTCATATTTGGGTCGAAAAAAAATGAATTAAAATTTGTTTATTACCTTCTTGAACACGCGGTACGAATGATCCTTCTTCTTGCGCATAATTTGTTCGCGGAAAAACTGTTCATAAGGATAAAGGCTCTTCTGAAAATTATAAATACATTGTACCGATTTTTACAATATTTGGTATAACAACTTATTACTTACGTTCTACTGCAACATCGTCTTTATTTTCCAAAGAATCTACTGTGGAATCCAAAATGTCATCTTTAATTTCTTGGCTGACTTCTTTTACTAAAGACTTGCTGGATTCTTTCAAAAAAGGACAAGATTGGGGTCCCAATAAATCGCTCTTAGTTGCAGTTGCTAAAAATATAAAAATCACAGTTAAAATGCCATACGCGAGGTAAAAATCTTAAAATTTAGATTGAATAATATTAAATTTTAACAATTTAAATTTAATTAGATTCTTTTTATTACATTATCTAACTTATCTACCTCACATTTTACATATTTATTTGTAAACTATAACAAGCATAGTAAATTCCAACAGTACAAGAAAATTTTCCATTCACAAACTTCCATTAATTCACTGAATGTGGTATTTGTAAAAAAAATCGCCATTGCAAATAACATCTCGACTTTCAATTCAAGCTCAAGAATAACAAAGAACTAGTTTATTGTTTTGATAATTTTGGTTTCTTGTTGAATGAACGATTGAATTGCTTATTGAATTCAAATATCATTTCATTCAGAAGAAAATTATAATTGAAAAGAAGGCATTATCAATCAACAGAAAAATATATGAAGAATAATTATTATAATCGATTAGACCTAGCCCTATTGAAAATGATGATGTTATTTTTCAATTTACTAAATTCTGTTAGATATTTTAGTTCAAAAATAGTAAATAAGTTTCAATTCTTTGAAAGATTGAATGGAAAAAATAATTTTCTCCTGAAGAGATTTTTATGAAATTACTTTGTAAAATATTCTTAAAATAGTAATATTTAAAATTACTAAAATGAACTTTTGAAATGTGTAACTATAGTCCTTGGACAATTATAAAGTTTCTATAAATATTGAATACACATAATCATATTGACCTTCGAAATAATTATTTGACTGATGATTTCTACTGCATGTATCTGTTATGTGAGTCTAGGCTTGAATATGTTTTTAACAAAAACAAAAAAATAGTTATGAATGGTTATGAATTACTGATTAGCTATGGTTAAAAATGCTTCAATCAAACCTAGTAATCTTTGTAATATTTATAATAATCTAAATCTAAATTTCTTAACACTATGAAGAAATATTATTATCATTATTATTTACTCACCCTGCGTCTGTCCTTCCTGCATCTGTCCCTGGCTAACGGAAGACATCGCGTTGGCCGCCACTGGACAAAATTGGGCGTAGTTCTTAAGAAGATTGGGCGCATAGTTACGCAAGTAGTTGCTGCTGAAACGCGTCAAAAACGGGCACGGCATCTTGCTGATTATGATTTAATTTATATCAATATTTGTGAAAACTGCAAGAATTCAATTCACATCTGAAATGAATAATACTTGAATCAAAAAACACTGGTAATAAAAGACTAGTATATATGATAAAAATATTCATAAAGCGATGCCTTCACGGACATACATTTCCTGTTTCGTGTAATAAGCATATGGCATGCATTAAATATACATGCGATAGTTACTAAGTGAATTTACAATCCGGTTTCAATATTTGTTAAAATTTTAAAATTATTAGTTTGTGATGCGAAGTTCAATATAACATTTTAAAATTGTATAATATGAAATCTAGGTTCTTAATTCAGCTACAGATTTTCTTTTACTAAACTACAATGTGTCTTGCGAAGATGAATCATCAGGTAATTTTCAGGGTAAATGGTAAATTAGTAGAGTTTCATAAGTTTGCCCAGTAGCAAAGCTTTTTGCTTTGATAAATTAAGTTAAATTGTGTAATTATACAATGTAATTTATTTCTCATCCATGGTAACAAATAAAATATATTTTACCTAAATTTTAAAGAATTGACTGATAGGCTTTGATTACTAATAAAAATGTTAATGCAATGCTTACTTTGCAGAATAAATATTATCATATTTGTTTTTCAGCATAAAAAATTTCATTTATCTACAGATAAAGAATTTTGTATATACATGAAAAATATTATTACATTATTTTGTAAGTACAACTTGATAAAAATAATAAAAAAAATCCTATATATAGAAGAATTATAATGAATGTGTTCTTGTAAGCCTTTTGGAAGTTCAATTGCTAAAATATTTTGGGCTATTTGATTGGGATAGATAATGGAAACAAAAAATTATAAACTCGGCTGAACCATAAAAATAATATTATCTGTTCTAGTTAATCGTTTTTTCTTTCTAAATAAAATTGAAACTAATCACATGATTACGGAAACGCGAACGATAAATGTAGTTTACTCAAGATATTAAATTTCGCATGAACAACTTTTCATAATTGTCTAAAAATAAATGGAGTTAGAAACAATCATGTACTTATCGTTTAACAGTTAAGAAAAAATGATCTGAAAATACAATGAGAAAGACCTAGAATAATCGAATTCTCCTATTATCGAAATAAATTAAAGTTCAAATCTCATTTTCATATAACAAATGCCGAAGTACAAAATTTTAGCATACCTCAGACATTTGCTAAATAATCGCATATTAATTATATTGCCGATGAATAATTAACTCGAAAAAAATATTGTGCAAATAATATCAGACCGACGGTAAACAATTGCAAATGATTTCATTACAATTCACTAAAATGCAAGGTGGTTTATTTAATATTTGTTTGAACATTATTTGAATTAGTCTCATATTTTTTCGGATAGTAAACAAAAAGTTCATAACTTAGACAAACAACGACATTAAAAATGTTTTAGTTCATTGTCACCGATTTTTAAGAATTTGTTTCAAGGGCTTCCAACATTAATTATGTATTTTTAAAGTAAATGTAAAGTTGATTAACATTCCGCTGACTACGCTAGTTTTTTCCAGATATAACTAGATTTTTAAATGTTATTTTACATTTTTATCTAATAATTGAAATGTAATGATATATATACATATAAATATATATATATATATATATATATATTAATAATATATATAATATAAATAATATATATATATATATATATAATGATATAATCTCAATTTGAATATTATATCATTCAAATATTGCCAAGTAGAAAAATAAGTTAAATGAATATTGAAAATTGAATATTAAATATTAAAAAAAATATGCATATTTTTGAAATCATTTTATAAATATAGAAATTATATTCGATCAAAATAATTTATATGAATGTCATAAAAATATGCCAAACATCTTTTCAATTTTTAAAACCCAATTCTTTTTTGAATTACAAATTAAAAATTCAATCAACTACATTATATTCCTGACAATACGTCAATAGATAATGTTCATGCGTATAAATTATACATTCAATTATATATATATATATATATATATATATATATATATAAATTACACAATTTAACATTCATGAAATTTGTTTAAAAAGGTCAATTGCTAGAAAATAGAAAAAAGTAATTTCTTTTTTAAATCCATGCATATATACAAATATAAGTTTCTCTATTTGTAGTGATGATAAATAATATATCATTTAAAAAAAAATCAACAGGCATACATCCAGTTATTAAAAATAAAACTAAATTATATTTAAAAAAAATCTATACGTTTCTTGTCCAGTGGATACTATAAAATATAATAAAAATTTAAAATTCTTAATATAATCAATAAAAATATTATGAATAAGGTAAACTAATGTTAAAGGGATTGTAAAATGCAATTAAAAATATATAAAGCTATCAACATAAGTATTTAACATTAGTTTTATATAAAGCTATCAACATAAGTATTTAACAGTATTTTCACCCTATTTAAAAGATTAAATAGGGTGAAAAGTATGAACAATTTTTTTTAACATGATTTGGTCTTATAACTGGATGTTAAACCTTCTTTGCTGAATTTAATATTTTTTGAATGCCAAATATAAAATAAATTAGGTAAAAAAATAAATTAAAAATTAATATATATATATATATATATATATATATATATATAATATGCATGTGTGTGTGTGGGAGTGTGCATGTTAGTGCTAGTATACTACTACTATGTATGTTTATATTAGCATTATTGATAATTATGTAATACAGAAATTTACCCATAAGAGAAAGTCCGTACATATATTAAAAACACAACCGATTAATCACTCTCAAAAAATAGAACAGAACATAAAAAATTGTGCGAAATCGTCAAGGGGTCCGCCGACTCGCGCTGTCCAGGTGAAACTGACGTCGCTGAGGTGATCAGCACGATAGTCGATGTCGATCGCTCCGCAAGTGACATACTTGCCATGGCCGATGCCAAATGTCATTCAGGCACTTGCCAGAGCCGAACGATTATAGTAATAGTCAGTCACGAAATAGATTTATTAAAAAATACTGGAGGTATCTAATAGTGTCTTAAATTGGCTGATCCAACAAAACTCCAATATGTTCACGGGAGCAGAAGAAATCAGAAGACATGCATCTGAGTACAAAATCAGACTTGAAGATCATCCGAACCAACCAGCCAAAGACACGCTCTCATCAAATATACCCAGAAGACTCGAAAGAACTAACCCTTTAGATCTACAACGTATAATTTCTAACACCAGCATTGATAGATGTAATAAATTGTCGGATTTAGGAGTTTTATTTGATTCTGGTTTGTTTTTCACTGATCATATAACTGATATTTGTAATAGAGCACATGAATCTGTAGGTTTGATACTGAGAAATTGTAAACAATTCAATTCTAACAATGCACTTCTATTCTAATGTACCTTCAAAATTAGAATATGGTTCAATTATTTGGTATCCTCATCAAATCAACAACTCTGATGCTTTAGAGAAGGTTCAGCAAAAATTTCTGAAATATCTTTATTATAAAACATATAAAATTTACCTTGAACGTGGCTTTGACCACAACACTTTACTAAAATAATTTGGTATTCCTTCCCTTGCCTCACGTCGATTTATCTGTACAATTATGTTCTTATTTAAACTTTGCAATAATTCTATAGACTGTCCTCTTATTCTTAATCAACTATCCTTTATTGTTCACAATTATTTTTCAATTATCCTACTCCTAAATCTGATTCTCTCTTAAATTCGCCTATTTTACTTATGTCCTCTAACCTGATCAAATAATCTCCATCTGCACAAGTTAACCTTTTTATTTTCTTTTCAAATATCTCATTATTTTATCTTATTCTGTTTATAAATAATATTGTTACATTCTGCATTATATGTAATTTTATGTTAAGCATTTTATGTGGGAAATCTGTGGGCTATATATTTAAAATAAATAAAAATAAATAAATAATGTAAAGTTATTTTTACTGTTCTGTCAATTTATCTCGTCAATTTTCAAACCTAAAATGAATACCACTGGGAAGCATTTTAAAATCTTATATTTACACATTTGCCACCAAAAATTCTGAACGCCTTACCAAGCAGAAAACTAAAGTTCATTGATTTTACTGATTTTCTATTTTTGGATTTATCTTTACAATTGATACACCTAAGCAACATAGCAAACGACATAGATTTCCTTATCTGAATATGCCAAACCAAAATTTTTGGTGTTCTCGTAACATTTTTCTCCGATCCAATAAATACTTTTTTTTATTTATAACTGATAGTATAATTAATAAGATTATAACTAATTGTATATGGTATTTCACCTTAGTTCAAATTGCATACATACTTCCCAAGATGTAAAAATAAACAATTAAGAATTGGGATCAAATACTTGGAATTTAGTTATTTAGATAAAAACTTTTATTTAATTCGAAAATAAAGTTTTCACTCTCACTAAAAACTAATCAATACGATTTTCAATTAAAATATTTAATTTCATAAGATATAATTTCATCAATGTAGTTGTAATTTATGATTTGTAAAAATATGTAAGTCGCTAGTTCTGTAAATAATTTTATAATAGTTTATCTGACTGTATCCAAATATTGGTAAAAACAAAAATATTATTTCAAAATACACATCTATTAAGATCAAATGCTCCAATGTACCATATTCAACAAATCTTTAAAAAAATAGTTTAATGATACAGTTATAATCATAATTCAGCCTTGATTAAATCTGAAAGCAAGTCGATCGAAAATAAATCTTGTACATATTCACTTTCGAATATAAAATAATGTATTACGATGAAACGATCAAACGAGTTAAAACTGGTTATAATATATGACTAACAAATGATTATCATTTTTTTATGGATTTTTGGTACATATCTGCACATTATTTTTGTCATAATGACTTAGCTTAATTTTAATGACTAGAATTTGAATTAATAGAAAAAATACGAAGACATAAAAATGAGAATATTGGTGTTGAATTTATTATTACATTTTTTGTAATACTGATGAAGTTTAGAGATCTAAGTAATATTACATTATCGTAGGACTTCAAAATAAATAAATAAAAATGTCTTGTAACAGCCAACAGAAAAACCCAGAAAATTTCCAGCCTCGGTTGTGCGTACGAAGCTGCATCAAAAATGCATTTTATTGAAACAAACTGCAAATAATATACCTTGCAGGTGTGTAAATAAAATACATTCCTTGAAAATATTATTAAAAAAGCTCGATTTCTCCGCAAACTGCACTGAACAGGCAATTAAATAGACAACGCCTAATATTATTAAAACAATTTCCTTATGACATAAAAGACATTAAATAAAAGCTTCCTGGCAATTAAATAAACAGCTTATAGTAATAAAACGAAGGCAATAGCAAAATAACAAATTATTCTTCAGTATTTTCTCCTAAGAATTCGTTTTATTATGTCAGACATGCAACCAATTAAGTAATCAAATGTCATTCGACTCTGACCTATTTATTCAATTAAGTTAATTTACTTAACTATGAGAAATAATTATTAGGAAATAACCATTAAGAAATTCAAGCAAAATTCAGCAAATAGTTCATCAGTAGTGCCAAAAGGTAAATAAACAAATAAAAAAGTCAATTATCAATAATTAATAAGAAAGGTATCTATTATAGGTCCTTTCGTAAATTTTGTTGTAAATTGAAATACAACAATTATTTTACATATTATTCAATGCCATTATATTAATTATATTTTTACTGTCTCATATCTATAATACATGCCTTATATGATTTAAAACAGATATAGTTGCACTTTCAAATGGCACTATTATTATTTAGCTTATTATTCGAACCAAAGTTTAATAAAATTTCCAATGAATAAATAATATATTAATAACTACTGCATAAACCAAAACTTTGATCGAGTATAATAATCAATAATTAATTTGCAAGAGTTTTGTCTGAAAAAATTGACTCCTATTGGGTTTTAAATGATTAATCAATCAATTCCAATAATTCAAACCATCATGTTTTAGAGAAAAATAAAAAAATAGTAAGTAAAAGATAAATATTGTATATTCATGTATTACGTAAATTAAATGATATAGAAAACACGAAATGTTTAGCAAATTATGTAGATCAGCTTCTTGTTAAGAGTAGTCTCTAATAGAAATCTTTGTACTGTCGAATTGACGTTCAGGTTAATTAAGGATTGCAAAATTTTGTAGTTAACATATGTATTATTAATTGTACTTTAAGGCTACATTTCGTAGTTTTAAATAAGCATTAATAAAAAAACAGCAATTCAAAATGTAAATATTTATACGTAGTTAGATTCCAGTTGGTTGAGTGTCGACAATGAATTTGCAATTTTAATATTGACGCTTGAATATATTTCTCGCGTTGCCCCCTTGAACTTTCGAGATGGTCCCGAACACGTGGGATCAATTCCATAATATCACGCATTGTCGTAAAAATTCTTATGCAAGAAGAATGAGAAATTGGAATTTGAAATTAGAGCAAATTAGAAATTGAATAATAACTTATCTTAATCTTTCGGCATGTTGCTAGGAATCCTCCTGTCAGCTTAAAATGACTTTATAACTTATTTAATCACATATTAGAATTGCCACTATCTGTAACTTTGAAACTATTTTTACTAACTAACACTTTATTTGTTAAATAATATTCATCAATAAAATAACAATAAACAATTGCAACATCTTAAGTAACTTCTAACCCTAAAATGCAAATGGCTACTTCAAATTGTTTACTATTAATTTAGCTAAAAATTTGACGTTAAGGATAATAAGTATAACAACATTAAGAAAAAAAATTAACATTAGCTAATTTCATGTTCATTAATTTTGACATTTAATATTTGAGAAATAAACAATATACAAATACTACTGTTTATTATATGTAATATAGATAACATTTTTGTGTTAAATATTGTTATTTTTTATATGGACCTTAAAGTCGATCTACCCCAAATTTAAATTATCTTTTCAATTGTGCAATTAACAAAAAAGAACAATGATTACATGTAGCTGCCTAATTTTATGAATTGATTCTCATTCAATATAAACGTCCATTGAATAATATATGTTTTGTGACGAGTTTGAAAAAAATTAACTAATAAAAATTATATCTTAAGACCATTATTTCAAATTAAATAAAACAATAAGTTTTGCCGAAAGCATTCATCTGTTTGGAGAACTAGTATATTTATAAATACTTCTTGGCCAGCTAATAAGTTCAAAAATAACGTAACTCGAACAGATATATGTAGGAAATTATATAATTATTGGGTAAATTTTAGAACGCATAACCTTGTAACATATATAATTGCTTATATCGTAAAAATATATTATATTTGTAAAAACTATGCAGTCAAGAACTAATCATTTTAAATGACATGCTATGGCATATGTTGTGTATTATGACAGATAAAAATTATTCACTAAAAAACGATGGAATAAGTAATTTGTAGTATATAAATGTTTCAAATTTTTTAAGAAAATATATTTTAGCTTTAAATTCAGTATATCGCAAAAATTATAATAACATATATAAAGTATATATCGGTGGTAAGATAAAGTATAATCAAATGTTTCGATTCTAATGTTATTAATTCCCGTACCATTACCATTCATAAAACATGAAAAAATACAGGATAAAGACACAAAATAAAATATACAGGAATAAATAAATTCAAAACTTCCAATAATAATAAAAACTTACCTAAACGCGATCACACAAAATAACTATATTTATTGTCACCAATATTCACAACTTTTTACGAACCGTGTTACTCCCACAATATAATTTTTAAATGTTATATAAAATTATTTTGCAATGAACACGATTGAAGTTTTTGACATTATGTCATGTGTCAAGCAGGACCTCCCTCTCCAACTAAAGATCGAAAAGTTCAGACAGGTTATGGTAAAGTAAAAAAAATATTTGAAATAAAATATTTAAGTTATTTTAATATAAAAGAGTTATTAATAATGGTTCTAGAAGAATCTTTTATCTTGAAACTTCTTCATATTATACTGAAATTCATAATTATAAAATTTTGCTCCTCTTAATCATATTTTGTGTTGGTAGCCTTTCTTGTATTAGTTCATGTTATACGTTGAATCAAATGTGTAAAATGAGCGGGCTTATTAAAAATTATAAAAGATATAATTTTAAATGTTAATACTAATAGATGTAATAAGCGAATTCTTATGAAAAGTCAAATTTATTTTACAGGTTCAATAATTTGTGAGTAACAAATATATTATAATGTATTAAAAATGTTACTGGAGTCGAGGAGTATGCCAATCACGTATGCTATATCAGCGAACTAAATTTATTTTTACTATCAAATAAACTATGTTGAATATAACAGAATTATTTATATTCATATCAATAAGTTAATTATGTTATTTAATTCGCTGATATCGAACAATTTTAATTATTTATTAAAACTTTGAAAATGATGCCCTTGTTTTAACTCAGGCTCGCCACCATTGCTATGCTGAGTCCCTCATTGTGAATTCATTTACGCAGGTTTAAAGGATTCATATCAACTTCGTTTAAAAGTCGATATTCCACTGTTTTAACATAATTACTTAACGTGTATTTATAACATCACATATACACCATGAACGGAATAGTGAAATCAGTGTTGAGTATTAATACTTTTAAGAATTTAGTAAATCCTTTAAAAAACAACAGTGTCGGAAAATCGTGCAGGCTATTATGGAGCACGTGTAATTCATCAGTTGTAGAACCGAAAACAAAGCCTTTATTGGGAAAAGGACAACTAGAATGCAGTAGTCATAGTGTACAATTTATGCACACGAAAGGTAAATCACTTTTGAAATAGAAGATTTTGAGGTTAGCGGCAAATCGATTGCGCAATGAATTGGAGATCTTGCACTCTTCATTCTTAATATTTAAATTATTCATTAAATAATTCTTACTTAAATCATCACCTAAATTGTATATTGATCCCATGCTTTACACTTATATTAATATGCTCCAAATCAAAAACATTGGGTTATAAACTACATTCATGATTTGTTACCTTTAGGAGAAAAGGAATTGGCTGAGTTCCTTAGTGAAGAAATTGTTGCCGAGAAGAAAGCACAGAAAATCAAAAATGTTCCCTCAGAACTCGATGGGTTCAAAGTCAAATTGGATGGTGCTGAAGTCACACTTACAAAGGATACTAGCTTGGAATGGTAAAATAAATTGTGCTTTTTTTTTTTAGTAATTTTCAATAAAATGTCCATGTCATCTTCTGATTTTGTTCTATGATGACCCAATTTTCTCTTAGTATACAAGTTAGTTTCAACGTAAACCACACTGTTGATGCAGAAGGAGAAGCACAAATAGATCCAACTATGGATAAGCCAGATTTTGCAGAAATGAAGAGCCGTCCCACTTTTGAAGTTGATATTATTCGAAATGGAAAAACATTAAGTTTCACATGCTCTTTCATGCAGGAACCTGATGCCACAGGTGGTAGCTTGCAAACAGATGCCTACAGTAAATGTGTGTTCCTTCTCCTAATCCTATATTATATTAAAATTATAATCTTCTATAAGTATCCTTCTAGATCCTTACTTTCATATATAACTCCTTCATTAATAATCCTCATATCTGATGTAACTTCCTTTTAATCAATTGAATTTTATAGACAGAAAATTTATTTTTGTTTTAATGAATTGATTCCATTTCAGATGATGTATTTGGAATTGATGAAGTAACGAGTATGAAGGAGAATGGAATGACAAACATATGCAGTAGCAGGAGATGTCTTAGATGGAGTAAGTTTAGACATAACAAAACATAAAATATAAATATATATGACTAATTTATTACATTGTTTCAGTATTTATATGATTTACTAATGAATTTATTGGAGGAGAAAGGCATCACTAATGAATTCGCAGAGAAAATTGCTGATTTCAAGTACCGTCTATGAACATTCTGCATATGTAGGCTTACTAGAAGGACTGTCGAGATTCACAATGGATGTTAGCCAAAAGCTTCCAAATAAATAAAGCTTGTAGCTTGTATTATAAGAACTTGATAGACTTATGCAAGTTATATAAATTTTCTTCTAGCCATATATATTATACTGTTTATATAAATAGAAATTGAAAAATTGGTATGTAGTTTAATTTCTTACTTCTAACTTCTACTT